>NW_023336195.1:331364-757001 GCF_012550715.1 Geosmithia morbida
CCCCCCCCAATGTTGATCTCGATCCTTTCATTTCCCGCTCCGCTCGTGACCACTCGCATACATGTGCGCGCACACACACATACATACACACACACATACATCCATTCATTCATACACACATATACACATATACGCATTGGGGCACACGCACACACAACCTTTTGCAAAAGTCGTCGTCATGGCTACGAGCGGATCGGGTGAGAGGGAACCAATCATTGAACCATCTCGCAAGCTATTGTCTTTGCCATCTCTTGATGCGAGTGCCATGGACGGAAGATGGGCTGCAAGGCACGCCCTCTTACGGTGCGGGGGAAACCGGGGAGAGTGAGTCTTGCGTGGAAAAGATATCCGAGCAAGAGCCAAGTGGTATGATTTGCGTGCTTCCGTGCCTCGATCCTGATGGCGCAATGTCACTCCATTTTAGCTTGAAGTTCTCTCCCTTCCCTCTCAACTCGCTCTCTCTCTCTCTCTCTCTCTCTCTCTCTCTTTCTCTCTCTCGCCTCTGTCGTCTTTGGCGTTCTACCTTTTTGCGATAAGCGCACTAAAAGCGTGAGACTAGATGAAGGATGAAGGATGAGTCTTGAGGGAGGGGGGATGCAAGTCTAGAGGTGCAGGTATATTGCCAAGGTCAGCAGGCGACAGCCGAAGGTGGCGAGGCACAGTCCAAGGCCTGAAGGAGTGAATTGCATCAACTGTCACACTAGGCTCTCTCTCTATCTCTCTTTCCTCTTTCCCTCTCTCTCTTCCGCTTCCTTCGTCTACCTATCTATTTACCTGCTCTATCTAGAGAAATCAGAGATATATCAAAGATGGGGGGGAGGGGGAGGGGGATGGGAGGAGGGGGTGGGGAAGGAAGTCTGACCCGAAGCTTGAGGATGAAAATGAATAGAATCCTACGTTGAGAGACTCTGAAGAAAAGATTGCTAACTTTACGCATTCGGCTGCAGACATCGATCAGAACTCTCTCACTTGTCAAACCGACTCGTGATCTCCGGACGCGCCTCATGGCTGCATCCAAGGGAATGTATGACGGAGAGTCGCGAGACCTGCAGCACTTTATTGATCTGCTGGACCACTGCCTTGCACTCAACCCCGATAAGCGGATCAAGCCAGCGGATGCGCTCAAGCATCCGTTCTTTACGAGTCCTAGGAGGTGAAGTCATGGGGGGTCAAAGAGGTGATTCAGGTAGGACCGTCAAGGTCTAGTCTAGACTAGCAAAGTGTGGGTGTGACTTCTAATGAGGGGGAGAGACTGGGAGAGACTGGGAGAGACTGGGAAAGGAGGGATGGCCCGAATGGGGGGGGAGGGACACGCGTTGCATCTAAGCCACTATTTCTTTTTTTTTCTCGACGCAGTACGACGTAATACTTAAGCCGTACATACATGCATGGCAATAGTATCACGGCATATATTGAATAAGTCCCATCTGAATTCCATGTGGCGCGACTATGAATCGGAAGGTGAATATACAAATACACAAAGAAAAAGAAAAAAAAAAGGATAGAGTTGACTCTTATCGGATGATGATGATGATGATGATGATGATGATTATGTATGTGTGTATGTTTGTGTGTATGTGTGTGTGTGTGTGTGTGTGTGTGTGTGTCAAGAACTATGCAACTATGTAAACTATCTGAACCCAGAGTATCAGGTGTTTCCTACTAGTACGAGAACAGTAGAGTATAAAGACATGCACGCACACACACACCTAAACTATCATACCACTCACACGCACAAAAGACCAGTCCAGACGCAGATGAGAATCTAGATTCTTGGCGGTTGCTTCAGGAGTGAGGTGGAACGGTTAGAGCCGTTATTTTTTTGTGGGGCAGTTGAACTGTGAGTCTGAGACTTGTGTATGATGATCCCAAGGGCCTGTGATCTCTCTTGTCAAGGTCGTACTCGCATCGTATGTGAAACCTATTGTTGTCATTGTTGGTGTTGTTGTTTTTGGAGGGGGAGAGGGAGAGAAGAGAGAGAGAAGGAAGTTGTCTCTGATGGTAGAGTTTGAGCTCATTTTGTCGCAAGCGTGGTTGGGCTTGTGTGAGTACCATGTAAAGAGTTCGGGGTGTAAGAGGTTGAGTACTCAAGAGATTCGGAGTATTACTAGTAGTATCAGATCAAGGAATTCGTCAGGGTTATTATTACAACGAGCTGTACCAGTAGTGATAGTAGTAGTAGCAGTAGTAGTAGCAGTAGTAGTAGTAGTGAGATTAGTAGTAATATCAGGACCGAGAGATTCGGTATAAGATCAGACATGTTGATCTATGCTGGACGCATTGCATTGATCATTCGAATGGGTGAAACGCCCGATCCCTTGCCCATTGTATCATGGCGAGACATCTGCTTTGGCTGATTACCTCAGGATACACTCTGGGAGAGAGAGGGGGAGGAGGTTGGAGGTCGGAGAGACAATGCATCCCATCTCCCTTGCCAGATGCTAGGAATACGGCAAAGAATGTCGTGCAGTAGCTCGAGTCGTGGTAGACTTTTCCTTTTTCTTCCCTCCGTCTTCTCTTCTCTTCCTTTTCTCGTCGGAGAGTATGGCGATGGTCTCCTTCCGTCTACATGTGCATAGGTTCCAGCTGCAACTTGACCAGAGAATAATAAATTCGAGACGGCATGCTGATGAAGCGGTAACATTCATCAGTATAACGGGGTGCTCGGCTAGGCAGGGTATAATATATATAGAAACGGTACGATGCCTCGTCAACAGAGCAGAGACAAGAGTACGAGTACAGAGTAGAGGGAGAAGAAAGGGAAGGAGTAGACGAGAAGAGGGGAAGGAAGAGGAAGGAAGTCAGTCGATGAGACCAGAGGCGGACAAAGCGCATTTGTCGGTGTGCAGAGTATCGTCAATATACAGCTTCCCACATGGGAGTCCATCACGGAGACACGTATACGTGGAAACCGTACAGACGACGGCAAGGCGAGGAAGACAAAAAGGAAAAGAAAAAAAAAAAAGAAAAAAAAAAGAAAAAAAAAGGCACCTTTATTTTCTCTGTGAGAGTGGCATCCCTTGCGTCATCATCATTCAACCGTCAGGTGCAAGGGAGAAACGTTGCCGGGAAAGAAACTTGGCGGAATGTTCTCTAGCGTGGCCCGTGGCCCCCGTGACCCGTAGGACGACGACGTCATGGAGTATCTGATTGTTGGCAGCGATTTGCATCACGTGATTGAATCTTTCGTCGGATCTGGTAATGAGCTGTTGGAGCCTGCAACGTCAGATGAGGCTCAGTAGTGGGCTGCGTACGACGACGCCATGAAACAAACAGAGAAGAAAAGAAATGAAAAAAAGGTGGCGAGGTGGGCTTTTTTTTTTTTTTTTTTTTTTTTTGGGGGGGGGGGGGGGGGGTTGTTTTGTTTCTGTTTTCTTTTTAGTGTTTTGTTTCGACCATGTCGTCTCTCCCAGCTGATCGAGATTCTGTTTCTTTCTCTTTAACTAGCGATGCTTTCGACCAGCCATCTGCTAGGATGAGGCTTTGCATTGCCTCATTCGTGAACCAGATGTACGCATGTCAATATGTCAACATGTGTATGCATACGAGTGCTAGGCAGGATGAGTATGCATACGGCAGGTGCGAGGCAGGAGCGGGTTGAGGCAAATGCCGTCTCATTCATCAAGTCATCATGAGATGGAGGGCGATATACAGATTACAGATTACCCAAATCACAAATCACGAATGCAAAGTGCAAGGCATGAGCACAGACATACACACATACGGAAGTAATCTGTACAGATTAATCTGTACACATGTACGGGTACAGACGAGTGGAGCACGTATCTACAGAATCATGTGACTCTCTCCGAGAACAAGGGATCAAAGCGTCCCGGTCCCATTTCCAGGCGTCATTGCATATCATACTATGATATATTAGCGCATCTCGACAGAGAGAGAGTACGGATGACATGTACGGGCAACGCACCCTATCCCCCCTATCGTATAATGCCAACAAAAAAAAGTAGACCCCTATCCCTCCAACATCGTGCCCATGTGGTGGGCGGCATCATCGGCCCAATTGTCAGCAGGACCACATGTGAGAGTGCATGTGCATGCAAGAGTGCCCTGCCCTTTTTTCTTTTTTTTATCTCATTGTATTTTATTCTATTCTATTTTTCCATCTCTCCCGCTCCCTCTCTCTCTCCCCTCCATTGTCACCCAACCATGACCCCTGTATGGCCGGACCATGGATCCATATGTAATATCCGATTCTCGTGGGTTTAGCGAGAGCAAATGACACTACTGGCTGGTGCTCTGTGTGTGTGTGTGTGTGCGTGTGTGTGCGTGTGTGTTGTATAATGTATGATCCATGAAACCCCTCTCCCCCCGTACATGTCGGCAACATCGACACTAAGACGCAGTACAAATAAAGTGGCGATGGCACCGTACAGGTATTATGTCCTGAACCCCTGAAGGAGGCACCGGATGCCTGCCAATTTAGGACTGGACCTACCTGATCTTGGTCTCTCGGTGCTCTGTATATAACTCTGGAGCGAGTGAATGTACGGGTTAGCGGTAACTGATACTACTCGTAGCGCTGACTAGGTAGAATGGGACCGGGTCATCGTGGCAGTGTGATGCGATACTACCCACAGCATGATATTACCGTACCACTTTTTTTCTTTTTCTTCTTCCCCATCCTTCCTCCATCCTCCTTCCCTTCCCGTCACTTTTTGATCACCGACTTTATGTCATGGTCATTCTCTCGTGTTATATAATCTGTAGTGTGCACAACAGCAAAAGGAGAGAAGAAGCGGGGCTCCCATCCAGTCAAATAGAGGGATGGAATCCATGCAGGGCTTCCGTAGAGGGTCATGACCGCAAATTAAGTCGCATCACCTACCCTGCGTACTGATGAAGAATTCTGGGGACGAGGAAAGTATCATCCGTACGATGATGATGGCTTTGCAGGAGAAACTAGAGGTGACACGGAGATTTGACATAGGCCACCAGCTTCTTCTTCTCCTCTGTCTCTTCTCCTCTCCCAAACGGGATGGATAGAACTTTTCGAGTGCTCGAGTGTTGCTGTGTTACCCATCAAACAGGACAGGAGATGGGGTAGGACAGGATAGCAAACCGACGTGGTGCAACCATGTGTCCCCGTACTACGGTGACAGCTGACGTTGATGTCGGTGTTGACGCTGCTGCCACTGCCCACTTCCCAGCTGCTAAGGATTGCTAGGACGGGGGCGGACTGGGACGGGACCCGGGGCGGACTGACTGAAATTGACTCCTGCCGAGTCCATCGAAACAGCTCAAGCCGGATTTGCAGATCTGACGCTAAACGGGCACGTCGCCGGCCGATTATTACGGATAGTATGGGCAAGTACGGAGTAAGGTGCTAAGGAGTCAAGGTCTACGGCGCACTACGACTCGCTACGGGTCGCTACGGCCAAGTCTACGGATACTACTGGCACACTCGTACTAGACTCTAGCGGAACAAGGTAGATCGGGCCCCATTCATTTCTCAGCCGTACACGTACTCGTGCTCTTTTCTCGAAATGGTGATGCGACTCTACGTCCCAGGCTAGTGCCAGTCTCCTTGGCTGCGCAACCTTGGCCGCAACCGCAAACCTGTAACGGGGCTTCCGCTTGCATTAGCAGAAAAGTATGCTAACAGGGACAGGCCATGCCAAGGGGTACTAGTAGCAGTAGCAAGTAGCAGTAGCAGGTACTCGTATCTAGCAGTAGCGAGTAGCAGTAATAGCACTGTACACGGTGGTACTCGTATACCCGTGACAGGATTCAGCATGTTGCTGATGCACACTATGCCTCAGGCAGTGATGCATAAAAGCTGACAGACATGCAGTTTTATTATTTATCTGCTTGAGCAATATTATTATCTATCAACCGTCTTCCGTAATATTCCACGACACCTATGGACAGCGTACGACCACTGATAGAGGTGGTAGTCTCAGCGGATGAAGCTCATGTTACAGGCCACCTACAGGCCACCTACAGGCCACCTACAGGCCACCTACGGGACCACTCATATAGTAAGATTACAGTGGGCCAACCACTGATATCTCATCCTTACAGCCAAGGCAATGTACCTACAGGCCACGGGCTGTGAGAGCCCAACCCGTTTGCCATTGATACCTATTACTTGTACAGCTTTTTTTTTTTTTTTTTTTTTTTTTTTTTTTTTTTTTGTGAAGCTACTGATAACGGTGGCTACCTGTTTCTGCTCCCGCCCCGGCTGCCTCCCGCCTCCGACCGTCACCGCCTGCTAAGATATCGATTCTGCCAGTTGCATACGATACAGCTGCGGATTGCATTGAGCTGCACTGCACTGCACGAGTCGTGCATCCAGACCGCCAATCTGTCCCTACCGCCTTCCCTCCTCACACACGGCGGTCCATGAAACACGAAAAGGCTTTTCTTCTCTTCTCCTCTCCTCTCCTCTCCTCTCCTTTCCTCCCTCATACGAGAGTATACACGTGGGGTTCAATCCAGCACTGTACTCGTATATCTGCTTCACGTCTTTTCGTCCGCGTCACGCGATACTATGACTCGGGAGAGTTATGCTGGTCAGCTATGCGGAAGAGCCGAGCCATAATTTCTGTACGAGTTACCGCACTCTAGAGATTGAAGAATTCCAACCAAGAATTTATTTTTATTTTTATTCCATTTTCACTACGGAGTATTGTTGTTAAGAAACGACAGGAACCCTGGGAGACATGACGATATCGACCCATGATCAACATACCGAAGAGAATGTAGGAATGAAGGGAGCAGCGCAGAAAGTGGACGACGTCCTTTTTTCTTCTTCCGGAACATGGTGGGAAAGTGGGAAAAGAGAGTAATAATGCGGAGTATGGAGTATCCGTAGAGCTTTTGCGACCCACACACCCACCCACAGACAGGCAGACGCACACACACACACGCTTCTGCTATCCCGTCGACAGGATGAGAACCACGTTGACTGGCAGGGCAGAGAAGGCATTGATAGGCAAAGAACCCCAGGAAAAACTGGGCAGAAGATGTGAAGGAGCATGAAGATGGAGCCACCGAAGGCGAAACTACCGTTACAGAAGCGTCATCATTCATTCATTCATTCATGGAGGTGGGGGAAGAAGGAGAAAGGGCAACTTCTTCCTTCCCTCCTCTCCTCCCCTCCCTCTGGGATGACTCCCCCCTCCCCCCCCTAATTTATGCTTTACGCCGAAGGGGGGGGAGGGAAACGGAAGGAGGCATCGTCGGTATTTCATTAGTTCTCCAGGGTTCACGGTAAATCACGACAAGGGCCGTCACGATCGCAGGTGAAAGGCATTACGGAGCACTACTACAGACATAGTGTGGTAGTCTTCGGAACCGACAACAGGAGGCGGTCCGACCTTTGACGTATGAGATGGAGACTGGAGTTGGAGCAAAAAAGTAAAAAAAAAAAAAAAAAAGTAAATAATAATAATAATCCAAAAAAAAGAGAGGACACAGAGACAAAAGAACGACCGGTCCTAAACCTTTGGGGGGAATTTCCGAACCACCCGGCCAGAGTTATACTTACCTGTCAGCTTTCATTGGAGAGGGAGAGGTATAGAGAGACTCCACTCGTTCAATCATCATTGAACATGGTCACCTCTCTTTTTGGCTTTTTGGCACTTCCGGCCGTTCTTTGGATGCATGGAAAGGATCAATACGACGGAAGGTGTTGGTCAGGCTGGCTGGCAGGGCTTTGGTGGCGACGGACGGGATTGGGGGGAGGATATACCTCGTACATACCTAACACATTGCAAATACACCCTTGCGCCCGCACGCGACGTACATGTAGTCATCACAACTCGTGGCCTCGGCAGGGCTTTCTCGTACGTACCCAAATCGATACGTAATAGCCAACGTATAACAAAGAGTACGTCGCAATGTGTTGGGCGGTGGCTTGGAGGGTCCAGGGATGATGTCTTTTGCGTGGTAGTGGTCACTGGTGGCTCATGTCACGGAGCACGGATGTGTAGTCTGTATATGTGTGATGTTGGACATCTGTACTGTAGGTTACAGATTACTTATACCACTCTCCGCATGAGCGTCGAGTACGATGTATGGAGTATTATTGGCTCCGCAGCATTACCATCACCGTACGGGAGGATATCCGTACCTGTGTAATATTAGCAAAAATCCCGAGTACGGTAAGAGATATACCGCGACACGCTGTAACCTGTACTCGTACGTGCAAAGCCTCGTTCATCCACGACCTGTACCGTGATCCATCGTCGACTGGACGTCCCTAGACTGTACCTGACCTATTCACATGCACGTAAAAGTGGCGAGAAGAAGGAAGAAGGAAAACTGTGCAGCCCCATGGGACCCTGTTTTTGCAACAATGCACAAATCATCTCCCCTTCACCAGATGATTGGTCAGTTGACCCGTAGAGTGGAATGCATCGCATCGACTGTCAGGACTCCCGGTTCGATACTCTCTCTGTGCACACCAATATTGGGCAGTGTACGGATTGATGTGTACAGATTACAAGTATGACTCTACGGTACGAGCTTGTCTGTTATACGTATACGTTACGTACAGTACATATTACTTGTAGTCATGCCTGCCAATATTACTCGTAGGCCGTACGAGTAATAACAGCACTCCGGACTCAGCCTCTACTCGTACACGAGTGACAGCGACGGTGACAATACCCCGGCTTACCAAGGATCAGGGCGGCAAAATGCAGGGGTGAGACTCTGATAAACCCGCTGACGGCGACCAGTTGATCAGATCATTGTCGACTGATTAGGCTGTCAAGGGTTGCTGGTAGTAGTACAGGTAATTCTGGTATTGAATTGTTGTCTAGAATAGAAACATGTCAGTTTCTCCAAACTGTTTATACGGTAGTCTCTTACAGATGTAGTCCAGATGCGATACACATACATGTATTATATACTATGCCCGTCACGGAATGAACCAACGCAACCGCCGGAGAGACTCTGGACTGGCCTGCGGCGACATTCCTTTTTCATCAAAAGTGTTCCGCATACAGTTGCTACGGAGAGGAGGATATCTGAAGAAAAAGAAAAGAACAGAAAAAGAAAAGAAAAAAGAAGAGAAGAGAAGAGAAAGGAAAAGAAACAACATGAACCATATGCAGACAGATCATATGGCCCTTTGTACGACATATCCGGCCGGGATGAGAAGGACATGGCTTGGGTCTTTCCATCACCAGTATTCTAGGATTCTAGGCATAGGTGCACCAACCGGTAACGACTCCTCCGAGGTTACGAGGAGCGAGATGCAAGATTTATCGTAGTAATACTCGTAGTACTTACTCCTCCGCACACACATGCGCGTACATGTATGAGCCGTCGTCCATCTGGGCTGGTATCCCGTCTCCTACTGGCAGATACCCGCTCTTTGGTGCCTCCCCTAGGTTGGGCCCCAAAAATAGGGAAAATAAAAATGTTTACGTGTCTTTCTTTCTTTCCTTCTTTCTTTCTTTCTTTCTTTTTTTTTTTTTTTTGGCTCTGCATCGCATGCCACGCGGGACTCACTGTGGATTCCTTTCTCTCTCTCTTTCCTTCTTTCCTTGCCTCCCTCTTTCCTTTCCCTTCTCCCTCTACTCGCATCAAAAGGACTCGCGGTGGAGAGTGTTCCCGAGCAGACCGTGAACGCGGGGCCCAGATTAGAGGAGGCAATCGCCGCAAATAAGCCAAGCCAAGAATCTCGGTATCAGCAGTTTACCACCCCGCCACTACGAGTAGGCGCTGAGCCCCCTCCCCCCCCCCAGAGGGAGGAGCGAGTGCGAGATGGAGCGAGCGCCTTCCAGATGACTCCACATGGATGGTAGCGGTACAAATGGCCGATATTAAAATAACTTCAATACAGTATTACGTCGTGAATAACTAACACACATATGAGTCTACGGATACATGTGTTTCAATAATGGTAGAGTCATAGTCATAGTGGCGAGTACGACTACTGTTACTGCTAGCAGTACTCTTGCACACAGGTAGAACTAATAAAGACCCCTGCCAGCGACCCCCCAGAGACTTTCTCTCTTCCATCGCGGTGGGTCTCGGAAAGGTCAAGTGATCACAAGGCACAAGTGAAGAGCAAACTGCTCACGCTTCATTTGCTGTGTCAGATGCTACTATTCAAAAGGCGAAAAGAGGATCCTTGCCGTCCTCGTATATTCAGTCGTCAGTATGAGAATGGGGAAACCTTTGTTGGAAAAAAAAGAACAACAACAACAACGCACAACAGAAACAACAGGGATCGGAGATGGCCAACTCGACCCACTTTAATAACAAGCCTCACTCTTAAATCAACTAATCTTATAGGTCAAAGTGCACA
This sequence comes from Geosmithia morbida, assembly GCF_012550715.1. Lineage (NCBI taxonomy): Eukaryota > Fungi > Ascomycota > Sordariomycetes > Hypocreales > Bionectriaceae > Geosmithia > Geosmithia morbida. The sequence goes on from NW_023336195.1 coordinate 341,650, forward strand.
CGGGGACCGTCGAACCTTGGGGGGGGGGGATGGCCCAGTGTCCGTGTCAAAGTAGATTGGCAAAAGTGTGTGTGCGCGTCTGTGTGTGTCTGGTGTTGCTTTTTCAGTACTAATGCTGAGTACAAGTATTGCTCCGTAGTACCACTTGGCAAATGTGTCCACATCTGCACGCGCGCCGAATGGGACTCGGGGCCACAACAGCAGCAGCAGTAATCCAGCTAACAGCAGTAGCAGCAGCAGCAGCAGCAGCAGCAGCAGCAGCAACAGTAGTAGTAAGTAATAGTAGCAGTAGCAATAACAATAATAACAGCAGCAACAGCAACAGCAAACAATAAGCCATACTCGTAGCGCACATGTACAGCATCCGCATCATTACTCTGTTACAGCGTACGAGTACAGGACGTGCATTCAAAAGAATAAAATGGAGACCCCACACACATACTGCACAAGCACAAGTGAGGAAAAAAAAAAGATAAGTGGTGTGGAACGTTATGTCATTGTCTTATTGGCCCAAGAGCTAGAATGTGTGATGATACTGTAATGGGGAGGGAAAGTGGAGTCGCGACCAACCTGTGTGAGTCTTGGTGTGTGCCAATTGTGTGCTGCGGCTGTCCGCCCCCTCCCATGCCTTGGCCCCTACGCCGTGCGTTACGACCACCCTTGCGCCTCCTGAGAGTGGAGCACATATTCGACGCTTGTTGATTGGTACGAGAAATATAGACAAGGGTACTTATTGTATATGTGAGCGTTACTACTCTGTACCTCTACCGCCTTAGCATTACTCTGTACCATATGACTCCATAATTCGTATCAGCACTACTTGTATAATAGAATAGAAACTATTAAAATAAAAAAGAAAAGAAGAGAAAAATGCCGTTCACTCTCCATGAGATCTAGGCGAAACTGAGAATGCGACTGTGCACATCTTCACTTTTCTTGCACAGGAAATGTGCTCCTACCCCACCTGTAACTTGCTCCTTCCTTCTTACGAGTTGTCGCTTTGTACCCCTTTTTTTTCTTCCTTCCCGTACTCGTACAGAGAGGACAACGCTCGCTCTCTGTCTCTCTCTCTCTCTCCTTCTCCTTCTCCCTCCTGCGCAACTTTCCCATGCACCTCCCATACTCGGGTACTCCACCCATCCACACCCCCCACCCACATTCACGTCCACCCCCACCCACTCACACATCCCATTCTCACACACCACACACACACACACCCCCGGCTCGCCTCATCTCTTCGGTGGCCCATCTTTTACCCTTTGTCTCTCAATCGCCCCTCTCCCCGTTTATCAATACCTCATAGCCCGCCATTTCCTCTATGTTTATTTTCCCTTTTATTATTATTATTATTTTAGAATAATACTTCCTACAGTTTGGCGCCTGCGACGTACGTACCACACACTCTCTCCGACGTACCAAACCAACAACACCTTTCGCGACACTCCTTCAACCTCTTAAAACAATCTTGTCCGCTCTACCCCCCGGGCTATATTCTCCCCCCCCCCTCCACGACCACCTATCTCTCTCTCTCTCCCTCTCTACAACCACCTTTTTAACGACAACCAAAGGAAAGAAAAAAACATCGCGGTTTTTTCTTCTTCTTCTTTTTCCTATCATTTTCTTCTCTTTCCATCTTCTCCCTTGCCGTGGAATTCCCTTGACCCGTTGACTCGGACGTCAGGGATCCTTTTGTACGATTTCTCAACCAGCCCGGACTTATAGATTCTCCGTTCCACCACTCTCCGGTCACCACCACTTAAAAACGACTTGTAATCTATCTCCGTCTACCCTGGATATTTCCTTTCCTACCTTCTCCTTGGGCGGCCCTCCGTTTTTTTGCTCCTTTCCATTTTTTTTCCCCGGTTTTTTCATCCGTCTGGATTTTTTACCCCAGGACTTTTCCTTTTTTCCCTCTGTCTTATTACTCCATGGTCTTGGTCTCTTGCCGTGGAAACCCGGAACCCGGATTAAAAGAAATCCGACCCACTTTTCTCCCCATCTTGATATCCCATCTGGACTTCCTTGGAAAGGATTCCTCTTCGGTGTATTAACAGAAGGAACATGCAGCACCATGGCCCCCAGTTCGTTGGTTATCCTACGCCGCCGGCCTCTCCGGCGTACGACAGCCACGTCGCTGCCAAGAACCACCAGTACGCTCAGCAGCACGCCAGGCAGTTTGTGAATCCCGCCACGCCCCGTTGTGTTCCCTCTGCTCCCGCGGACAGGTTAGGACTCCTGCTGGAGGGAAAGCTCCAGCTTACGGACATCCTGGGTACCGGCGCCTACGGAGTCGTCTACCTGGCCACCGACGTCAACACCGGTATCCGCTATGCCGTCAAGTGTCTGAGCAAGTACAACGCCGACGGAACCCCGCTGGAGCGCCGACAGGTCCTGTACCAGCAACGTGAGATCCGTCTGCACTTCCTCGCCTCGGCCCACCCCAACGTCGTCTCCATGTACAAGATTGTCGATGACGTCGAGTGCACCTACGTTGTCCTGGAGTTCTGCCCCGAGGGAGACCTGTTTCTCAACATCACCGAGCGCGGTCACTACGTCGGCAACGACGACCTGGCCCGGGATGCCTTTCTCCAGATCCTCGACGCTGTCGAGCACTGCCATAGGCTGGGAATCTACCACCGGGACCTCAAGCCTGAGAACATTCTCGTAACCGACAATGGCGAGACTGTCAAGCTGGCCGACTTTGGACTGGCCACTTCGGATGACCGTTCGGAGGACTATGGATGCGGCTCTACGTTTTACATGAGCCCCGGTATGTTTTTTCTCTCTTCCCCTTCCCCACCCATCCATACTCAACTCACTTCTACGTCTGGTATGTGCTACAAGAAGATCATCTCGCTGACACGATTCACCACAGAGTGCCTCGATGCTTCTGCCAGGAAGCCCTTTTACATGTGTGCCCCAAACGATGTGTGGAGCCTGGGAGTCATTCTGGTCAACCTCACCTGTGGACGCAATCCGTGGAAGCAGGCTTCGTTCCAGGACTCGACCTACCGCGCCTTTGCCCGCGCCCCCGGCTTCCTCAAGTCTATCCTCCCGGTGACGGATGAGCTGAACCACATACTGGGCCGCATCTTTAACTCATCCCCCGAGAACCGCATCACCCTCCCTGAGCTCAGGAATCTCATAAAGGCCTGCCCTAACCTCACCGTCCCTCCCAAGGCTGTCGTCCCCATGGTGCCGGCCTCCCTCCCCACCCCCCCCGACTCCCCCGACCACTTCTCCCAATCGCCATACGTTGTCCCCTCTTCCTCTTCTGCCTCCGAGTCTGCCATCATCGATGACGATGACTACCTCTCTCCCGAGTCCGACTCGGATGATGAGTCTCTCACCTCGAGTGGTTCTACCATCTCGGATATCGACGACGACTTTATCCAGGAACAGCAGCAGCAGCAGCAGCGCCAGCGCCAGCGCCAGCAGAACGCCGCTGCCGTCCTTGCCACCGTCGCCCACCACGATGTCTCGTCGTCGTTCAGCTACATACCCCCGACGTACGAGGCCGAGAGCGCCATACACATGGACGCTGTCTTCCCCGGTCAAGAGTTTATTCCTCAGCAGCAGCAGCATCAGTACACCGGTCCTGTCGCCGCCCCTGCGTCGCATCTGGTGCAGCAGCAGCCCGTTCCGGTGCAGTGCCCTCCGGCCTCCCAACCCCAGCAGCAGCAGCAGACGTGTCAATCCAAGTGGCCGTTCATGGACTTTATGCGCTACGTTCAGCAGGTTCCCATGCGTCAGCCTCACCTGGCTGCCTTTCCTCAACAAAGTCCTATGCCGTTGATGGGATACTTCTAAATGAAGTTTGGGGGCATTGCTCAAACACTACAGACAAAGCAAAACCCTCTTCATACCTTGGATCAGTGCCAGGTCGCCTTTTCCAGGTTTCTACTGCATATATTTACCACATCTTCCGTCACATATTTTTACTTCTCCTGCACAAAACAACCTTAACCAACACCCGTCCTGGCCACCTCTTTGGGGTGCCGATGCCATTCATTCAGCCTTGTCTTTTACAGCGAGGAGTTTTTTCTTTTTTTCTTCTATCCTTTCTCACGATTCTTGAAACCTTGGAAAGTTTCAAACCTAACGATGGACGAAAACAAAAAAACGAAGTTGCACAAAAAATACCTATATATCTTAATCCGGCACATTTTTTTTCAACACTTTGTTCTTACACATACATTCTTTCTTGAATACTTTCTCTTCACATTAAAATATTTTTTTATTAAAAAAACAAGAAAAAATTGGTTTTTTTTCTGACAAGGGAGTTCTTTTATCAATGGGGATTGTTTTTACTTTCTATTTCTATTTGGATTGGGGGTTCTTCACTTTCGGAACACATTCAAGATTTTTTTTATATAGATATCAACTGACAACCTGGCCCAGGCCTGGTCAAAGAAACTGAATACAATGTCCAAGACGAGTCTTGAGTTAATATTGTGTATTTTCAACGTGAGATTTACTTTTTTTTCATGTGGTTGCAATGTGGAGAGTGGAGAAAAGTACCATTGCCGTGGCTGAAATGTGAAGACCCTTTTTGCAAAGACAATGCTCCCCATGCCTCGAGAGCGAGCGAAGCGAGAAGAGCTCTCCGCAAGAGGCTCCCGGCAGGGAAATATGTGAGAAGAAGAAAAAAAAGAGAATGAGATGGATTTGACAGCAAAGGGAGGTAGATAGTGATCCATATGGAGCCTTTGGTACATTGGACAAACAAACTTAAAAAGAGTATGCTTGACTCTCTGGTGCTCTTGCCACCGACTACCTCCCCCCCCTTCCTCACTTGTACAAGTTCTTGCACGCAACATGCCTTTGGTTCGAAGTCGGATTATCGTCATCGAGTCTGGCGCCAAGTGAGAACCCTCCAAAGGTCAGACGAAAGATGAGATGAGACCTTCTTCCCTCCCTCCCTTGTTGCCGATCCTGACGGACAGGTGACGACAGACTCAGGTTCTTTTTTTTCGACATCAACTTTAGCCATAGCATCCCCGAATGCCTCCGACAACTCAAATGCCTTGTGGCTATTTGTAAGTCATCGTCGCTGTCACCATCATCACCCCCGCGCCGGTTTCTCTGCTGACGATTCGAGTCGCAGTTTTGCTGCAGAAATGAACCCTGGGGAACCAGACAGAATCTGAGGAGACCAGCGAAATGACGAACCCCGGCTCATCCAGACAGGCAAAGGATCTATGAGGACGTCAGAGACGAAGGAACTGCAGACCAACATTCAGGCCACGCCAAAGGCCGATCCAAGCCGTTTCGGAGATTGTACTGCTACTACATGCCCAAGCCCAACTGCAACGTGCAGTTTTCCCAGCTCCCAGCATCTGCTAACCATCTGGTTCTAGGCCTCGGCCAGGGACTTTTCTACCAGCCTTTTTACCTCTGACCTTGTGTGACAATTTGCCATATTCGGCCGTTCGCAGTCAACAACACCGGCACAGACCGCGACTCTATCCGTGCTGCCCTTTAATAGCCAGCCCTGGTGATGATCGAGGAATTCCGCTGCCGTCTGATATGCCTCTTCGCGCCCGAGAGCAGAGAGCTCGCCACGTCTGATGCCACTTGGAATATGCTTATCCTGAACCTGTCTTTGCATGCGCTCTGGGCAAGGCCTATTCTTGTCCGAGGTGGTTAGGCGTTGTGGCGACACCAGCCACCAACTGCCCCGAGGCTCTGTGTCGACCGTAACCAGCGAAGACCCCGACCGAAGGTACATCATTGTGTGTCTAGAACGGCAGCAGCTTGGCCTCCCGAATCCATCTCCAAGGCCGTCGAGGCACATTACGAGTCTCCCGGTGACGAGTCGCTGACGGCCAAACATCGCATCGACTTGGACTCGGGCACCGCCGCCGGAAGCCTCGTCGGATCGTTGCGAGCCCTGTTCTCTTAAGCAATCGACTTGATCCTGCCAAAGTTCGCACGCCAGGGGCTATCAAGGCAGCCTTTGGGAAACGGGACGCAGGCTCGTATCTCGTCTCGACCAAGACGACGTGGAAATCATGCGCGACGTCATCGAGGCACAGTGGACTGTCATCAAGATAGCCGCTCCGTCGGGTGCCGCTGAAGACCCCGGCAAGCTCTACCAATCCTTGCCGCCCATGCCACCGGTCACATATCCACTATACGAAGCGTTGGAGGCTCAGTACGAGGCTTCCAAGGGTCCCGGGGACACTAGCCTGGTCCATAAGAGCCGAAGACACCCCACATCGACAAGAGGAAATATAAGGAAGGAGAGGGGCAGCACATCTGGCGACGGACTGACCGTCAGAGCTACCTGGCGGCTGAGAAAGATACCGACCATGTCGAGTATCTCAGCCAAGATCAAGGGCAAGCTCAAGAGCTCCCCTTGGCCCTCCCATCAATTCTACCGTGACCGATCCTGGGCCTACCTTTGCCGGCACAGGGGTACATTGAGCCGCCTCCTTTCTCTCTATATTTTGTTTTCTTTCCGTTTCCCTCATCTCCTCTTTTCCTAGCCTCAGCCTTGACTGTTTCAATTGGCAAATATCTTACTTTGTTCTTGCCCTTGTTCGCAATGGATTATGCACGTGGGTGACTGGGGATTTCGCGTCACTCTACTACTCTTGTCGTTTGTTTGTGGGAGAAAAGAAACACTGACTTTGAAATCACAAGGACGCCTGGCCAATGTTGATCAACACGATATTCATTATAATTCTTACCCTGCTCTCATCGTCATCATCATGTAGCACTGCTCTATGGTAAAAAGAAAAGAATGTTGGCCACCCATTTTACGTCCTTCATCCCCCTCTCTCTATCCAGAACCAGCTGGCAAAGAGGGAAATCAGAAAAAGAGAACAAGGGAAAAGATGAAAATAACCGATGAAGATAACCATACTCAGACACCATTGTAGCGGACACCCCTCTTGCCCAGCTCCTTTCGACCAACGGCATCCTCGGGAAACACCCACCCACGACTCCTCTTGGCCTCCCTCTTCTCGGCCAGCTGTGGCGCGGGCATCCATGAGTCCCTAGGATGAGCTTTGCGTCTGGTTCCCTCGGCGGGGGCGCCAATCTCGGACCTCCAGTGGGCGTGGCCTGGCTGGGCCTGCTGGTGCTGTCGGTGGTCTCCGGAGGCATTGGCGAGCTGGCATAGTCCCCAGAGGGCGAGGCAGGCCGTCAGGGGCAGGCCTTCAGGGTCCATGTCGTTGGCGTCGGAATATGAGACCTCCGAGGCAGTAGCAAGCTGGACAGAGGTGATCTCCAAGTCGCCGAAGAATGGCGTGGCCTCGGTGCCGTTGCGTACAAGGACCAGCTCAATCTCGGTGAGGATGAAGCCGTAGCGGCAGCCGTGCTCGCGCATGGCGTGGTGCAGGGCGGCCAGGCCGCGCAGGTACTCGACACGCTTGATGTTGCTCTCAGCACGCATGCCCGTGTTGAAGCGGTCAAAAGTACGGACCAGGCCGACAACGCGAGCAGTGGGCTTGCCGCCAAATATGGCCGAGGCCGTCGACGATTCGCCAGCCGGGTTGGCCGTGAAGACGAGGTCGCCCGGGTGGCCTCTGGAGTGGGCTGAGGGCGCAGACAGCTGCAGGGGTCGCCCAGACGTGAGGGCCAGGGCTGAGTTGAGTTTGGGCAGGTAGTATGAGGCGTATATGGCGTGCAGGGCAGCCTCAGTCTCCGGGTGGCGGGCAGGCATCGCCGGCTGGGCCAGGACCGGGGCTGGGACAGGCGTGGTGAGGAGGTCCGAGGCACCGGGGAGGGCCATGATGGCAGCGGCGTTGAAGCTGGACCATGAGCGCACATTACGCACATCCCACCAAAAGTGCTTGATAGTAGGGTCACGGTGGGGGAAGGAAATGGTGCGGACGAGCGAGGCAGCGGGGTTGGGGCTTGTGAGGAAGGCAGCAAGTGTGGTGCTCGGCATAGCCTCAGGCTCCGGTGTCAGACTAGCTGTGGTGATTCCGGTGGTGGCCATGCTAGCTGTGGTCATGTCGACACCGCCACCCAGCTGAAAAGGAGTTTGGTTGTGATGGGCCAGGTAGGCTGGCGCCATGCAAAACTCGGACTGGACAAGTGGCATTTGACGGTAAGTGGGGTAGCCGTACTTGTCAATGACGGCGGTATCGACACTGTTGCTGCGGCGAATGTGACCGTGGATGCTGGCTTCGTCGTCGTTGTTGACCGAGGATGTTGTGGCGACGGCATTGGGAGCGAAGCTGGCGGGGGAGCAGAGGAGTGAGTTGGACAGGCTGTCAGCCTGTTGTTGCTGCTGCTGCTGCTGCTGCTGACGACGATTGTGGTCCTGGGGTGTGGGTGTAGGAGAAAAGGCCAGGTGAGCGTAGGCCATGTTGGTCAGGGTCTCTGGGTTGGTGTAGCTGCGGACATGGCTTGATCGGGCGGCAGCCGAGGTAGCCCGGCGAACCTTTTGGGTAGCGACCCGCGCCTGGTGCTGCTGCTGCTGCTTCTGGCGACGGTAGGACACTGGTGGGGGTACGTTGATATCCTGGTCCTGCGAACGGATCTTGGGCAGTAGGAGAGCACCGTGATGGTGAATGGGGGGGCTGGCCCGGGGAGGCGTAGTGAGGCGGGTGCAGGCAGAGTCAGGGGTAGACTCGACGGTGGAAATGGCCGAGTATGTGGACCCGCGAGACGACGAGCGAGTGTGTGAATGTGAGTGTGTGGCTGGACGAGGGGTCATGTACTGGCTGTAGTTTGAGTTGGCAACAGTACCAAGGTCTGCATTGGCAGTGTTAGGGAGAGTGAAGTCGAAGAAGGACGACGTGTCAAAGGAAAAGTCCATCGGCGGCGAAGGAGTCGAGTAGGCGGCACAGCCGGTAAATTCAAAAGAGGGCATGTCTCCTGCCAGACTGTGAGGTGAGTGAGTGTTAGCAAAAGTGACTCATGTTTATGAGTAGGTAGATGAGAGGGGTTAAATCCGGGAGTGACGGGTGGTTGACATACGAAGACATTGCTGATTCTCTTCGCGGTTGAGAAGAGAACAAAAGAGGAAGAAGGAGACGAGAATTAAGATGCCCAGAGACCAGCTCCAGACGTAGTAGCTGCGGCGATGGGATTGTCGAGCCGTGGGGCTTCGAAGGATGCAGAGTAGAGGAAGTGGTAGGGCCGCACAGCTACTATACGACCAGGTTCTAGAACAAGGCAAGACGAGAGTAGAGAGAAGCAGAGATATATGGAAACAAGCAGGGTCGATAACGACAAGGGGTTTGAGGTATTAATAGGGAATGATTGGAAAGGAGATGATGCGGCCTGAATCCAGATGGCCAAGAGGGGAGGAGGGCAGCAGCCAGACTTATTCTTTTTCATGGCCATGGCTTCCTTCTGCAGCAGCAGCAGCGGCAGCAGTATAAAGTCGATAATAGCCTAGTATTACTAGCAGCAGTAGTACTAAGCAAGTAGTACAAACAAGTCAAAACTGATAGTACAGAGAGCAATACTCGTATCTGTTTGGTAGCTCTCTTGTCGCGCGCGCGTGTAAGTCGGTCGAGCTGGGATGGAGAAAAGAGCAGGGGTGTGTGCGTGTTGAAAAAAAAAAGGCAAAAAGGCAGAAAGAGGGCCCGACAGGGGTGTTTTGAAGAGGAAGAAGAAGAACAAGAAAAGCAGGGGGGCCGGGGACGAACAACCGATGAGAGTGACACGACGCCAAAGAAACTCTGAAACGCGACTTTCTCTCTCTCTCTCTGGTCTGATATTGCCTCTTTTCGACAATAAGAGGGGCTGGCTGGGGCTGGGGGAGGAGGAGAGAGGTACATGTGAGGTCCGCGTTGAGAATGGAAGAGGGGGAAGAATCCCGAGCCGCGTCCCAAGGGTCCCACTGACGATCATCCGCACTAATGGCATTACTAACACTGTACATACTGTTGATGCTGGTAGAATTTTAGAGGAGACACAGTGTAGATTTCGGAACCCGTCATCGTGGCCAATTTGAGTGGTCGTCGGCGGCAGTTGAGACGTATGCTCCTTCCCTGTCGCTGTCAGTCCCTCCTTCCCCACGCCCCCCCCCCGTCTGTCGTGTATCTTTCGCTCTTTCCCCGTTGCTCGCTCCTTCCACACACACACGCACACGCACGCGCACACGCAACGCGCTTTCCCTTCTTTCCGTGTTTTCATTTGTCCTTGTTTATTTTTCTTCGACTCTCTTGATTGCTTGGATCTATGTCTATGATGCACTAGTAGTAGTAGTAATAGTAGTAGTAGTAGCAGCAGCAGCAGTGGTAGTAGTAGTAGCAGCAGTAGTAGTACCAGTATAGAATACAGAAGACAAGAATATCTGCACGTCTATTTTTGGAAGCTCTCACAGTCTAGCTTTCCAGTCGGTACTAGACCACTAGACTAACAGTAGAACAAACTTGACATTGCCGCACGTACTCTGTATTATTACTAACGGCACTTGAGTCGTACAGCGGCGTCTATACTGGCGCTTCCTGACACCGGGCGCCTGCGGAGATTACTTTCTAAGATTCCAGCCAACACTCCCTCTACCCGTACTCCGTACTCCCTTACACGTAATGCCTGGAAGTCATCCCCTCTAGGCTCTACCGTACTACGCGGAGTAGGAAATGCCCCGCAGAAAGGCGCGCTCCCGAGTTCCGGGCGCGTATCCAACACGGGGGGTGGGGGGGGGGGGGCGATCAAGCATCTCTTACACCCCATTGGTCAGAAGCCCCACTGCCACGGTCCAATTCGCGCCACGCCACGTCCACGCTCTTTGTTCTTCTCTTTTTTCCATCGCGTCTTTCGCGTGTCTTGATGATGGCGCGCCATCACGAGAAGCACGTTCATGACAGAAAAAAAGAGTCAAGGAAATCCACTCGTCTTGCATCTGCATCTGCATTTGCGCGAGAAAACAGAGAGATGGTATGACTCTTCTCTCCCATCTCTGCATTCATTAGTGTCCTCCTCGATCTCTTGCTCAGGATGACGTCCACGTCCAACCAGACCGACCGGCGAGACCGCCTCTGAAACCCACGACTCCACCGTCAACCAAGTCTCACTAGCTGGAGGCCGCCACAGAATCGTCACTCACTGGCATCCAGGCTCTCTCTATTACATCTTCGACACCACCACCCTACGTGTACACTTAGCTCCATGCACAGCCTCAAGATCTGTAACACCGTCCTGGAAAGGGAAAAAGAAAGGTTGGGGTAGGTCTTGTCCGAAAAACGTTTCATTCCGCCCTTGTTTCGGGGTCACGTACAAGTAGAAACGAAAAATATAGAAACACCGTTACCTTTGTATCCACTGTACATCATACTTGACGAATATGAGAGAGAGAAGAAAACAGCAAGTAAAAGAACAACAAAACTGGCCTCGACAAGTGTTTTGTCCTGGAACATGATATAGAAAAAAAGAACAAGAATGTAGAGAGTAGAGTAGGAGAATAAAAAGAGGTAAAACAATTATAGATGAGACAAAAAATCATCATCTACGCCATAGCGATCAAACACCCATTCCCCTCCCTGCTAGTGCTTTTCACCCATCAGACACGCTCCCCCCCACCACTGGCCTCATCCACGGGCCCTTGTCCCGCCTCCGCCATCTCCCTATCCTGCATCCTCAGTCCCGGCGGGGACCTGGGGAGAGGACCCCAGTGCCTCTGCCGTCCTTCCTCCGCCACGCCCCTCACTTTCCGCAGTGCCCTCATCATACCGTCTAGCTTGTTGCGCTCCTGCACCAGCATGCCTCGGGCGTAATCGGCTATCAGACGTCTGCCCATCCGGTCGTGCATGTCCTGCCACCCCGCCAGCTCACTGGCCACCGTCTGCTGCGTGTACCGCAGCTCGCGGGCATAGTAACCGGCCTCTTCGCCGATCCGTCGAGCCCGCTTCTCCTTCTCATCCTGCATCCGCTGTCGCGTGTCGTCTAGCAAGCCTAGAGGCCACCGTGACGACCGTGACGTAGAACTCTGGCTGCGCTCCGCTTCCCGCCTGGCTGACTGGATCTGGCCCACTAACGTCAGAGGCCGCGAAAGCGCCGACAACAGGCCCTGCACCGTGGACTGCACTCCCAGCAGCGACGTGTGGAGCGTCATCTCCGGGCTTGATTGCGTAGGTGTCAATGCCCGCACATACGTCTCGAACGCGTCAACGTATCGGTTCGGAAGAAACGGTAATGTCGTTACTGCTCGGTGTAAGAGGACAGACGAGTCGTACATGTCTGTTTCCAATCTTGTTAGCCATATCCGTACCCATTTCTTTCTGCCCCGTGCTTGGCAAGTAGAGATAACTCTCACCTGCTGCTGCCACTCCAGTGCTGTTGGCTCGCCTTGTAACACTCTTGGTCGAGTGACTGACGCTCCGGACCATATCGCGAGCATGGTTGACAAACTGCTCCACCTCCCTCACTTCGGTGATGGGCTCGTACTCGTCGCGGACACGCTCCACCCTGGCCTCGGCCTTAAGCTTGGAACGTTCGCGCATCGTGTCCAGCTGCAGTTCAGGGACCAGGAAGAACTCCCATAGCATCTCGTGCGTCGCAAACGTCGGGTGGCCCAGCATCACTTTCAGCGCCGAGTCCGTCTTGGCCTGGATGTCGCGCAGGATCGCCCGCGACGGTTTTGACGGGATCTGGAAGGGTGACCGCGTGTCCGACATGGGCGGCAGCCACGACGCCGGGTGCTCCTCGCCCAGCAGCTGCATCAGCTGTTCAAAGTCCGTCAGCGACCGCCGGCTCGTCGTCACTGTGTAGCTCTCCCGGTCCGTGGGAGCCGCTGATTTGAGCACAAGCCGCACGCTGCCGTCCTCGACGAAGAAGGCCCGCACTACTCCCGTTATCCGCCCGTCACGCCCGGGCACCATGCTGAACAGTCCCAGGTCGTCTATGCGGTTCCGGACTTCGTCGTCCTTGGCCAGCTCCACCGCTGTGAGCCCTCGCAGTTCCTTGGCTCCAACGTCTACTCTGGGGTCTGCAAAAAGCGCCCGAACCATGTCGTATCGCCCGTACTTGCTCGCCACCATCAGCGGCGTGAACCGCCTCTCGTTGGTCGCGTTTACGTCCACGTCGCATCGCTGCAGAATGGTGAGCGCCAGCTGCGCATCGTTGATGATGTGTAGCAGCGTGTTGGATTTGTTGTCCACATGCTCGTCCACGTGCAGCGGCTCCCCGTCGCGCTGCGCCCTCCTGGCCGCCTCGAGAGCGGCTTCAACCATGTCGTGGTAGTTGCCGTGGTCATACGACCTGCAGAGGGCGAACAGCGGCGTCTGCCCGTTCTTGTCCCGCTGCCGCCACGGTATGATGTGCCCGATCTGTTCTATGAGAAACGGTGCGTGGAACAGGTAGTGACCTATGCTGCGGCCCCAGATATCCTGGCGCGCCACGTAGTCCACAATCTCCGCATCGCTTGACTTCGTTGTTACAAAGCCCCAGACAATGTCAATCAGCTCCGCGTGGCCCAGCTGCACCGCCGCACTCAGGAGCGTCGTGTTCTCGTTGTTCATATCGTCCAATACCGTCGGTAGCGGGTAGTGCTCCGAGAGCGACAGGAGGTACCGTAGCACCTCGGGTTGCTTGTTCTGGATCGCCATCATGGGCACTGATTCGCCAAACGCGTTGTTTGTCTGCGACAGTCGCTCCGCCGAGATGTCGCCCTCCTGGGCGCTACCTATGCTGGCCACACTCGCCGTGTGCGACTGGAATGATATTTCCGATCCGCTTGATAGGCTTCGCGTATCCATGGCCACCCGCTTGATCTTCTTGGGCGCCGCCGTCGACCCATTGTCATCATGATACCCATCCGACTGGAACGGAAACACGTGGCTCAGACCGGAGCCATGCGAGAAGCGCTCCGAAAGGGTGAACGTCCACGAAGACCTCCTAGATTTACCCTCCCCGTTGGAAGCGCTCCAGGTGGCCGAGTTTCGCCTAGACCTGGGCGAATCTGGCGAATCTTGTCCGGCACCGTCGGCTGCCGAACTAGGCTCAAGGATGCTGCGTAACGTCTCCATGTCGCCCTTCTTAGCAGAGTTCCACAACGCCTTGTTCCTCCTGCTCGCGCGCCTCAGCCCGGACGAGTCCATGGATAGGTAGGTTAGGACCGCCTCGAAAGTGCTCAAGGCGTACCCGAGCTCTCCCGAGTCGACGTCGTCGATGAAGATGAAACTTCGTATGTAGCTGAGTCTCGCATTCAGGTGGCGCACCTGGGACCGTATGACAACGTACAACAGCAGAGACACGAGCGTATCCGCATTCACCGTCATCATCGTCTTTTCCGAGTGAAGCTCGGCCGGGCCGCCCGCCAGAACTGGCTCCGTCAGGTGGGATACCCTCTTGATTGTGGATAGCAACAGATCCATCATTTCCTGAGGGCTCAGTGCGGTCGCAATCTTCCTGAACTCTTCAATGGCGGGGTCGATCTGAATGATGAGGTCGTGCTTTCCCTTTTGGCCGCCATCGATGGCGATGCCCAGCTGTGAGATGTCGATGTACTCCATCTGGTGTATCTTCTTCTCGAGGTCAATGTCCTCTGGACGCTTCATGGCGTTGAGCCGGGGGAAGAGGAGGCGATGGACATTCTCTGTGACGTAGCGCTCGATGAGCTTCTCCACCAATGGCCCCGTCAGGTCAGTTGTCGCACCTAGGAGAGACAGTTGCTGCCTGTCTACGCCTTGAAATATGTCAATGGCTGTGGTGACGGCGGACTCCAACGACGCCCTCATGATATCCTCATCGTCCTCGGCATAGAAGTCGTCAGTTACTGGCAGGTGCTGTACACCCTGTTCCCCATACCTGGACAAGCTACTCGAACGGGCCCTCCTCATGGCGGAAGCTATGGGGCCGTCAGGAAGTGGGTCGGGGATCTCGGTAGCAGACGGGGGAGGAGGCAAAGGCTTCTGGAAGACATTGTTGAACTCAAGGAAGAGCCTCTCGAGGCCGGCGTGCATCTGGCGAGCGATCATGGGGAAGTTGTTGAGCAGGTCGTGGAAGCTCTGGATGTCCTTCTTCTTGGGCAGGTCAGCGTCGGATGCGCTTGCAGCCTTGGACGCCCTCTGCTGCTCTACCATCTTCCTCTTCCTCACTCCGGGGATGAGTACGGCAGGCGTGAGCCTGACCTCCTCCCAGGTGCCGACCAACGGTTTCGAGATGTAGTAGATGAGCCATTGTCGGGCTTCAAAAGCATCAGGGTAGAAGGTGTTATCGCTCAGAACCTGTGCCTGTGCCAGGCTTTTGAAGCCTAGATGGGTGGGTTGAAGGTGGTTAGCAGACAGATCCTAGCACGGTTCGAAGGCCAATAATAGCTACAGATGACGTACCTTTGTTACTGTAGACGGTAGAGTCCTTGATGACGACGCTCCTCCCGTTGAGAGTCGACACCTGCTTTGCCTTGCCTCTCACCTCGCGCAAGTTGGGCACGCCATCCTTGGCTCCGGGCCCAGAGCCCGGGGGCGGGACGCGCAGGACGTGGCTGGCGAGGAAGTCCTCCGAGGCAATGACCTCGCTGGAGGGAGCGCCCGTCTCCGTCTCACGCGAAGTCAAGAGGACATCTGTCAGTGGCACGAGCAGGATATAGTGGTGTACCGGGGTGCACTGCGAGGCTACCGAGCTCTTGAAGAAGGCGGCCAGGAAGGGGTTTAGCGGTTGCATTCATTCGACTTGCTCGGTGGCCTGGTTGAACCATTCGTCAGCACGGGGGCGGGCGAGCGAGTCCGAGAGAATATGGGCGGGGAGTATTACGGTATGGGGTCGCGCAGAGCTTCGAGAGATCGTAAAAAGGCGTCCACGGGTGTCACGAGTTCCTTCAAAGGGGGAGGGGTCGTGATCAAAGAGTGGGGAGGGGTGTGATTTGATGATGGGGGTATCTATCTCGGTGGCATCCGGTCTAGTCGGTTCAAACGGAGAGAGAAATTCGCGCGTCGAATCGGTCGGTGATGTGAGAACGTCGAGGTTCAAGGTAAGAGCCAAGAAGCTCTCTGTATAGAAAGAAGAGAGCTGGAGAGAGCGTGTGGGTGTGGCGTGTGGTGTGGGCTGTCTTGAAGGTGGAATGGAGAGGAGGAGACTTGACGCATAGGGATGGATGGTCATTGACTTTGGCGCAATCGCCAGCGTCGATCCCGCCAGCTCTTGCCAGCTACAGTGGAGACTTTCGACCTTTCCAGGGGACCCACAGGGGGTTCTTACGGGGCACCGGCACCGACCCTTAAGCGACCCTCCGTGACCATTTAGTTATCTGACGGGGCCCGGTCAATTGATCTTCCATCGGAACTCTACGAATTCTATAAGTACTACCCAGTGCATCCATGGCGCAAGTCGCTTTTGTTCTGTTTTGTTGTTTGTTTCGACAAGGGTTCAATCTGTCATTTCCAATAACTCGTTTCTATTATATCATATTTTCGAATGTTTCCAAGGCTACTGTATATTATTCCTTTGATAGTGATGGACTGGTAGCAGAAGGAGCATGGTACCACACAATGACATCCTCATCCACTTTTCACTCC
Source organism: Geosmithia morbida (assembly GCF_012550715.1). Lineage (NCBI taxonomy): Eukaryota > Fungi > Ascomycota > Sordariomycetes > Hypocreales > Bionectriaceae > Geosmithia > Geosmithia morbida. The sequence continues at coordinate 358,074 of NW_023336195.1, forward strand.
CCTTTGCATCGCGACGCCCCCAACGCACGACGGCTGGCTGCACAGGACGTGAAAACAAAAAGGCGAAGTCGGTCGATGGCACTGTGCAACTATCATCAATCGTGTGAAAGTGATGGTGGTGGAGCATGGTGGCGACAATGATGTCGAAGTTGAGATACGCAACCATCTCTCCGATGCACCTGTGCCTCCCAGCCCCTGACGGGAGATAGAGGCTTCGCGTTCCTCCGAATATGTTTTTCTTGCCGATGCTGTAATTTCTATCATCATCACTCTCACCTCTATGGCTGACCCTAGCAGTCTAGATGATGTTAGGAAATTATAGGATGTTACCGTGCGCATGATTAAGCTTATGGACGAGCGTATGCGGGGAGCCTCCTTGATCAATTTGCGTAATAAGAGTATCTTGTCTAGGTTGGCATACTAGAGACGAGCCCCCCCCCTCTCCGGCCACTACCATCTACTCGTGGTACGACTCCTCGGCGATGTAGGGCCTGGTAGCAAGATGTAGGATGATCCCACAAACTGGCCACAAGACGTGTGCTAACTGGCCATCAAAAGGGTTCTCATCATGTGGGCAATATTTTTTTCAGGGATGGGACGCCATTCCTTATATTTACACGACATTGGGTTCTACATTATGTCGGACCCAGCCTCCTGCTTATTTTGCCGCCTCTGGTCTCGAGTTTCGATCTTGATGTAATGGACCGTACCTTGGTGTGTGCCAGTATTTCTTGCGGTTGCGCGGAAGAGGCGCTCAGGGCAGTATGAAGTTGACTGGCTGGAAACCCATGTCGAGGTTGTGGACAGCGAAGGAAACTCCTGATTGAGTTTCTCTCGAACATCCTCACTTCGGAGCGCCTGCCTAGCGGTGACTATTGTGATCTCAGAAAGTGTCTCGTAAACGTCGAAGATGCCACCCGACGCACCCACGCCAGATTACTTGATATGACCTAGTGCGTCGTCTTCGATCCGCGGCACATGGTCCTCGAAAGCCCTCTGTGTCAAGCTAAGCTGGACAAACTTCTTTTTCTCTATCAATTTCGAGTTGGGGCAGCCGTACACGACGTCGGATCTGAATACAGGTGTCGAGGGGTCCCTAGATCTCTTCGGCATTGAGGTGGCCGTGCTTCCTGTTCAGAAATATTTCCTCCCCGTCGAGTCCGATTTTGCAGGTGATTCGTCTTTTTGGCAGAGTATCTCCAAACTTGGCAATGGGCCAGCCAAGTGCAACGACGCTAGGACGAGAAGGTCGCCCAGTGCCCCGGGGAGGGGGTGTCTACCATCTTGCCACAAAGGGTCCATCTCATGCAACACGGCGTTGCCAAATATTGGCATTCAGTGAAATGTGTTCACTGCTGTTTCTCTTAGCATAAGCTGAGGAAGGAGCTGCGTTGTGAATATGGATATAACTACGCTCACAACCTACAGCCATACAGCTCAACACAATTCACGGCCTGCTTCCTGCGGGTTACAGCGTATTCGGGTTCGGATTCTGCTCCAAGATGGCAGAATAGAGCGGCATTATACATGGCCTAGGAGCTTTTGACTTCACCTCCATATTCATTTAAGCTACATGCAGTTAAAAACAGGAAAGTGACTGGGTATATATGCCTTCATGTTTCGTTATTTTGAACGAGAAGGATGCGGGGGAGCTCAGAGCCAGGCCCAGGCCTTCTTGAGAACCGTAAGAGCCGGCTTGGTGTCCCCCACAGTAGTAGGTCCCACGTCCTTGCGGTCCAGATCAACCCTCCTGCCGCTGTCGAGGTCTATCTCGTGTGCTCTCTTGATCTTGTCACTTCCCCTCCAGTAAATCTTGCAGACCAGATATATGAGTCCAGACACGGGAAACAGGATGTAGGCGACGACAAAGTCGGGCGCGGAGAAGGGTGAGAGGGTGGTCCAGCCCTGAACGAGGGCGAGGAACAGGTTGGCGACGAGGCCAAAATAGGCGTTGAAAGGCCAGAACAGGCCGCGGTAGGGCATGTCGTTGACGTCGCGGTTCTGGACGGACCAGGCGCGACGGAAGCGGATGTGAATGAAGCTGATTGACCCCCAGACCAAGAAGGTGCTCACACCCGACAGGCTGACAATGTAGCTGTAGGCGGTGGCGGAGCCGGTCGACACATTCATCATGGAGATGGAGCCGACGGCGTTGGTCAACAGGATGGCCCACACGGGTACGCCATGCGAGTTGACCCAGCCCAGGATGCGCGGGGCCTTGCCTGACTGAGCCATGTACAGGACGGTGCGGGAGCCGACGTAGATGGACGAATTGATGGCCGAGACGCAGGTGACGAGGATGAAGGCATTGATGAGGTGGACGCCTGTATGAACGGTCAATCTACATGTATACACATATCCTGGAGTTGAGCAGTTTCGTATGCTGCCTTGCACGGCGCGGGGCTCGTGTCACTATTACTAACCTCCTTCCCAACCGGCGGTGCGAATGGCGATAGTCATGGGGCTCTGCAGGGCCTTGGCACCGCTGCCAGCGAGACCTTCAGCGTTGGCTGGGCAGGTGAGGCCGAAGAAGAAGGCAGAGCCCATGTAGACGAAGATGATGCGCCAAAAGACCTGGCGGATGGCCTGGGGCACGGCGATACCGGGGTTACGCGTCTCGGTGGCAGCGATGGCGACGGACTCGACGCCGGCGTAGAAGGTGGAGCAGAAGACGAAGACGGTGGCGACGCCGCGGAAGCCCTCGTCGTTGAAGGCGCCCGGATCGCGCCAGTACCTGAACCCCACGGATTCGCTCTGACCAATGAGCCCGCCGGCGGCGTATATGATGGCGAAGACGAAGTAGGCGGTCAGGCCGAGGAGCTTGACCAGGGCGAGCCAGAACTCAGCCTCGCCAAAGGCGTTGATACCCAGCAGCTGAAAGCCAAGGAAGAGGGTCCACAGGATCAGGAACCAGCCCCAGAGCGGTACGTCGGGCGTCCAATACGTCAGGATGCTGCACACGATGTTGTACTCGTTGGCCAGGACGAAGGCCCAGATGATGAAGTAGTTCCAACCCACAGCCACGGAGAACGATCGGTCGACCATGCGCTCGGCTAGGGAGACGAAGGAGCCGCCACCGGGGAAGAGGGTCGTGATTTCGCCTAGGGACTGCATGATGTTGAAGGCGATGATCCCTGAGATGGTCAGCATCAATCTTGGTATGCACCATGCATTCACACACACACGCGCGCATATATATATAATGTATTACCCATACGTCCATGTATACATGCATGCAAATACACACATCCATACACGGACATACACCTAACCCTGTCCAAAACTCACCAATCACGCCAAAACCGATAATAAGAGAGGCCGGCCCTCCATTTCGCAGCGCACCTCCGGCACCAACAAGGAGACCGGGACCGATGATGCCGGCCAAGGCCATCATAGATAGGTGGCGGTTCTTGAGACCTCTCTTGACACCCGAGTCCGGATCATGAAGCGATGCGCTCCTGCTTCCACGGCCATCGCCGCCACCTTGTTCGAGATTGCCGCTGTCATAGTTGGCCGTTTCGTATGAGTAGTCGGCCTGACCGTCGTCGGGATATTGTGCCCGATTAGAATCATCGAATTTTCCAAATCCAGCCATAGTTTCTGCTTCTTCTCCTCCTCCTCCTCCTTCTTCTCTTCTCCTCTTTGTTTGGCGCCGGGCTGTTTCCCCCCTCCGGCGTTTCTTTGCTCAACCTCTCTAGCTCTCTCAATTGCCCGGGCAGCGAATGTGTGTGGAGGTTTGCTGCGCTGGGCTCAACTGAAGGCGAATTAGGAAGAACCTCGGCCGTTGTCGCAAGAGAGAGAGAGAAAGAGAGAGAGAGAGAGAGAGAGAGAGTTATGGAGGGGAGGAGGAAGAAGGAAGAAGAAGAGAGGGAAAGATCGACGGGCTTAATCGATAGGAATATCTTAAGAGCTTGTTGGCTGCCGACAATCACGTTATCGTGACTCTTTCTCAACCTAGACAGGGGTCCTTGTATCCGTCGACAAGCTTGGCCGTTTTCTCGGAGGGGAAAATATTACTAGGCAAAGTTGGTAGGTACAAAGCAGAATCATACTTGAATCAATACATACACATATGAGATGCGCATGAATGATCAATAACAATACTAGCCGCTATTCGAAAGGGTTGTTCTGCCTCTTCTTGAGTATTCTTCTTTTTCTTTCGCCTCTGGGCCAACTGTCTTCTTCTTCTTCTCTTTCAATGGGCAGCAGACATCTGATTTTTTTCTTCTCTTCTCAATGGCATAATATGTTGCCATAATAATATCCGGATTCGACAAGCCGGATCACGACATCAGTGGCGTTTTGCTAGGGTTTGTTCGGTATTTCTTCGCTTCCATCGAATGAGCAGCGGGCAGATGGAGATTCAATGTGGAGATGGGCTCCAAAGACAGCAGCAGAGCGGGGCAAGGCTCCGCAGGATCTAGTGCGTCTTCATTTCAATGGTTGCATCTCTTTTTCTTCTTATTGCGTCATGTTTCATTTTTGCGGCATGGAAGAATCATAGAAGTCTGCTGAGCATAACTATCCGAATGGATCGACTCTTGTATGTCTTGATACTAGAACAAGTGAGACACATATAGACAATGCACAACTCTGGGGAAACAAAGCCACGGTGCGGCCCGTAACAATAGCCATGGATTGATACTAATCATATTATACTATTTCGATAACTCCGAGGCCTACACCTGTACATTGCCTAGGACCTCTTCGAACAGCTCAAAATTCCCCTCATTCTTAGCATCATACACGGCAAACCACACTTGATCCCACCATCCTCCCTGGAACTCGAGCTCGGTGAGGACCTCTAGCCAACACTCGGCAATCTCGCGGGGCGGATTCCTGAATGCGCCGCACCCTAGAGCCCCTAGAACGAGCTGCGTATGACCGTGCGACGCTGCCATGCGCAAGCACAGCCTCATCTTGTCCACTGTCAGGTCGCGATCCTTATAATTGGCATATACCGTCCTCTGCTGATGCTGTGCAGAGCTGTCGTCGCCAATCTTCGATACTGGGGGCGTGACGCTTCTCGTCGCGGGGCACCTCAGAGCCGCGATACTCAGCACGCTGACAATGGGAAGGTCGTCGACCGCACAGTCAGGCACGAGCAGTTTGTGCCCCGATCTCATGCTGGACCGTATCACCACCACGTCCCCCGTGTAGATTCCCATGCGCTGGCTCCAGGGATAATGCCGCCGGTGCAGTGACATGTACAGAGAGCTTCTGTAGCAGATGGACTCCTCCTGTGCCATGGCACCTGTGCGCCATCCGCCGCCCGGGTGAGTGTTGCTTGCCATGTTAAGCACCGCAACACGCGATCGGGGCCCAGGAAACTCTCTCCTCAGCCGCATCGCTGCATCGAGCGTATCCATGTTGACAATCTTGATACACGCCCCGCCGGTTCTGGGACAGTCGGATATTCGTAAGCTCGACAGCCCCCGTAGATGCACAACTTCACCCCTCTTAGCTTGTATACCCGGTAGCTGGGCTAGGAGTCCCGGGAGCACCTCCCTTGTTTCATGGGCCACGCGCGCGAGCTCTTCTCGCTGTGCTGGGTTGTCTCGCGGTGCTTGGAAGCGCGAATTGCGGGGCTCTGGTTCTCGCGCTTCACGTCGGGACGTCGTCGTCGCCGTAGCTTCTGGTCGCTTCGGTCGGCCCCTAGTGAGCCACGAGTCTAGCGTAGTTTGTTTGTGTTCCATCTCTGAATTCCTTTGAAAATCTCGCAGTCACAATGCGGCATCTATTTCCCTTTCTTTCATTTCTGGTCGAGAGGAGTTGAGAGGTGCTGTTGGTTGTGTATCTGGTTTGTGAAATGTCAGCCTCAAGTCATCAATGTGAAATTGCCCCCCCCTCCTTTCTAGGCCACCCGCAATTTTGTCGAGAGGCCGAACCGTGACAAGTAGGCAACTTGTCCCTTCTGCACGCAATGAGTCACACTTGGCCACGGAATAATCGATCAAATCATTTCCCCTCCAATTTATATGCCATATTCAAAGGGGGTATATTGTATTCTACACGAATAATAGTACAAGCATAGTACACATGTCTACATGTAAATATGCGCCTTTAGGGCCATTACGCTGGTGTCTTGATGGCCCCTTCGGAACCCGCATCTTCAGGCTCGAATTTGCGCGGGATGAGTCCTTCAGCCATGCCGATAGCCCCCTCCATGTCATTCTTGTTGAAGAGGAACAGACCCTGGATGGCAGCCGTACTCGTGTGGCGATTAGATGCCTTGCCGTCCTCCCTGACACCAAAGAGGCCGAGCTCAGTTAGACGAGTGAGAAACCTCTCCCTGCCAGAGTGATCCTTGTCCACGTCGCCGTAGAAGCGGTCCCACATGAGACCGGCCTGGAAGCGCGTGGCCTCGCCGATGCGTGCCATCATGTCGACGCGTCCGGGACGGATGAGGGCCGGGTCGAGGCGGTCGATATGGTTGGTGGTCAGGAAGGCGATGCGCTCTTCGCTGGCGGCGACGCCATCCAAGGCATTAAGGAGGCCGGAAAAGGTGACGGTAGCGCCGTTATAGCCGTCCGATTCTCTCTGCCTCCTGTTGACAAAGGCCGCGTCGGCGTCCTCGAGCAGCAGGAAGCTCCTCTTGGGCAGCTTGGTGAGCAAGTAGGCCAGCTTGTCGTCCGTCATGCCCATTTCGCTCAGGTTGATCATGGCAACGCTGAAGTCGAGCTCGCCAGCCAGAGCCTGGATGAAGGAGCTCTTGCCACTCCCCGGAGGACCGAAGAGCAGGTACCCACGGCGGTAAGGGATGCCACGGTCGACGTACCACTGCTGTCGCGACATGAAGTCTTTGACGTCACTGACAATGTTCTCCTTGACGCCTTCGTCGAGCACGACCGACGCCAGCGGCCTCTTGGTCCTCGGGTCGCCCAGCTGTCCCCACTCCAGCCCGCGCGCCGAGTAGACCGTTGTCTTGCCCTCGTTGGCCTGTGCCGCCAGCCGGTGCGCTTCGCCAAACACGTCCTCAAACACATGGCGGTGCGCCCACAGCGTCGTCATCTGCAGTATCTCGTGCGGCTCGCCCGTGTTCATGTTGGCTGTGCTATGTTTCTCTCTGTTGACTGCGATGTATGCACTGCCGTGCTTGACAATGTGCCGTCCGTAGCCTGGTTGTAGGAAGAAGCTCGCGTTGGTCGGTCCACTCGATCCGGGGGGTCCTCGCGCGGATGTTGTCGTTGTCACAGACATGTCGTGAATGCGCGTGAGCCGCGAGGCGATGAAGCCCGGCGTGTTGCGAGGCTTCGAGAGCCATGCTAGGATCCACGGGTACGCGGGGTCCTGCTTGCTGATTTCTACATTGACCAGGAGCCGTCGCCGAGCTGCTCCTACCGCAGCGATGGCTCCCTTGCGCGCAAAAGCCACCGCAGCACCGAGGGCTCCCAGCCCGATACCCCCAGCGAAGACGGGATTGTCAAACAGGGCGGCCGAGCCCAGCAGTGAGCTAGTCGCCGTCAGTTCCGTTGACATGCCGCTGTGTTTCCCTCGTCATATGGGATTGTTCGTCAGGACATGTGTAAAGTTGGACTCATTTGGAGGAGGAATAGGAAAGTCCAATCCACTGCTTACATAATACTACTAATACGAATACGGGTACGACAATGCATGGCGAAAACGACAACAGGATACTAAACCCAGGCTTGAAAAGTAATACTGTAATAGAAAACATCTAAGACAGTATGGACGATATAAGTAGTGGCAATGTAGTGAGGGTGCCAATAGTGAGGGATATGTAATCTGTATTGTTCGCTGGACCCCTTCATGAAGACGGCTACTTATATGGCCTCCTGAGTCCCCTTATGCCTTACTTGCTGTGGTTTCCACCGATCGGTCCTGGCAGGTAAGTTGCGATTTCAAAGTCCTCACTTAGACTGATCATGCCTTACGTGGAATCGCCAGCCAACATCTCACTGATCTCTATCATGTTGCCCGCAAAGCAAAGGCCTTTAGCAGGAACATCATCTACCACCCGTGGAACCAGCTTACCTCCGAAAAGGATGCTCTGTACAGGTACATACATGTACTCGTATTGTTCAAATGTTTATACATGCTACGATTCTATAGATTGCGAATAACCCCTGTGGAATTTAGCGTACTATCCGACGAGTACACAGTCATCGAATCTCTGTATCACGATCGTAGTGGGATACAGGGACCTTGGTACTAATGATCCATCGATGCGTGAATACGATGTCTCTTTGAGACGTTATTCAAGCACCTTTCCCCTGGATAGTTCCACCGTCAAGTCATACTCAGGCTGGAACTGCATATACATACATTCAGGGGTAGAGGTACAATTGCAGGTATACTCGCACTCCTCCTTTCCAACAAGTTTCTTAGGCACGCCATTCGCAGCCGCCGATTCAACCAAGATTTGATTAGCACATGCACGTTCCAAGGCAATGAAATAACCAGCAGCTTCATCGACGGTTGAGCCGCATGAGAGGAGTCTTCGCAAAAGAACATAGCTTAGCAAAGTGCAATAAAGAATGCAAATCTTGAAGGAGGGGGAGGGGGATGACACTACCCATGATTTTGTAGAATGAGATTCAGGCATTTGTCCCCGAGAGCCTCTGCAAGACGAAGACCTTCTTCCTCCGCAAGAACGATGCCCCCAAACCCCTCATAGACGGCCAGATTGTCGTAAAACATGCAAGAATCTGGAAATTCCACAGGGTTAGACGACAGATACCTATCAACGATCCGAAAGAAGGGTTGTTTACCTTGGTTTAGCATCTCTATTCCCTTCCCAAATGATGACCACGCCCTCCCAGCAGGCGAGTGCATGTGACACGCCGCATGAATGTCAGGCCGCGCGCGGTGGATGGACGAGTGGATAATGAAACCCGCGGCATTGACCTTGTGCGGTGTCGGGAGCACCGGCCTGCCGTTGTGGTCGACGAGGACCAGGTCGCTCGCCTTCATGAGGGAGAAGTGCTTCGCGTACGGGTTGATCCAGAACCACTCCGGGTTTACGGGGTCGCGCAGGCTGATGTGCCCGGATGCGCCGTCCGCCCAGCCCAGTCGCGCAAAGGTGCGAAACGCGGCAGCCATGTGCTGCTTTGCCCATGTCCGCTCCGCTTCCCGGTCTATAAATGTGGGGATGACGTGTAGACTCTCGGTCTTGCGCACGTTCCAGTTCAGGACTCCGTCGTCGATTGAGCGGAGCTCTGTCGGCTGGGCTTGAACGGTCTTGGTTACCGTAGTTATAGACATTGTAGCTCAATCAGTGCCTTTGACGATGCTTGTTTAGATGAAGGGATGACGAGTGTCGGCAGGATTGGATGTAAGGTGTAGCCAGTAGACAGCACAGGTACATGTACATATATAGTTGCGTGCACAGCTTACATGGCACTAATCGATTATGTCCTCTGCATTATCGAGCAATTACGGAGTACACATTAGTGTATATCGGTGCTACAAGCCTCTTCGATGCCAGCCTCATATGTGTACATAGGATGGGGGCGTACTTGTAATATGCGTGTACAATTACGTGCTCCGTATACTTGTATGGAACGTCGAGCTCCTCTAGGATGACGATGGCTTTTCACGGGATTGGACCGGAGTCTGGGGGGCCGTTGTGGATTTTGAGGGGCTGCATGTTGGTAGGTCGCGTCTAGAATCCGGTCATCACGTCCTTCAGCCAGAAACGGAGTAATATTAGATATTCTGAGTATCGATACTTACAGGCTTATGGCATCTCCCCAGGTGTTAGTAGTTCAATAGTAACTCTTTGGTTCGGTAAATGTAATAGTATACCGATTTCAAGTGTACAGAGTTTTCGTTTGCGTAATGCCAACGGTGTTGTTAGACCCGTATACCTAACTAGGTCACTTAACCGTTTCTTCATGGGATATTGAAGAGTCGTCGGGGTACATAGTTATCAAGGAACTATCGTAGTGATGCGGTGATAGGTATTTGGCATCGGTTATTCTCTTGGCGTTGTTCCACAACACCGTTGGATTCAGATTGAGGGGGCAGCACTCTTGTATGGAGATGAGGCATGGAGGCGCACCTTACTAACTGCTGTTCGATATGATTTCCCATAACCGAATACAAGAAATGCAGGTGTGCCGGTACATACAAAAAAGCGGCTCTGTCGAGTCGAATGAAAAAGGAAAAAAAGGAAGTATCGGAGCAGTGGCGGCAATGTTCGGCATCGGGACTGGAGTGCGGGGTTCGTCTGACCTTTGACCTTTGCCGACGGATTACAGTAAAGGCAGAGCTACGGCAATGGAGGGCCTAATGTTACTTCAATACACGCCGTATACAACCGATACAGCCCTCCCTCTTTACGTATTGATGTTGAGGATGTGATATATAACATCCTGTGGCGGTGGGGCACATGTATTTCTTGCCCATTTAAGGCCGATCCAGACACATCAGCTAATGCTGGTCGGATTCGGCGGACAGGGGCCGAGATTTGAACGACATCGATGACAATGATAACGGCGCGGTTCCAATCCGTTGATGCTCGGAATCCGTTGACATGGAGAGAGCGGAAGGTCCGGTAGGTAGGGCACCAATTTGGCTAGGAGTGAGGGGACTGGTGAAATGAATGCGTTCGCTCAACCGTCATCGGCCGAGCGACGAGGGCGAGTATAGTTGCCGGCGCATTCAAGCTGATTGTTTGCTGTTGTCGTCTGCGGCCCCCTCGGGCAATCCGCTATGAACCACTTCATGAAAGTCAGTGCGCAAAGACGAGGCAATTTGCCTAATTTGTCAGGAGACAGTCGGACGATTACAATGAGTGAGTAATAATAGCACAAGACGATGTTGAGCGGGAATCATGCGATGCAAAACCGAATCGTGTCCTTTGTTGTCTCAATCAGAGCCGAAAATGGGAAGCTCAATTTATCCGAGAAGGGCGCCATGTGCCCGTCTTGTCCCGAAAGCCTTCTCCCATCCAGTTCGGTTCGGCTGTGTCAGGTCTGAGTGAAGCCGGACAGTCCAATGACGAGAAGTAAGAGTGATAGAAATGCGGAGGGCGACCTGATTCCAACATAAGATGGCAGTAGCGGATTCTCGTAGCTCGAGATGACATTACCGTCTTCTACTTGTGTACTGTACGTTATAAAAGGAGAGGGAAGGAGCCATCCACAACCCCCTCCTTCCTCCCTGCTTGAACCCGTCCTCCTTGGTCAAACACCCAGAATTTCAATCTTCTCGTTAGCCCTCATCACGATCCAATCGACTGCGTCACTTGTTAATTGTGAGTACAGCAGACGGCCATACCTGTGTAAGTACTCAAACAAGACACGCGCGTGATCCGCAAGAATCAGACACACAAACACCTCACATTACGTCGTTACGAGTATCAGGGCAGCAGGGGCGAGGGGTAAGATAAAGAAAGGCTCAGCAAAGAACCCAAATGGATTTGAATGGAAAAAGAAAGAGAAAAAAGAAAGGCCGACAACTTGTCACCCCATGGCTCGTGCTCTCTGGGAAGAACTGGGCCCCCGGGTGTTTCGGGGAGGCTCATTGCCGCCAATTGCGCCTCAAAATGACGTCCATGAAGGTCCACGAGAGACCATGAGCTCGCCAAAAACCCCAATGGTCCCTCGTGGGGCCTCAGTCCTCTCTATGAGCTGAGCCTGTGAGAGCTATGATTGAATGGCGTCACTCTTTGAAAAAGCTACCCCTTTCGGGCCAGTTTTTTTTTTCTTCCTTTTTCCTTTTGGCCTGGACCACTCCTTCCTTACCGCAAAATACGGAGAACTGGGCTCTTGCCGCGTTTGTTCGGTTGCCCCTCACCTGCACCTACCCTGTCTCGTTATCGATAGGCGCTTCTAATATTACCCCTCGCCCCCACGCCCCTCCATGCCCATTGCTACAGTGGGAAAAAAAACCCCGCGCAGTGCTTGTGGCGTGGTGTTGGGCCCAACCCTGGGAGGAGCTATTCGAATCTCTCATTACAATTGCCTACCCATATGACCTAACCAGTTTCCTCCTGTTTTTTTTTTCTCCTCTTGACATTACATTCTTGCTTGCTGACTTTCATCATCTTGGAATAGCTTCTTTACCTTTGACTAAACCTTACCTTCAACGACTTCATTTTCAACACGTACAACCGCCATCATGCCTATCTCTGATGTCCTCAGCCGCAAGTCCGGCGTCATCGTCGGCGACGACGTACTCAGGCTGTTCGAGTACGCTCGTGAGAAGCAGTTTGCCATCCCCGCCATCGTGAGTCTTATTTGCCTGCCCCCCTTCCCCCCGCCACTTGCCGACCCAACCTGTCCTTGGGAGTTTGGACCAAGACTAACCCTTATATCTTCCCATGATAGAACTGCACTTCTTCTTCTACCGTTGTTGCCTCGCTCGAGGCTGCCCGTGACGCCAAGGCCCCAATCATCTTGCAGTTCTCTCAGGGTGGTGCCGCCTACTTCGCTGGCAAGGTAAGCTAGCTACCCCGCCGTTAACAGCTATTAGCAACTTCTGGCCCCACCACCATCACGGCTCCATCGGAAGTTCGTTGACGAAGCAAGAGAGCAGTAACAAAAGAAAGTGATTACATACTGACATGCCTTGTTTTTTTTTTTCGTTTTAGGGCGTTCCCAACGGTGACCAAGCTGCCTCCATCGCCGGTGCCATTGCCGGTGCCCACTACGTCCGCTCTATCGCTCCCACCTACGGCGTTCCCGTCGTCCTCCACACCGACCACTGCGCCAAGAAGCTCCTGCCTTGGCTCGATGGCATGCTCGATGCTGATGAGGCCTACTTCAAGGCCAACGGCGAGCCCCTCTTCTCCTCGCATATGGTTGACCTTTCTGAGGAGCCTGTCGACTTCAACATCCAGACCACTGCCAAGTACCTCAAGCGCGCTGCTCCCATGAAGCAATGGATTGAGATGGAGATTGGTATCACTGGTGGTGAGGAGGACGGTGTCAACAACGAGGATGTTGACAACAACTCCCTCTACACCCAGCCCGAGGACATCCTCAACATTTACAACACACTCTCGCCCATCTCCCCCTACTTCTCCATTGCCGCTGGCTTCGGCAACGTTCATGGTGTGTACAAACCCGGTAACGTCAAGCTCCACCCCGAGCTCCTCGGTAAGCACCAGGCCCACGTCAAGGCCGCCATCAAGTCCAAGCTCGAGAAGCCCGTTTTCTTCGTCTTCCATGGTGGCTCCGGCTCCGGTAAGCATGAGTACCTCAGCGCCATCAGCCACGGTGTCGTCAAGGTCAACATGGACACCGACATGCAGTTCGCCTACTGCTCCGGTATCCGTGACTACATGATCAACAAGAAGGACTACCTTCTGACTGCCGTTGGAAACCCCGACGGTGCTGACAAGCCCAACAAGAAGTTCTTTGACGTAAGTCTTTTTGATATCCCCTTCTTATACACATATCTACAATCAACGAGTCAAAGAGCCAAGCTAACCGATTACTAAAATAGCCCCGTGTCTGGGTTCGCGAGGGTGAGAAGACCATGTCTGCCCGTGTCACTGAGGCCCTTAAGGACTTCAACACCGCTGGTCAGGTTTAAGAAAATCCGCTGCAGGCTGGTGACTCTCGGTATATTTTATATTTGTTTCTGAGACCCGTGATATGATGTGGAAAACTACTCTATCTTGTATTCCAAGTGGGTGATCATATCCAGCACAAAGATACTCTGCAAGGACAGAGGTACAATTCATCGTGAGCCACATCACGCTGAATACATTTCAGGGTTAATCAAGTTTTGATGGGTAAAGGCGCAGGTGGGGGGTGATGATGATGATGAGCAACTCTGTAGAAAAACGAGATTCTGAAAAGAAAAAAAAATGCAAAGAAAAAAAATAATAGTATGGTGTTCCAATTCCATGATGCTGATACTGCAGCTATCGGTGCAGTGAGAAATGATATCTGAGTCATCTTCGTTCTAATGCTGCTCCCAGTACTGCTCCTACTTTTACTGCAATCCTATTGGAGTAGCAAGCAATAAAAAGCTACCTATTTACATTGATGTCATTTTTCTTCCTTTTTTCGTGGCCTTTATTTCTTGCCTGACTCTTGTCTGAGCCCTGATTTTCGTCAAATAGAGTCCGTCTATACAATCAAACCAAGGTTACGACACGCAGCTATGATTATATTACCTATCAGATGACGGCCTTTCTGACAGGTCTTGTTGGACGCGGTTCAACCAGTGTAGATGTCACGTAGTCAGCTCTCCCCCCTCCCTTCCCTTTCTCCGAGAAAAGCGAGGTCTTCCTCTGTCCTGTACCTACTTAGGCGCGCCGGGGTGACTATGCCTCCAATCATCTTCCCAGAAGGCTCTTCTCAATCTCCCTGATATCCTCGGGGCTGAGCTTCTCGGCGGCAGCCTTCTCGGCTTTGGCTGGGTCAAACCTCCAGAGACCACCGGTCTTGTCCGAGTCGCCGTCAGGGGGGATGCCGACGGCGGCGCCGAGGGCCTTGAGGGTGGGGTCAACACCTTCGATGGCGGTGAAGTAGCGGCGCACCCAGGTAGCGCCATCAGCCTGCTCCTTGACGCGACGGTCACGCTGGGCCTGCTCAATCTTGGTCTTCTCAGCCGAGGTGGCGTCCATGTCGCCCTTTGCGATGGCGGCGGCGACGTGCTCCCAAGCGCGGCGGGACTCGAGGGGGTGCTGCTGGTCAATGGACTTGACGGAGAGTTCGGTCTGAGTGGAGGCGGCGTTTGCGGCGCAGTAGGTTTCGAGCACCTTCTTCTTCTTGGCGGGGCCCTCGAACAGGGTGAGTTCCTTTGTCCAGGAGCCCGTCATGCTGTAGAGAACGTCGCGGTCGCAGTCCTCGCGGCCGGTGGGGAATACGATGGCGGACACGGTGTTCTTCTCGCCGCTCATCCACCCCTTGCCGCTGAACTTGATCTTGGAGGTGAAGCCCGAGGAGCTGGTGATGTAGGAACAGCCATCGAGCTCGACGAAGGGGGCGCCGAAGAGGAGACCCTCGATGTGCAGGCTGGGAAGGGTGATGAGGTACGTTTCCTTCTCCTTGCCGCCATCAAGAGGGAGGGTAAGCAGGGCGTGGCCGATCTGCTTGACGACAATGGTGCTGGAGAAGGAGGCCTTCTGCGCGTTGTACCCCTCCAGCTTGACGCCCGTCTTGTCGTTGCGGATGCAGTAGGCGGTGGCGGGCGGGTGGTGGCTCACCTGCTCGGATACAAGCGTCGTCTCGCCCACGCTGTCGGTCCAGGTGCCCAGGAACAGCTCACCCAGAAAGGGGTTCAAGGGCTTCTTCTCGTTGCCGTACTGCTCGCTCCGGCTGGCGTACTGGTGCTTTAGCGTCGACAGGAACCACTTGAGCACCAGGGCGGCTCGCTTGGCCGCGTCGGGCTCGGCCACGGGCGCCGTCAGGATCGAGGGATGCGTCGCCCAGTAGCTTGAGAACTCGGTCAAGGATTGCGATGACAGAATGAACGGCGGGGCCGTCAGCGATGAGAGATCGCCGTTGAACGAGGAGATGGACTGTGCAATGCGAAACGAACCCCCCCGCCCAGGTTAGCTCTCCGCCTCTCGTTCTGCTACTTCGTTTGTTTGGTCCTCTCCAGATCCCATCATCCGACGATCCCTATTCTTACCTTGACAAATGAAGTCCAGCTCCCGTTGTTGGCGGCCGCCGGTGTTCCTGGAGCAGGAGAGGCCATTCTTTGATATATATCGAGCTCTCGGCAAAGCACGCGACAACTGTGGGGTGGACGAGGAGACAGAGAGAGGGGTGGATAAAGGCGGCGGTGGCAGCGGCGGTGGTGGTGGTTTCGAGTAAAGGCGCGAGAGGGATTATAAGGATGAGGGTGAGAAGAGTGTTGTTTGTGATACGGTTCGAGTAGAGCTTGATAATCGTCGTCGGTAAAATATTA
Source organism: Geosmithia morbida (assembly GCF_012550715.1). Taxonomy (NCBI): domain Eukaryota; kingdom Fungi; phylum Ascomycota; class Sordariomycetes; order Hypocreales; family Bionectriaceae; genus Geosmithia; species Geosmithia morbida. The sequence continues at coordinate 373,911 of NW_023336195.1, forward strand.
TTATGCTCTTTATTTGGATTTTCCAGTTTTTTTTTGGGCTGGAAGCTTTTAAGGAGGGAAAAGGGTTCCGGGGGGGGGGGGGAGATGGAGAGGGGATTCTCTGTCTAATATTATGTGTTAGGTATTATTACCTAGGCACTGTTGCTCACTATCACTGCCTCCTACTACCTACCACCTAGTAGTGTTCAATAGTATTTCTACTCCTACAGTACTAAATTACTACTACTGGCCTACAGAGTACAATAATGTATTACATCAAACTTGGTCTTATTACTCCATATAACATACGGTACGAAATGAATTAATCAATCCATGCGCTGCTCTTTTTTCTGTAAGGCCACGTGCATTTCGCCCAATCTTTCGCGGACTGTGTACTAATATTATATCAACGGACATGGTTGACCGTAATTGGCTAGTATTAATGTCCTAGGCATAAGTCTATCTACATAATACCTCTCTATCCGTGCCCTCTTATGTGCTGGAGCCTGGAGAGTGAGATGATGGCGGTGGCTTACTACCTATCGATCTCCTGGCCGGATAGTCAGACGTTTTAGCAATGTTAATCCAGACGGCAAATATGAATAAAAGTATCTTGTTAGGAGCCGTAGTCTTGTAGGAAGAGGCGGCATCTTCAGCATTGATGGCACCAGTGTTGCCCTTAATGCGCCAATGACCGCCACACACGTTGGCATCATTCACATCACTTGATGTATTGACATTATATATGTCCCTCACTCTGTCCCTCACTCCTCTGGCCCCGCTTCTGAAGGGAGGGCTGACTCTGGGGTAAGACCATGTGCATTGCATCAATGGGCATGACGACAAATGTAAAATAACAGTATCTTGCCCACGGTCATGTTCTGACTGCACTCCACTAGTATATCTGGATAATGATGCCAACACGGCTGATTGTACCAGCCAGCCATCGAAACTCATTCAAATCGCTCAATCTGTTAGTGCCGCGCCGCGCGACAATGACGAAACTAGCCAAAGCATATAGACTGACGCTCCATTTTAGCTGTGGCTGACTTTCGATTAATTCTGGGTTTTCCTCTTCTACCAGTCCCGATATGAAAGGAATTTGGGTTTATTCCTTCTTCTCGCGTTAGTACACTCCACTTTGTTCCGTGATAGCATCAGACTGTGTTTTCATCCCGCGTTCTGTGTGGAGCCACGTGATGAGTGTGGTTGACCATATGCCGTCATGAACATACATGTACTAGGATCTCGCGGTTGGCCCCGCTAAGAGAATATGTCCTCTTTATTGTATTCACGAGACTGTCGATTGCTCGTTTCCCTTCGTTCGAGTGGGACACAACACTTTATACAACTCTCAATCTCTCTCCCGGGAGATGATTTTTACGTCTCGCCAAGAGAAAGAATTTGGCACTTGGGACTTAACCTACTTGCTGGGATCAGGTGTCCGGGACTCCAGGTATTAGGGAGTCCGGGAATCCCGACTGACAACTTCGTATGGCCTGCGAATCATGCAATGTCACCCAATTCCCCTGGCCTTCAATCACACAACTCTTCTCAGGGACCTTGACCCCGTGTGTCACTCATGCATAATTCATATACTAAAATACGACATACAGACAACACGAGGGCTGTATATACATGCCTCGCCAAGCAGAGCATCCGGACTGAAACCAGTAGAGGAGGCGTCATGCCGTGTTAACCTCACAGAGTGACCTCATTCCTGGGTCTTCAGCTCCTCCTTCTCGAACTGGTCCAGCAGCCCGAGCGCCTGCCTCCTTGTGGGCGCCTTGGGGTCAAAGTAAGGCTTCTCGGCCAACGAAGTGACTCTGGTTCCGTGGCGGGGGTGCTTGCCTCCGTAGTCCCAGCTGGCGTTGTGGATGGTGATCCTATTCAGATTTAGCATCCGAGCACACGAAGCACGTCGTACAAATAGAGAGGTATGCGAGCGAGAATCCCCGTGGGGAAGTAAATTACATACCTGTTGTCCCAGAGAGCAGAGGTACCGGGTGTCCACTTCCAACGGACCTGGATATCGACGTTCTTCTCGTACACGTCGTACAGGTAGTTCAGGATGACGTCGCTCTCAGCCTTGTCTAGGCCGACAATCCTGTCAGTCATGGCCCGGTTGACCCAGAGAGCCTTCCATCCTGTGGCTGGGTGGACGCGGACAAGAGGGTGCGTCCTCTCAATGTACTTGGGGCCCGCATCAGGATTCTCGCGGTCGATGTAAGGGTGCGCCGAGCGGTAGACGGCATAGCGGCCGTCGATGATCTTGCGGAACTCGGGCGACAGCTTCTCGTAGGCCGAATAACCGCTCGCCCAGAGCGTGTCTCCGCCGACGGGGGGCACCGTGTCGTTGTGCAGGTGAGTGATGCCGGCAGGCTGCCTCTCGTGGACGAGATCGCTGTGCCAGCGGGAGGCACCGCCGGGCTTGCGGAAGTTTGCGGGGAACTCGGTAGCCTGGAGGTCGGGCCAGATGATGGAGACACCGGGGAAGCCGGGGACCTGGGCTACTTGGGGCTGCAGACGGGTCGTCTCGTGAGAATGTTGTACACGCACTGAATTCGATGGTTGATGGGAACTATTGACTCACGTGAACCTCGGGCTCGCCATACCACTTGCCGAGCTCCAATTGGTCCTTGGGGCTGAGGTCCTGGTCGCGGAAGAAGACGACGCTACGCTCGGCAATCAGGAGAGCGAGCTCATCACGCTGGGTAGGGGTCAGGTCCTTAAGCTGCAGACCCTCAATCTCGGTGCCAATATTGGCGGTGAGGTCTGTCACCTTGGTGGCGGCGGAGAGGAGGCTCTTCTTGGACTTGTCCGCGCGGGCCCCGGCATCCACATATTCGCGCTCGACATCCCGGATCTTATAGACGTCCTGCAGGTACAGGGGTCGTCCGGGATGGTAAGGGTAACCCTTGGACAGGTCCACTCCACCCTTTTCCAGACGCTTCCGCGCGGTCTCCGGCAGGGGAACCGTCTGCTTCTGGGGCTTTGCAAAGTCCTTGATAGACGGGTGGATGGGCGCCGGGCCCGTGTCTTCTGTAGCGGCGGGAGCCATGTTGGGTTCGTCTGTTCCGTCTTAGTGTGGTTATTGAGGCTTGGAACCTTGCAGAGGGAAGCGGGAGGGAAGGGGTTGGTGAAGAGATATTCGTTTCTTCTTTCCTACAAGAGAGAGGAAAAGAGCTTTCTAGGATGTATTATATCCAGGCCAGTCATATCCTTTGATAATATGCTTTACCCCGGTAGCTGACGATGCGACGGCTCTTATTTATAGAGTTGGCCGTCTGGAAACTAGAACAGCAACCCCGCCCGGGTTTATCTACATCAAGCTGTGTGTGTGTTGGGCATCTCTAATCCGACATAGCCGCTGCAGCATCGCATCATCCACTCACTGACATTACCAATCCTTCTTAGTCGAGGCCCGTTCATAGATTGATTATCAATCAGGCATCCATCACGTATCTGCGAGATGCTGGGCATTGGGAAGTAACGGGAACCCCTCTCATTCATTGTCTCGCACTCCAGATGCTGTTCGCTTATGGAGCAGCGCAGCGGTGACGCGATCTCGCAGACGAATTCTGTGCGGGTCATCAACCAAGCTCGAAGGGAATAAGATGATTGATCGAGCTATCCCCATGGCCGAAGACGTTGACAATATTGTTGCCCCGGTCCTACTCGGACTTGGATGGCTGTACTCGTACTACTCGTACTACTCGTACACGTATTGTGTAATTCATCAAACACTCTGACTATTGCGTGATGCGGATACGGCCATCCAAATGCCGAGTGGCTTCCCCTCAATAGAGAAAAATATGGCGTTGAGAGTTGCACTGGTGCCGGAGCTATGCTGCACCTAGTCCCACTCCCCGGCCAATGAACACTTGTTCGATATCAGCATTGTGATCATTCACATGGAGGCGTGGAGCGATATGGGAGCGCACGCCGAGTGAGAGAAACAGTGCAATGTTCCTATGCTTGCGACTCTAGTGGGGATTATGACGAGACCTCCCGAGCCAACAGAGTAGCATTGGATCCTGGAAGAAGCAATTGAAGGCCGAATGAGATTGCTCTCACCAGTTCTGTCGTCACGCAATAGCATAGAGAAAAGACGAAGTTTAGCATAACCAATATACGCGCCGGGTAGAACACGGACCCAGAAGTCGAGCGCGATACATCAGGAAACATGTTTCACGGTGCTCTATCCAACGAGGCTTTATCGTTTGCTGGAAAATTGATTTAAACAGGCTAGGGGATCTTGGCTTTTTCTTCTCGTTTCCCTTTAGTGTTCCGAGGTCTAGTACATAGTATCGATTCTTGGCCCGGCTTGCCATAGGCTGTGAGTACCCCAGATCGCCAGAGAAAGCAGCTTCCCTGCTGTATGACATTATGGCTAGTGCGACCAGCAGTAAGGCGCCAGTTCCGGAAATCGTCTCCTCGAAATCCATCAGCTCGGCAGTCGTCACTCCAGCCGGAGCCGAGGACGACTCGTCATCCAGCATCGGCCAAGAGAACCCCAAGAAGACCTGGAAGTCTTACGTCTGGGACACTCTCGACAAGCCTGCTGAGGAGCGTCGCTTCCTCTTCAAGCTTGACGCGGCAATCCTAACATTCGCAAGCTTGGGGTACTTTATCAAGAACCTCGATCAGATCAATGTCAACAATGCCTACGTCTCCGGCATGAAGGAGGATATGGGCATGCATGGCAATGAGTTGAATTACATGCAAACCCTCTGGACCATTGGCTATGTCCTGGGTGAAGTTCCAAGGCAAGTCTTCCTCAGTAAAAGGCCTCTCCTATTTCTCTCATTTCGAGAACTCGTTTTGAGTTGAAACTTCCCTACACCATGTGTTAACAAAAGCTAACACGATGACGGGTTCCAGCAACCTTCTCCTGACGAGAGTACGACCTTCCATCTGGATTCCTGCCTGTGAAGTCACCTGGTCTGTCCTGACCATTCTGATGACGCAATGCACCAGTGTGAAGCAGATGTATGCCCTGCGTTTCTTCATAGGTCTAGCCGAGAGCGCATTCTATCCTGGTATGCAGTACGTCATCGGATGCTGGTACCGGCGGGACGAGCTGGCAAAGCGATCTTGCATCTTCCATGCCAGTGGAAATATCGGCTCCATGTTCTCCGGCTACCTGATGGCTTCGGTCTACAACCTCCAGGGGAAGCAGGGATTCAAGGGATGGCAGTGGCTCTTCATCATCGACACCATCATCTCGCTCCCCATTGCGGCGGCAGGCTTCTTCTTCATGCCTGACGTTCCCGAGATCACCAGGGCGTTTTACCTCACCGAGGACGAGAGGAAGCTTGCCAAGAAACGAATGATGCTGGAAGGCAGAGCACAGCGCGAGCCCTACACCAAGAAGAAGATTATCAAGATCTTATCCTCGTGGCACATCTACGCCTTGACCTTGCTCTACTTCTTCTTCAACAACGGCTGTGGAATGCTGGGCCAGCCTGCCTTCCAGCTCTGGCTCAAGGACCAGGGGTACAGCATCAGTCACGTCAACACGTATCCGACAATCTCAAACGCCGTCACCGTCATCACCACTCTTATATACGCCTGGTCGTCCGACACCGTCTTCAAAGGCGAACGCTGGCCTCCCATCGTCTTTTCCGGCCTCCTGAGCGTCGTCGTATATTCGAGTCTGGCAGCCTGGGATATCCCCCTTGGCTGGAAGTGGGCTTGCTACATCCTCGCCGGCTTTGGCGGAGGCATCAGCGGCTTGACCTTTGCGTGGGCCCATGAGATCTGCAAGGATGATAACGAGGAGAGAGCCATCGTGACGGGAGCCATGAACGAGATGGCCTACGTCTTCCAATCCTTCCTGCCCCTGCTGATTTGGAAGACTACTGACGCCCCCAGCTACCCCAAGGGTTTCATCACCATGGTCTTTCTGGGAGCTGGTCTTGCAGCAACGGCGCTCACTATCCGTATCCTTCATAGACGCGAGTTGGCTTCAAAGAAAATTGCTGGCTCTGCCTAAGTCTGTGTGATCGGATGGAATATATGTAACCGTTCGTCAATAAATCACGAGGAAAAGCTCCAGACATATGTATATAGATATTCAGTTTATTCCCAGTCACGGACATGACAGGTTACGTATCAAAACACTAACGCACCATTGCCTACTATTTATGATGCCTGCCAGGTCCAAATATAACATAGTCATGAAACTGAAGTATCTCGGAAGGAACATGTAGCCAATAAATGACAACCTCAGTAGTGGATACACCACAGACAAGGATACCGCCGTCCCGAGACGCTATCAGACCGGCAAGCGGTTTAACGCGAGGGTTTAACCGCTCGGTGTTTAAACACTTCTCTAGAGCGAACTTATTCATCAATAGAAATATCAAGAACACATTAAATCTCGCCATAGAATGCCCTTCAGATGTGATTGAGTATAGTAGTAGTGCCTAGGCCGTCGACAGATGGCAAGCTCCGTATTAAACATAGACAAAAGCATTTGCACGCGTATGTCCATTTGTAAGTGGAGAGATATCAGGAATTTGTAGAGCATCGCCTCTCATTCCTCTGTTTCCTTCTCCAAGTTCCCCGCACCATTAAACCCATGGGCCATTACTCCCGGTATCCCACTCGTACGATACACGGAAGCCGCATGATATGGCCGAGGTGCATCTGCGCACGTAGATGGCGTGCTTGATGGCGTAGCTTGCGACTACCACCCATCAGCACCCAACACAGCATCTTCAATTCCAGTATTACCACCATTAGAAATCAATCTACTTGTATTGACGAGTGTTGTTGAGACTGTTGGTCAGATTCACCATGATATGAAGGGACAGCCCTTCCACCCATCCTGTATCGTCCTCAAAGTCCCACCTCCAAAGTCCATCCCACCAGCATCCAGCCAAGTCTATTCGTAAATATCGACAACTTGATTCAAAGAACGATTTCTCACTTCCACTGGTATCTCTCTGCAAGATGGGTTCTGTATCATCTTATGAGGACCCCAAGGCCGTGTTGGGAAATGACAAGTTTGAACAAGACACCCGAATTGCCGTCATAGGCGCCGGGGTCAGCGGCATTGCCACGGCAGGCCACCTACTCAAGCTTGGGGCCAACGTGTCAGTGTTTGAGCGGTCCAGTGTGTCTTCCGGGGTCTGGCACTTTGACTCCCGGGTCACGAACAGCCCTTCATATCCTAGCGAGACGCCCTCCGCCGGTGACTACAAGACCTCAAGCCCCGGGCAGTTCTCTCTAGAGAAGCAGAAGCAGAGAGGAAAATCCGGCAGTCATCCACTCGACTCTTCGGACCCTACAGAACTTCAGGTGGCCTTCTCACCTCCGGGCCCTTGCTACGCAGGGCTCAAGAACAATGTCCCCACCACTCTAATGTACAGCACCCTGGGGCCGTGGCCCGACGGGACTCCGGATTTCACAGAGCATGGGAATCTTGAAAAGTACCTCCAGGGTCTGAGCTCAAAAAGTGGCGTTGACGACGTCACACTGTTCAATACCCGGGTGGAAGCCGCCAAGAAGTCGGCAGATGGGAAAACGTGGGATCTAAGAACGGTCACGCTTCTCAAGGGTGAAGGAGAACCTCGACTAATTGAAAGGAATTGGACGTTTGACGCGCTGGTCGTGGCCAGCGGCCACTACAATCTTCCTCGGGTGCCGACACTGCCAGGACTCTCCGAGTGGAAAGCTTCGTTCCCATCGCGAGTCATCCATTCCAAGGAGTACCGGTATGCGGAGACCTTTCGGGACAAGAACATCCTCATCGTTGGCGGAGGCACATCTGCAATGGACGTGTGCCGTGAGACTCATGAGCACGCCAAAAGCGTGACACAAAGCACTAGAGACGGCGAGTTCGACCTTCCAGCATCCATACTGCCCGAATCTGTGAAGCGAGTAGGCGCCATCGATAGCTTCGTCACGACGACGACAGCAACAAACGGATCTTCTGAACTCGCCCCAAGTGACCATCTACCCGGATATGTCTTGCTGAAAGACGGAACAAAGCTTACCGACATCGATCACGTCATCCTGGCGACAGGATACATCAACTCCTATCCCTTCCTCTCGCAATTCCACGCCGACAATACACCAATCGACGCAGCGACCCGAGATATCCTGGTGACGGCGGAGGGCAGCATGATCCATAACCTATACAAGGACATATTCTACACCGAGGACCCGTCTCTATCATTCGTCGGCGTCCCCTACTACAGTGCGACGTTTTCCCTGTTCGACTTCCAGGCACAAGTTGTGGCTCGGATTCTCACTGGAAAGAGCCGCCTTCCCGACTTGGAAGCTCGGAGACAGGAATACGATACCAAGGTCGCTACCAAGGGCCGCGGGAGGAAGTTTCACAGCCTGGCGGAATCTGGTGCCGAGCTCGCATACGTTGAGGACATTGTCACCTGGGTCAATGACAGCGCGGAGGACTCGACCATTGAACCCGTACCTGGACATACTGAGGAGTGGAAGCATAAGTACGAGCTGATGAAGGAAAAGATGCGGCAGCTTCGCCAGGGTTCTGCTTCGGCTAGATTCCCATGAGCGGGGGCCGTTCATAATCATCGGTTATCTTGTATCTTATCTCTACCTCTAGACAGAGTGTGGTTCTAATGGAGTCATCTAAGCCATCTTATATTAGTGGGGGAAAAAGGAATCAGAACAAAGTAGCCAGCCATATGCTCCTTCTATGATGCCACATCTTGAGAACGTAGCCAACATGCTAATTCACCATGTCGTATTTCTGTTCAAAATGACCGAAATGAAAATTGCCAAAACGACAGCCAGCAAAGCCCCCAATACGAAAGTGTGGTCGAACCCTTCTAGTGTGACAGTGACCGCAGGTGGTAGGTTATCCAGAAATGTCCTGGCCGCCTGTGTCTGGCGCCGTTGCATAACCTTTGACAGTAAATGTTTGTCAACATCGGCAATTTCGACAGTGATGGTGTGCTGAGCCGTCCCCTCGTGGACGTTGTGCTGCACAAGGAGGGTCTGCGCATCCGCGTCGAACGACCACTCGCCATCGCTGAGCGTGACCCGCAACTCATAATTGGAGTAGTGATACTTGGGGATGAATATTTCCGTCGTACGAGCCTTCCCCCCGGTCGCAGCCTTGCCGTTGCTCTCGCTCCGCCACGCAAAGTCGTACCGGAGAGTGCGGTAGTCCCAGACTGACTTCAGGGGCTTGCCAGCTGTCTTGACCGCGTACGGGCGTATGATGACATCTAGCACGCGGCCGCCGCGGTAGAGCTCGTCGTCTTCGTGCTCCCGGTTGCGGTAGTCTGGGAGGATCGGACCCTGTTCGTCGATCTCGTCGCCGTTGATGACAGAGAAGTCTTCCTTGTTCCACCCGTCACCATACTCGACTCGGTTGTGGGGGTTGTAGTTCCACAGAGTGAATCCGGTAAAGTTGCTCTCCATTGCGTCGATGAGCGCATTCATCAGCTGTCTTTGGGCATCGTAGCAGCCTGTCAAGAACGCGAAATTGCCGTTTATATCGTACGAGATACCGACTTCGCCGATGATGGTGGGCACGTTGGTGCCTAGTGACTTGTGTCCGTAGTCGATGATGTTGCCAATCTGCTTCTTGTAGTTCTTGTGAAGACCGCGTACGCCAAAGTACAGCGCTTTGAGGATAAACATGCCCCGGGAAAGTCCCTGAACATTAACGCTCATCCAGGAATGGTGCTTGCTGAACAAGACGTTGAGGTCGTAGAAGTGGGGCGCATATACCATATTATGCGGGCGTTTGCTGTCGATGTATGTCGGGGCAGAATATTTCTGCTCAAGTGGAGAGTCGTTTGTCTCGCCATCCTCAGTCTTCCAAGGCGGCATAAACTCATTGGGTATGGGTTCGATGAATGTGAAGTTGTTCCCCTCACTGCGTGATACTCTGTCCGTAAACTTCTCGATAAAGGGACCATAGAAATCCCGATACCATTCGATTTGTTTGCCTTCTCGTCCGGGTCGATGGTCGCAGTCAAAATAGTCGGGCTTCAGGATGACAGGGGTCTTTTTTTTGTCGTCCCAATCCCAGACGCCGTGAGCTCGCCACACACATTGGCCCATCCCATGCTGCTCAGACACCGAGACTTCTCTTGAATGGGAGAGCCAGGCCGAACGCCCCTGGGGGTCAACCAGGGACCGATGTGAGACGCGGGTTGGGAAAGGCCAGGACTTGACGTAGAAGTCGACAGTTTGGGCGTATCCGCTACCCAGGGCTAGGGCCTGAGCAAACGATGGGTAGTGCCCTATGTGAAGATCTGTTTCGTAATTCCATTGATGGAAGCCGTGCAGATTAATCAACCCCCGATGGGGTTCGTTGATGGGTTCAAATCCAATGCAGGCTTCAAGGCCTCCAACCTCGTCAGCCAGTCTCCCGAATGCCCCAATCATGGCATCCTGGAGATATGTCTGTATGGAGACACGTTCAAAGACGCCGTCCCTAACACGCGGGCACTTCAGTTCCGGTGCCAGGGCGTCTCCGGCCCAGAACAAGGTGGCCATGGTGGAAGCCGCCAGCTTCTGGTAGCCCGAGGGCCATACAAAGGGGCCGCTCGGCTCTTTATCGTTGACAGGAAGTCTTGCCCGCCTCTCCTCGTCAGGCCCATGTACGTACGCCGCACCGGTATCGGTGAAGGCCTCGATGTCGAATCCGGCGGCTCCAAAGGTCCAGCCTGGCGCCCCACTGCCTCCGCTGAATCGGCTCCAAACATCCTGATGAGCGCAGATGAAGCACTTGATGCCATACTGAGGCATAAGCTCAATAAGCTGACGCAGATACGCGATATACTCCAGGTCCAGGTCGGTCGCGGGGTCCGGCCCCGAATGACCAATGGACTCCCAGGTGACCAGGAGACGAATCAATGGCAGGCCCCAAGCCTGCAGGCGACGAAAGTGAAGGGGCGCCTCGTCTATGGGGAAAGGCCTCCCGGTGAACGTGACGGTGCGGTGCTCGTAGAAGCCATCGGTGAGATGAGACAGTCCATTAGGCGTCGTGGGCAGCTTGCTTGCCCCTGAAACGTTGAGGCCCCGCAGCGTAAGAGTGCGGCCATGGCTGTCGACGAAGTTGCCATCATGGATGCGAATGTGGCCTCCCAGGGCGGCTTCCGAGAGATCCTGAGCTCCTAGATTCCCGGGCATATTTGCTGTTCGATCGCTTTGCTCTTAATGTTGGAAGCGTGCAAGTCTCCACCACAACGGATGGCCTCTAGCCCAGTGTTCTGTAGCCCAGCTGTGGCAGGTTTGGAGCTAGCTTAGTAGCCATTACCCTGCAGCTGAGCGATGTCGTCATTTTCATCTGAATTTCTGGCAAGCAGGGCGATTATTGACTACACGTTTGTGGTTTTGGAATCAAGCCTATTTATTACCACTGTCCTTCTTCTTCTTCTTTTTCTTTCTCTGTTTATAGATAAGTAGAATAACATGGTTCGTTCAGGATGTATCATCATTTGAACCTAATGACGTAGTATTATTATTACATGCATAATGGCTACGAAAGTGTACACCCATAGAAATCACGGTATCACGGCGGCACTTTTCTGCGACCAGCCTGCTGCGTTATTAGCCAGCCCCAGTTATGATTTCAATATAGACGTATTAGATATGAGGTTTATAGACAGGTAGGGGAAGGGTTTTTGCGATTTTCAATCAACTGCTATGATGTCCTCCGTAACCTTCTTGGAAAAGAACGAAGCTGAATTACTCCGTAGCATACTAATCACGTGGCAATCAAAGTATAGTAGCCATGAGCTTCTTTTCTTGTCGCTTAGTGTAAAAGGGATAATTTCGGTATCGGTACTTAGCTCTATTATGCTTTCCTAAGGGGAGTAATGTTCTTTTCAGGACACATAAATATAGTAGCAGTGAGATACATATGTGTCGCTTGAGGAGTGCCGAAGTGCGTCGGGTTTAAGTAAGACGGAAGCCCTGTCTGTCGCTTTCGGATAATACTTATTAAGTGGCTCCTTCCCGCTTCGGTACCCGTGGAATGCGAGAGTGGTCAGACATAGGAAATACCACATCCACACCTCATTCATTGCGCATCCAGCGCTTCACTTACCTACAGATATTGATCTTCACACACCAGTATCCTTGCTCCTTCTCGCTACTTTCTCTTCACGGTGGCCAACTTTTTCTGGAAGTCAGCCACTGACGCTCGGAGCGGCACCGGCCCCCAGCGTCTACCAGAGACCATGGCGAATGGCTCAAAGTCGCCGACGCTTACGCCTCAATTCTGCTTCGCAACGAGCGCCGTCCGAGGTAGGGCCTCCTGCGTTACCATGTCCCTCAATACCTTTTGTCGCATATGTGCCTGACATTGAGAGATTCTATAGACTTCTTGCGCATATCACGGTCAGCCATCGATGACTCTATTACCCAGAATCTCAACGCCCTCGTTACGCCCGCACGCGCAGGCTTCGATCCTTCATCGACACAGTATCGCACCCCGAAATCGAATACGAGGGAGGTCGATCCACAAGCCTGTCAATACTTCAAGGACAAGGTGCTCTTCCCGTCATGGGAGTCCCGAAGGGACGTCCTGTACTACTGCGGAGTTGTTGCGGCGAGCCCGGACCCGGATGATCCCGATGCTATGCTAAGAGAGATGGAAAAGGAAGAGAACAGCCAACGGATGGTTGACGAGCGACTCGACCCGTACTCGAGCAGGTTCTTCCCCCGGGAGGCTCGGACAGAGACACTGGCTGCCATTATCCGTCAGGAAACCCAAGTGGAAAACATTGTTAGAACCAAGACTTGGACCACGGTTCAACAAAGATGCGGCGGCAACGGCGACAGCTGGGAACAAGCCGCTTCTCGATGGAGAGAGTCTCAAAAGACCATCAGATCATGACCTGATCCTGTAGGGCGCAGGGTATGATACACATCATGTACAAGTATAATAACCGTCAATAGCATAGATATTGTTGAAATTAATGGACCAGACACCGCTGGGTATATATCTTAAGCAGTCACGCCCCATGGACTGGCCAGAACGTCATCATCAACAACAGTCACAGTGGCAGTGGGGAGCATTATTACAAGAAAAGTATTAAAACTAAGTATTACGAGCAATGTACATACTTCCGTCTCCGTAAGCATCGTGAACTGGAGAAGTGGAACATCCGAGGATCCGCCGATCATAACGTTCAAGATGAGACGGTTCTGGTCCGATAAACATTTTGCTTAACTTTTCAGTAGAAAGGCTGGAAGGTTCCTCTGAGATAATTGGTTTCCAAGTCCCAAGGTTCATGGTCGTTCAAAGAGGGGATCAGTACGGGATAGACGCTCGTTCCTTGAGTCCTTGGGTCGAAAGCACCCCTCACTAACCGGGCCCTTTAAACCTCCCCCACCCCACCAAACGAAAAGACAAGAAGCCGACGGAGCTGCAGAACGGACGGAGCCTTGGCATAAGTCAGTCAGCCCGCCCCACGAGACAGACGTTATCCGTGTCGCCGACAAAGTATCTGATCTAGAAGCATCGCGGCCATCGTTTGGACTTGAAAAAAAGGCAATCCGTCGCCTGGGAGCCGACTCCGAAAATTTTGCCACCGAGATCGAACTCGAACCGTACGAGAGCGTGTTCCGCCTTCGACCGTTGCCCGACCATGCCTCAACCGCTCAACTCCAAGGACCAGGCGAATTTTCGCGCTGTCGTCCGTGCCTACGAGGAGAAACAGTTCAAGCGCGGTATCAAGACGGCCGATGCGATCCTCAAGAAGAACCCCAAGCATGGCGACACTATGGCCATGAAGGCCTTAATCCTCATGGCCCAAGGCAAAACAGACGAGGCCTTTGCGCTCGGCAAGGAGGCCCTGACGGCCGACATGAAGTCGCACATCTGCTGGCACGTTTACGGCCTGCTATATCGCACCAATAAGAACTTCGAGGAGGCCATCAAGGCCTACAAGTTTGCCCTCAGACTCGAACCCGACACGCCCCAGATCCAGAGGGACCTGGCTATCCTCCAGATTCACACTCGCGACTTTGCTGGCTATATCCAGACACGACAGACAATGCTGCAGGCCCGTCCGCAGCTGCGTCAGAGCTGGACCGCCCTCTCAATTGCCCACCACCTCTCAGGCAACCTGGCCGAGGCCGAGAACGTCCTCACCACCTACGAGGGCACCCTCAAGACCACCCCGTCCCGTTACGACCTCGAGCACTCTGAGGCCATCCTGTACAAGAACACCCTCATTGCCGAGCAGGGCGACTACCAGCGTGCCCTCGAGCACCTTGATGGTGCCGCCAAGCACAGCCTTGACCGCCTGGCCGTCCTCGAGTACCGCGCTCAGTACCTTGCCCAGCTCGACCGCCAAGAGGAGGCTGCCAAAGCCTACCGCGTGCTCATCGACCGTAATCCTGATCGCCAGGACTACTACGAGAAGCTTATCGGTGCGCTTGGAATCGCCGAGACCGACATCAAGGCTCGCAAGGCCGTCTATGACGAGTATGCTGAAAAGTACCCTCGTTGCGACGCTGCCCGTCGCGTGCCTCTCGATTTTCTTACCGGTAAGTACAAATCACACACGCTAAGGAGGGACACGAAGCCAGGCCGTGCGGTTCAAAAGGTATATCCATAGCACAGTTTTGACTAATACAGATACCGCAGGTGACGAGTTCAAGTCGGCCGCCGAGGCCTACGTGACTCTGATGTTCAACAAGGGTGTCCCCTCTACGTTTGCCAACCTCAAGCACCTGTACTCGGACGATTTCAAGAAGGAGGCTCTTGCTGAGCTGGTCAAGAAATACCTCCAGTCGCAAACGGCCGGCTCCGATAGCAAGGACCAAGGCGAGGCCGCCGCGCTTTACTACTTGGCTCAACACTACAACTATTACATGAGCCGTGACCTGACTAAGGCCATGGAGTACGTGGAAAGGGCCATCGAGAAGGACCCCAAGAGCGTAGAATTCAGCATGACCAAGGCCCGGATAACGAAGCATACGGGAAACATTGCCAAGGCGGCTGAACAGATGGATTATGCGCGCACCCTGGACCCCAAGGACCGATACATCAACAGCAAGGCCGCGAAGTACCATCTCCGCAACAACGACAGCGAGAAGGGTCTCAAGACCGTCGGCTTGTTCACCCGCCAAGACACTGTCGGTGGGCCCTTGGCCGATCTGCTGGACATGCAGTGTATTTGGTTCCTGACTGAGGACGGCGAGGCCCTTTCCAGGTCGGGTAACATCGGCATGGCTCTGAAGAGGCTACATGCCGTGGCCAACATATTCGACGTCTGGGAGGAGGACCAATTTGACTTCCACAGCTTCTCGCTCCGCAAGGGTCAGATCCGCGCGTACGTCGACATGATACGGTGGGAGGACCACGTGCGCGACCACCCGTTCTACGCGCGCGCCGCCCTCAACGCCATCGACATCTACCTCAAGCTCGCCGACAAGGCGTCAACCAATGGAGTCAACGGCGCCAACGGCGACAGCGCCGAGGACGCCCTTGAGAAGAAGAAAGCTGTCAAGAAGGCCAAGAAGGAGCAGCAGCGCTTGGAGCGCGAGGCCGCTGAGAAGCAGGCCAAGCAGGACCCCAACAAGGCCGTCCAGGCCAATGGCGAGGCCAAGAAGCCCGATGAGGACCCCCTGGGCCTGAAGCTCGCTGCGACAGAGCAGCCCTTGGAGGAGGCTACCAAGCTCCTCGAGCCTCTGCTGGAGGTCTGTCCCGAGAGCATTGCAGCCCAGCACGCCGGTTTCGAGGTGTACCTACGTCGCAGTAAGCCTTTTCCTTCCTTCTTCCCCCCTCTCCCTTTTTACTTTTAGCTGACAAAAACAAAACACTAGGCAAATACCTTTTGGCACTCCGCTGCCTCAACGCCGCCACAGTGATTGACCCCGACAGCCCCAAGGTACACGAGCAGAAAGTCGCCCTCCGCGACGCGCTGAACAAGGCTACCGACCTCCCTTCCAAGGTGGCCGAGGTGGTCAAGGCCGAGTTCAAGTCTCTCGACCCGTCGACTGACCTAGCCAAATATAACGCCAACTTCCAGTCCCAGAACAGCAAGAGCCCGTGCCATGTGCTAGCCGCCATCCGTACCAAGAGGACGCTGGGTGAGGACAAGGCCAAGTGCGACAAGGAGGTCACGGCCATGCTGGACCTACCCACCGTCGAGTTCGAGGACGCCATTAATGCGCTCGAGACGCTCAAGCGCTGGGGAAGCCCCGAGATCGACAACTTCAAGAAGACCGCCCTGGCCAAGTGGCCCGATGTGACGCGGCTTGCATGAGTCTCCTACACGACTCAATGTGACCATATATGGCTAGAAATGTATATGAGGGCTCTTACCGCTGATTGTAATCGTTCCTTGTATGTTTTTCCCCCGCTATTGATGGGAAGAGGGAGAAGAAAAGAAACCAAAAATTCAATACAAAAGTTAAATCATGTATCAAATTTTGCATCGCCATGGCAGGGTGTGAATAGATGCGGGGTGTCGTCAATCCTTGTGCCTTGTAAATGTGTATGGCCTTACGACAAATTGGTACAACATCTTTTTGGTATTCCAGAAAAGAAGTCTTAACATCTAGATAAAGCCAGAAGTGCAGCACTAAGAACCAAGGTAGACTAGAAAAAAATAAAAATAAAATAAAAAGAGGAAACGCCGAAGTAATGCTAACTAATGTCCGTAGTCTAGCGACAAGTAAGGGGAAAAAAAGAACAAGACGCTTCACTCGACATAATCAACCAAGCCCAATATATCCAGCTCCGTCTTGACAATCTGCTCGAACTCGTCCCTCTGAATACCCGAGCTGCGCGACAGCAGGAACAAGCTGCGGATACTGCGTGAGATGTGCTTCTTGACGCCAAACTCGTTCTGGCCCTGGCGTCCGGCCTGCTCCTCTAGACGAGCCACGAGCTTCTGCGACTCATTGGAGCTAGCGCTCGACTCGGGCCGCGGGTGCGCAAGCTCGTAGTTGGAATTTTCTCCGTTCATGTGTGACTTGCCGCTGCCGCCGTTGGTACGGGCCGCATCTGTATCAGCACCGGCATCGCTGAGAAGAGCAGCTGTCGAGGCTGAGTCCAACCCCTCATCAGGATCGTGGTTGTCCATGGCTGGTTGGACACTGTCGTATTGCGAGAAATACTCGTCCTCCGTGGTCGCACTATTATTTGCACGAGCTGCCGAGGCGCGGGGTGCAGGGGAGGCTTTCGGCCCAGGAGTGTGGCTGGGTGTAGCGTCGTACTGCGCCCAGTAGGCGTCCTCACTGTCTTCCTTTTCCTCGTTGTGACTGGTGGCGCCGTTGTTGACGGTGGTAGTACCAGTAGGAGCGGCTTTGTTGTTGCTGTTGTCTTTCTTGTAATCCTCAAACTGCTCTTCTGCCTCGGCAATGGAAGCAGACCCGCCAAATATGGCAAATGGCTCCTGTCCGTCCGTCACGTTGACCTCGCCGACGCGCCAGCCATCGCCGCCGTCCGGGTCATTAATGCAGTATACGAGACGGAAGACGAGCCCCACATCACGCATGACCACGAGGGCCTGGAGGGTTTCGGCATCTATGCGACGATAGCGCGTCTCGGAGTCATAGTCCCAGTCGACTTCGGTCTCTCCAGACACGGGATGGGGCTCGAGGGCGCTGCTAGACGCCGCCTTTGCGAGTTGCGGGGCCTTAGACGAGTCGTAGCATAGCAGACGCAGCCACGGCTCAGAGCTAGACGCCGAGAGGAACTGTACACGCTGACGGAGAATGGGTGACAGAAGAGGTAGGATGCCAATGGCCGGTTCGGTCGAGACAGCAGCGGCGGCGAGGGCAGGCAGCACAGGCGTCAAGAGTGCGGCCAGGTCTGGGGGTGTGTTGGCCATTGTAACTATCGGCTGTAAGTGTGGTGTAGAATCTTGACTCGACGCTTCGATAGGCTGGTTCTTCGGATAGTGGTCGTAGTTTTCCTTTGAGGTGGGAGGAGGTAGTGTAACAATTTGAGGGTTCGGCGAATTCCCAATGCGTATCAGACCTAGTCGTCACATGTGTCTTCCAGCCTTCAAAATCAGCAGGATAAGGATGCCCCACGTTGCGATGCGGGGCTCTTGTCACCAGGTAACAATAGTAATATAATACTGTATTATATATACAACGAAGAACCACCGAACATAATTGAGATTGAGAAGGAAAACTTTACAAATTGGAAAGAGCAAGACATATATAGAGCGGAGAAGAGAGGAGGAAATGAAGCAAAAGAGGAGCGGGGAGAGAGGACATGGGGAAAGCTGTCCCCCGCAAAGTAGCCTACAAGCTACGGACGACCGGAGAGCTACAGCCTACGTAAGGCGAATTATTAGGCATATTATCACCGGAGAAAAGCTAACCCCCACAATTATACCCAGGGGCCGTGCCTGAGCGAGTTTCGCTGTTTGTCAGCGCCTTGCGCTACTTACGCAGTGCGTTGGTTGGTGGTTCCTACCTGTGGTTCTTCCCCTGTCTCTGGTCTCTTGCACTCCCAATTACGGAGCTGTTTTCTCTGCACATTACACTCATTGCTTTCTCCGTATATGTGTGTTTGTTCTTTGTGTTTGTAACTGTCTGGTACGTCGAATGCATCTCGGTTTTTCCAGGTTTTTCAAGGTTTATCCTTTCCCTTTGTTCTTCTTTTTGAAGTTGTTCCCGTACTCTATTTCTATTTTCAGCTACTCCCGGCCCCCGAAGCATTCCAGCTGCAGCGTAGCCCCGGGCTTTCCGATATCGCCCCTTTGCACTGGCATTGCCTCACGACAGCCCGACATTAGATGCCACCCCCCTCACTTTACTGCCCCCCTCTCTGGCAACTTGGAGGAATGCCTTCTTATGATGCTCCGACTGTCCGCATAATGGACACGGACCGTCAAGTAGTGCTGCTGGGAGGAAATGAAGCGCGGCGCAGACCCGTCACAGCTACGAGAACTGACTCTGGCCTCGAGATCAATGGTATGAAGAGGCCCCATGATAAGCTCTGCGGCTCTCTGGACGTGCTGACCCATAACTCTTTTGTTTCGGCAGACTATGGAATAAAGACATTGATTCCCTACTATAACATCCTCTGGGTCGAGGCCACCAGCGAGACCCTGACCATCGATTATGTCGCCGATACGAACAGAAACCCCGCCAGGGTCGACAAACAATCCTGGTCCATCCCCAATTCCCACTTGGCCGACATCGTGGAGACCTTCTCTGCAGAGCTCTTATCCAGCGCGTATGGGAAGGCCAAGCGAGCCAAAAGTGCGTACGTGCTGCTGAACCCCAACTCGGGTCCCGGCGGTGCCGTAAGAAAATGGCAGACCGAAGCTAAGCCCTTGTTTGACGCCGCCAGGATGACGCTGAACGTGGTCACTCTGACACGGGGTGGTGAGGCGACGGACCTGGTAGAGAAGATGGACCTGGACAAGTACGACACCGTTGTTGCCTGCTCAGGCGATGGTACGCCCCACGAGATCTTCAATGGGCTGGGTAAGAGGCCCGACGCCGTCAAGGCCCTGAATAAGGTGGCCATCAGCCACATTCCCTGCGGCTCCGGCAACGCCATGGCCCTCAACCTGTATGGTTCCAACAGGCCTGCCCTGGCCGCCCTGGGAATCATTAAAGGCGTCGTGACGCCCCTTGACCTCGTCTGCATCACCCAGGGCCCGCGGCGCTTCCTGTCCTTCCTGTCCCAGGCGCTGGGTATCGTGGCCGAGAGTGACTTGGGCACTGAGAACTGGCGCTGGATGGGCGCCAAGAGATTCGAGCTCGGGTTGTTGACCCGGGTCTACCAGAAGAAGTGCTACCCATTTGACCTCGCCGTCAAGGTCGAGATTCCGGACAAGGAGAGCATCAAAGTACATTACAAAAAGTACATTACCAAGGTCCGACAGCCTGACACTCCCGGCAACAGCACCGATACTACTGCAGCTGCCGCAGAGACAGGGACTTTC
The DNA here is from genome assembly GCF_012550715.1 of Geosmithia morbida. Taxonomy (NCBI): domain Eukaryota; kingdom Fungi; phylum Ascomycota; class Sordariomycetes; order Hypocreales; family Bionectriaceae; genus Geosmithia; species Geosmithia morbida. The sequence goes on from NW_023336195.1 coordinate 393,773, forward strand.
AGCGAGGAAAGCGTCGAGTCCGAGCTGGATAGCAACCAGGGTCTCCCAAAGCTCAAGCACGGGACTGTACAAGATGAACTGGATAACCAGGAGTGGGAACTTGTCCCATATGACAAGATTGGCAACTTCTATTGCGGAAACGTAGGGATCCTCCTTTCCCCCTCCCCTGGGAATTGACAGAATGTGTGAGAATTGACGTTGCGCAGTTGGCATACATGGCCCCCGACGCCAACTTCTTTCCGGGTGCCTTACCCTCGGATGGCTTAATGGATCTTGTCATGATTGAGGGCGACCTTCCGACCATAAAGGCTACAAAGACACTCCTCGCTGTCGAGTCGAACAAGTTTTTCAACCTGCCTCAGGTGCAGTACAAGAAGATCTCTGCCTACCGCATAATCCCGCGCGACCAGGAAGACGGCTACATCAGTATCGACGGGGAGAAAGTCCCCTTTGAGCCCTTTCAGGCAGAAGTGTACAAGGGCTTGGGGAGAGTGCTGTCCAAGGGTGGCACATTTGAGGCTGAAGGCCCCATTGGATGGGAAGAGGCTCCCCTCGAAATCGAAGAAGCCACGGTACCAGATGCGGCAGCACCAGAGGATGCGAGCGGCGAGACTTAGAGGACAGGAACAACAGAATGTCCTGACTGTATAGGTGAGCTCTGTAAGTAGAGCTTGGGAGAACATTAGATATCGGTAGACGTTTTGGAAAGCATGATCAAGCGTTTTCATAGAAGTTGTTACAGTAGATAGATAGTGTTGGACAGGGAGGATGGGCTTTTGATGAATGATACCCCTTAGACAATGTACGATATTGGAATGACAAAGTCCCCGTATTATTCTCTTGGAAACAAAAAGCCGACCTCCTGGAAGGACCTTCCACCACCCACACTTTTGTGTTTCTTTGATGATGCGACGCGCGGGGCAGCTTTTAGTTCCTTACTTACTGCCCCACCAAAAATACGACCAAGCGCGCGTACGCCTCACGGCTCAACATCTAATACAACTCAGTCATCATCCTCAGTTCCCGATGGGCCCAAACATTCGAGAATTCAGTGTCATGGTCACCAGTCCTCATATCCATCCAAAGGTAATCGGCATTCGCCATTAACCCATATCACACACCGCGCTCGGCCTAGAATGTCGCACAGAGCGGGAAGAGCGGGGAGAATGGGGCCTTGGGGTAGGCTCAAACCCGTGGAGCTGGATCCCCTAGAGAGCATGGGATTACCGTCTAAGGGCGACAAGAGGTACGTACGATATTATCGCCAGTGCTCCAGCCGTGATGCGGAATCCCTTATTCGTTCTAACATACGTACCACACCAGGCTCCTCGATGAAAGAACACAGGAGCAATACTACACCACCATCATACAGCGGTACATGTCGTTCTGCAACGATGCGGGGAAGAGGGATGAGCTCCTGCGGCTATTCGAGTCGCTGAGTATTGACGGCGCAGGTTCAAGATATGCAGCGGCAGCATCCACAGCAGCATCTGCAGTGGCACCGAACCTGGGTAGTCACGAGGGGGGTCGGGCAATCCAGGAGGCAGTGGAGAGGCTGCAGAGCCCGGCCAACACGCTCCCTCTGTCGCAAGTCATGATGGCGCTTAGGAAGCTGCGGGAGGGCATGGTGGCATCAAAGCGCATCGATGATTTCGCTGTGCAGGCGTACTTGTTCTGCATCCGCCTCTCTGTCATGGTCAAGCAGCCCGAGTCGTACCACGCAGCCATCCTCTACCTGCTGCGTCACCTGCACCCTTTATGTCCGCTCACGTCACTCGAGTTGCAGGAGGTGGTGAGCTACCTAGTCCTCGATACGGCATGCCGGCGCGGCGACCTGGGCGAGGCGTACTGGCTCCGGCGCGAGCATCGCCTACGTGATCCCCAGGTCGACGCCGTGTTGCGCGCCCTCGCCCACGACAACTGGATCAGCTTCCACCGCCTCAAGTTCCAGGTTGACGGCCACCGGGCCAGGTTACTCGACTTCGCCGACGGGGATCTGCGCTCCCGCACCCTCAAGGCTTTCGGGAGAAGCTATTTCACCGTTGAGAGGAGGTTTCTCGAGTCCGCCACCGACGCTTCCTGGGACCATCTGACTACCAAGGATGGCGTGGGGTGGGAGTTGGACGGAGACAAGGTGGTGATCCGTAGAGTCAGAGCCAGATGACACTGTCGTCGCCACTTTGGTTGCTTGTTTTTTTTTTTTTTTTTTTTTTTTTTTTGCCTTTTTCAGGAGTATGTATAATTCTACATTAAGCATTGTTTGCGGGCGGAAGTGTGCCTTGCAGTCATTCCCCGTCTTCATCTCTGTCTTTGTTCGTCGTTTCCGATGGAGAACAAAGTCTGACGTTTCCGATGGAGAACAGAGTCTGACATTGTTTACTCTGAGGGATAAGTGCAAACTCCTTCCATTCCTCCCTATTATTCTTTACTCTGTTCTACGCGCCATTCGACATGGTATTTCCAGTCAATAAATCCTCACTCACCTCTCTGAATATATATGAATGGCACGGTACCGCTTCATTGTCCCTTCTTGATGGCCCAATGGAGGGCCATTCTTCACACGACTGGATATCATACTACGCACTCTCACGCCTTTTGGTTTCCGTCCCTGCGAGGGACGCATGTCAGGCATTCGCATTTCCCCAGCCCGCGGCCAGGAATCGTCGCAGCAGACCTCCAAAATGCTTCCGCCCAGAAAGAAGTCCAAAACATGGCACCAGAGCGAAAGGGTATTGGACAACGTCGCCAAATGGCTAGCCAAGTAAATAGGGATAACCACCCCGTGGAAGAAATGTCCTAACACCTGCTTGCTTCAGGACCGATACCCAGCACGTTAAGCTCGTGGTCAAGGGAGAAATGATCGTCCCACCGCGCCGTGCTGACGCAATACTCAGAGTACTTCAACGATGCCTCAGGAAACACTGGAACAAGGGTAGGAACAGCCGCGTAGTATTCGATGACATCAAGTCCAGCTACCTGGCCCTCTTTGTCAGCATCAGTATAGCCAAGCGTCTGTTGTGCCCATTATGATGAGCATGCCGCCCCACTACACCCTTTCCAAGGAGGACAATCCGTCCCTCCGGGAGCTGGTCGAGGTCTGGGCACTCTGCGACCGCTTCATCTGCGCCCAGCTGGGCGACTACATGGCCACGTGCATCAAGACCGCTGTCAATGACTGTCACTGCCTCCTCCTTAACTTCCCAAACGGCACTGGCAACCAGAAGAATGTCACGTGCAGATTTGCTGACGGATACGATGCCTTGGGACTGGCGCACCAAATCCAGGAGAGGTTTGAAAAATTGTTCGTCGAGTACTTTTGCGGAAGCATGAGCTACAACACCTATGTGGACCTGGCTGCCGACATCAAGGACAGACAAAGCTTCATCTTGAGCGTCTCCCGAGGTTTCGCTAAAGGCTAGGCGAGCTGTACGCGACCAAGAACAGGATCAAACACAGGGGTATTTCGTGCCGAGGTCAGGATTCCGTGATACCTCGGGGGTTAGAGGAAAGAGAGAGAGCTGCGAAAGTGTGGACAATGATGGTAATAGTAGCTCACTTTCCTGACATGCAAAGGCTAGGGGCAGTATCAGATGGAACGTTATGATCATAGTTCCAAGTACAAAGGCATAAACAGGATGGTATTGAAGAGTTCAGAGCATAATCGGAAAAGATTCCTGTTTACATGTTAACTTGGATCTCCTAGAACCCTTGCTAGGTATAGACCTAGCTGGCGGCAAAGAAACACGGCTACAGAATGCCATTGAAGAGGAGGGAACCCAACGCGGCCAACAGCTGCAAGCTCGAAGGAATGAAAAATCAATCTGCCAATCCTTGCGTAATTCGACTTGCCAGGTCGTCAGTCCTCATTTCAGGGCACTTCAAAATGAAATGGAAGGCTGTGCTTCTCGACTCCAAAGTATGAGACGGCAAAAGAGTGATACGTACGTAACGCACATAACCCGGACGTTGAAGGCAATATCCAAATACTCGATGCGAATAACTACGGAGGAAAAAAAAAGTTAGGATACATACAACAGCAGGTATTCGCTGGTCGTCACCGACCCAACTACTAATCCACCGCTCAGCGGCTTGACTCTGGGGGAGCGGACGGGACCCCGTATTTTCCACTGGCTGTGGTCGTATGTACTATTCAGTCATGACGTTTGACTTATAGAGGTTTTCCACGAAGGGCCGGACGACATCGAATGGTGACATCACGACGCAGAAGCATAAGGGTAAAAAGCATGAGAGTACGTGAGAAGGGAGTGGTGATTCACATTAAATCCATTGTGGAAGTAAATTGAGAAGCTCCTAGTCCGAAAAATGTTGCTGTTTGTGCGCCCGTGCTCATGTAAACATCTGAAGGCAAAGAAAAAGCAAGTAAAACAAAAGAGTCAAGTTGTTGCCCAATGCTCGTTATAACGCCGTAGTTTCTGCACCACTCGCGGGTGCGTTACGATTTTCCTTGTGTGAAAGGATCAGTTCTTCTTCTCGTAGAACTGGACGGCCCTCTCAATGTCCGCGATGCTCCCCCGGGCGCCAAATTCGTCCATGAGAGCCTCGTTGCGTCGACGTCTCTCAGCATCCAGGGCCTCGGCCTCAGCAGCAGCGTTTCTAGCATCGCGGACATGGCTGGTATAGGTCCGAACTCCATACCCGGCAACCAATGCTGTAGCGACAGTTGCAATACTATGAAGAAGAAAACACTAGTCAGCAAATCAGTTCGCTATCGTCGGAGCACCAGTAGCTCGACCTTGTGGGCAATATCCCATAGATTCGGAACCGGGGGTTGGTGGAGAGTGGGGCAAGCTACTAACAGTTTCGTCGGCACACGGCGGGTGGTGTTCTGCATATTTATCTGGGGCAAAAAAGTTGGTTGGGCCCTGGCAGCCGTGGAGAGATGGCGTGGGTGCCTCTGTTGTTGAGAAGACATTATAAGTGAGGGGAGAGGAGGAAGGAGAAAGAAGAGTGGCGGTGGTGGTGGTGGTGGTAGGATTTTCCGGGAGGGGAAGTAGCAAGACAGGATAGGTTTGTCGGTTGTTCTTTTCCTGGGATGAGGCCGTAGCTAAGTAACAGTGGAAGTTTTAGTGTGAGACAGAATCTGTCAGCTCAATGCAACAGCGAGAGCGACTATTCTTATATGGTCGATGGATGGCATACCCGCCGAGTCCATCTACATGTTTATTGTTTGTATTATGTAGCCAGTTTTCGGCGGTGCCCGCGGTATACTGTCGGGTACCTACGAATTACTATGGAGTATGAACTACCAGTATGGGGTACGAACTGTGGAGTAACGACGTAATCCGACCGCGCTATGCTGCTACTGGGCGGCGGTTTTTGTTCCGTATAGGATTTTCTTGAATTAATTGCATCTTTTCCCTTGTTCCCTGATACAACGCTCATTGTCGCATGAAGTATCTGTCCCATCCGGCTGTTTCGACACGGAAATGTGCGAGTGTTCCTTTCTTGCTTCCTGTCTTTGTGAGGGGTTGCATTGGCGGCTTGGTTGTTCGAGTCGAACCTACTCACCTCTCACCACATCACACCACACCATCACACCACCTTTGCAGCAACGTGGTGCTACTTTTCACTGATCTGATGTCCCAAACCTGAAATGCATCACTTGAACAATAGCCTGCTGGTTTGAATGTATCTATCTTTGTTTATGTATATTTCTCCTTCATTCATTGCAAGGATCGCAAGGGTCCAACAGGCTCCCGCTGTTGTCATTGCAGCCCCTCTCTATCTGTTCCTCGGTTATCCAAGAAAAAGGCAGGAGAAACACGGGTGCCCTTGCTAAGCCAACCGCTAGTACCCTAGCAGTAGTCCCCTAATTGATATGCACCCCGCAATTACGTAGCCAAGACCCGACTCGCACCTGCCCTTTTTTTGCTAGCCTCTACTTGTAGTTGAAAGATGGGTAATTACAGCGTTGGTACTTGCTGAGAGGCGCGGCAAACATCAAAAACCTCCGTACTGATCGTCAGGCCTCAACACCCCAATATCAGTACGTAGTGACGTGTAACATCTTTTACGCTGTGGATTGTAGTAGACGGAGTAATCTTTCGCCCATGAGTTTACCTATTGAAGTAGCCCCTGTGACACTCTGATATCACGCCACTATCTATTAATCTACCAAAGTATTACTCCGTACTCGTATTTGCATGGACGTCCGACTCGTACTTTACCTCTTGTAACCTGTAACATACCAGAGTCCACCGCACATACCGCACGCGCCGATGCACGTTAAAGAGAGGGGAAGGAGCCATTAGGACAAGAACTCACACACGCACGTTGTCACAGAGCATCAACATTGCCATACAGCCAAGAATACTCTATTTATCTGAATAACACTTCTGTGACAGTACTTCCCACGGTCCAGGACACGGCACCCTTACCGAGGCCCTCAAGACAGTACGCATCCTCTTCGTCCGACTTATGCAACCGCTCATTCCCATTCATCACCCCAGGATGGAATTCATCCAGCCATTCTTCCCACTCATCGTTGTAGCGCTCAATCTTGTAACCTTCAATCTCCAACGCCCCGTTGCTCATCATGGCGACAAAGTTCACCAGCATGGCACCAAGTAGGTCGGCTACGGCCTCGTCCGAGCCAAAGTCCCAGCTGAACCCGCGCTCGAGTCCGTATCGCCGCCACGCCTCCACAAAGACGAAGAACTGCATCGTCAAGTGTTCCCACGTCCAATTTTCGGGTATGTCTCGCACACCATCTCTGAAGTCGAAGAAGGTGTGCACGCTGGGTGCCGGGATCCTGAGCCGCGTCGTTGCAACCAGGTGTGTCGTTGGCTCCCGCATGCTTGCTGCATGCTCAGCTGCTCTCTTTGCATTGAATTCCCAGTGTCGCCTCCAGCATGTTGCCCTAAGCTGCGCCATTGCTCCCCTCACCGGCGGCGACCAGATGAAAGATTTAACCTGTCCGCTTCTGACTTCTAATTCCGTATTCCCCATGCCTTCCCCCCAGAAGTGAGTGGCAATTACGTTGTAGAATAGCGCCATACGCCGCAGTGTTGGCATGTCGCCACAGTACATGTCCCGTACGATGATCAGGCTGGGTTCCTCGGAATACATGCATCCCAGCCGCGAACATCTATCGTCGCTACACTGTTTCCAAATACAATCCGGCCGTCCGCGGCCTACCTGCTCGTTGTATTTCCGGATGTAGTTGATGACTTGTCGTCGCATTGTTCGCTGTGCTTGTAGTGAACAGGCTCGTCTCCCTGTGGAATCCCAAGTTTCCATTTCATCAAACAGCCTGGCACTGCCGCAGTTGGATATGCTTTCCGCATCATCTTCTTTCAAGTGCAGCCCCTTCTTTTTCTTCTCCCTCTTGCCCTTCACTCCTCCTCGGCCTCTGCCATTTCGGAACCGCCTCCATCTGTTTCGGAATCGTCGAAGCTTGCTCATGTGTGTTTGGTTATTGCGTACGTAAAGAGAATACAACTGTCTCTTAGTGATATATAGTGCATTGCTTGTGTGGAAAGAGAATCGTGGAGAAAAGTCCGTCAAGATAATGCAGAGTCTATATATATTCTTTCTCGGAGAGAAAATGATGCTGAGCATATTCCCTCCATTGTCCGGTGTCTGTTGAGACAAAGGCTGCAACAGCTTGAAGGCAGTTATGCAGAGCTGACATGAATGGGTGATATTGCGAGATGGTGCTCGGTATAGCTTTTTGTTTCAACTGATGAAAACATTCAAAGGTGTGGCCAATATGATAGGGCAATAGGAATCCTACAGTGAAACGCAAACAATGGCCATGCGATGGTGTATGTTTCGACCATAAGCACTCACCACAAATACTTGCGACAGTTCTTGCTCCCGCAGAGGCACACTGTCATGCTTTCGGAGTTTGGGGCGATATCGCTGCTTTCAGCTGCATTGCCGTTCACGTAGTCAAACGTGAGCTCCTCTTCTCGGGCGATATCCCGGATGGCAAACAGTGCAAGATCGTGGAGATGCTTATCGGCATGATCGCCAACTCTGGCAAAGATCCTCAGGTTGGGGTCGCAGGAGTGGTTGATGAACCTGGTGGGACCGGACATGAACTCGCCGTCGACCTCGAGGGGCGGTCCCTTGAGACGCGGGTCAAGGGAATACTCGTCGGTGAACTTGTCAAGGGCGAAGAGATAAACATCCTTTCTTTGAGACATAGTCGACTTGAGGCGACGACGGTCTGCTTCTTCGGCCGTAATAACCTCGCCGAGATAACAGTCGACGAACTGGCCCTGTTTTATGGGCTCTGTGCAGCGCACGCCTGGAGTGTACATGGCAAGTCAGTATGGAAATATCTTCTTCCATTCGTGAGACTACTGACGTACCCCATCCGCGATTCTTGGTGCGAAATATTTGCAGGGGAATGGTGCGACCTCGCTCCACCACGCGATTGGGACATGAGCTAGAGCACGAGCACCCCGAGTGGCACTCGTACAAGGGGATCGAAGATTTGAGAAGCCTTGACCGTAAAAGTCCTGCCTTAGTACCGTATGTATGGTACGGGTAGACTTTTGCCCGCTCTCCTCCGCTGCCACCACCAGACTCGTCCTCGTCTGAACATGAGTCTTCCTCCAGGTCAGCCAGACACTGGCAGTCGTTGAACTTGCAACCTGCGCCGTCTCCTTCGCACGAGCACCCGCTCCGAAAACTATCCTCGGCGGGTTGGACCCCCTTTCCGTGGATCATGGTGTCGATGAAGCGGAAGTTGCGGGGGAGGGCCTCGTCATCAATCTCGTTCACGACCGTGATAGGCCTCGCCTGGTGCGTCGGGAACGACCGCAGCTGGCACCAGTGGCAGTCTTCCAGAAACCTGCCATTCAATTTCTAGTAAGGTGTCTCCGGTGTCAGTTTCTTCTATCCCAGCTGAGATTGGCATCACGGGTTCTCAACAAGGCGCACGTACCTCTTGGCCATGCTCCAAGAAGTGGAGACGCGCTGCGCGCTCCATGATGTTGTGATTTTTTCGAGAAACTTGCTCCGAACGTGCGCCTCAGAACTCATTGCAAAGTTGATAATATATTTAATGAACATTCCATATCAACCGATTGGATAGCGGATGATAACTCGCCGCTCTGTTGTTTGTCAGAGCATTGCTCTGCTTGTGAATGACAAGCGTGAAGAGCGAAGAGAGCTTCAAGAGCTAGTCGCGTGGCAGCTAGATTACCCTGTATCTATCCCGAATTTTAACTCGTCAACTGTTACCTAGCGTCACAGCCTCACATGAAAAATAAAGCGATGTATCAATCTTTCACGCGATGAGATATTTCAGTTTCACTTTAAACTATTTCGAAAATTTCCTCTCTTCGCTATGTCACAAGGGCATAGCCATATATGGGCTCTATTCTATAAATGGAACGCCGCGAGTGTCGTGAGTTAGCACAGATCAGCGATGCGTTCGTGCAGCATTAAACAGCCACCCAGATCCAACAATTGTTGCCTTCCGATGCCATCACTGACATGTGCCTGCACCAATACTACTATTTTTTCTTACAAAGGTCCCCAGTCTCTGCCATCTGTCAGATGTTTATTCAACCAACCATGGCAACACGAACGTATCAGGTTATGCGAACTGCATGATCACAAATCATTCCATTCAGCCACTGTTGACGGCTGAAGAAAGACGATATATCTCATCTTAGTTAACCAGCAGTCGTTCGGCCCCTTCCGAGCTGCGTCTCGTCCCATTATCTTGTCGCTGATTCATCACCCCCCCCCCCCCCCCCCCCCCCCCAATCCTACTGATCTCGCCATTATTACTCCGCTTCCCCAGCCCGTTCCATCTCTTTTTTGATCGGCGCAGCTCCGACACTGCTCTTCTACCCAGCATCTGCGTACCATCGCGGGACTTCATCCTGATAGATTCAATAAAGCCGCAGGTAGCGGGCGTGGTTCCTGTTTCCCCTAGTGTGTCTGCGCGCGCAAGACCTGTCTCTGCCCCAGACCAAGCTGGGACGAATTAAGACAGCCCCAACATCTCTCGCAGTTGCATTGTTTTATTGTACACCTCGGATATAAGATGGGTCGGTGATTTTGAGCCGAAGACAATACCCCAATCCTCCCTCCAGCTCACTTAGTCTCATACATTCCGCCTCTCTACCAGAACCTAGAGAATGGTGCGTAACACTTTGTGATATTCATTCCTGGACATGTTACACCGGAAGATACTGATAGCTCAACAGGGCTGCTGTTTCTCTCGCTCCATAGGCCCTAATTCGCCCTATCTAGGCGGTGCGCCTAACTCGTCCGCACGAGCCATCAATCCTTCGCCTAGTCTTGATGACGGCGCGTCCACGCCTCCTACGGCCCACCCCCCTTCGTCGCAATCGCAACCGCGTCCCCGATGCCGCCGCCTTGAACGACGGCTTGACCAGCACATAGACAAGCCCCTACGACGTCACAAATGGACATCCAAGAATCGCGAGTGGACGCGAAGCCAGTTGGGGCGGGAGCGGCGCGACTTCTTCGACACTCGCGTCACCGGACGAACCGAGGTCTGGCAGACGATCCACGCCGCTCTCGAAGCCCTGTGGGCTGATACCACCGGCCAGGACAGTGATGCCCTGGCCATGGCCCAGACGATCCTATCCGCTGCCGACATCTCCATCCCCACAGGGAACCTGGCGAATGGCGTCTACGATACCTTAGGGAACTTCTATTCCCTCCCCGACTTGATAGTCTGCGACCCAACCAACGTGGCGCCTGGCAGCAGCCATGACGAAGACGACGACGACAATGGCGACGACGCAAAGCCCGTACTATCAAGCAGTGGGGGCGGCACCCGGCCTAATGATGACCCCGACGATGATGACGAAACACCCGCGACATCGACAGCGACCAGGGGGGGAAGGGGTAAGGCCGTAGCCGAGGCTCACGAGGAGCAGGTCACCCTTCGTGTTAGACTCAGCGAGAACGGCTGCGACTACCAAGTTTCAGTTGCTCTGTCAGAGAACGTGCGTAGCGTCGTCAGGAAAGTCGACCACGTAGTATCTGTAAGACAGCTCTTCTCCCTCTCCGAGTCCCTTGTTTTTATTTCGTACTCACATGTTGAATTGTTGTAGCTGGCGCCCGATAAGAAGATTCGCCTCGCCTATATGGGCAAACTGCTCAAGGACAACTTGTCTCTCGAGGTCCAAGGATGGCATCAAGGTCACATCATCAATGCTCTTGTGTTTGATCGTTGTTGAACCTCCTAGTGGCTATATATAGTTGTGGCATGGCCTGGACGGTATAATCAAACTCGCCTATACATCTTCCCTATTCCCTTAATCCATCATGCTTTTTTCTTCTTATTGTCATTAGTAGCGCCTGAGTATATGACATCTATGACATCCATGGATCGTTAAGCGGGTATTAGCAAATTATTTCCTTTCGCCCTTCCCTTCCTTTATTTCTCCTGCGAGCTAAGATTCATACTAGTACTACGGAGTACTGGTATGTGCTTCGACAACTGCTATTGTAACCATCATGGGATGGATACCTTGTATCAACACCATATATTCATCATCACGACATGTCCAAATGCGGAATTCAGTTTAGTAATTTTAAGAAACTTGATTCGAATCATGTAACGCATATGCCGACCCAGCAGGTACAGGATAAAAAAGGCATCCAACACCTACCATCGTTCCGGGGCACATGGTTATGTCTCGTCATCTGCAACCTGGATTGTGCCGGATCGCCTTCTCGCTCCTCTCTGCCGAAAATGCCCTCCCATAACCTCTAACAAACAAGAACTTCCGGTGGTTTTTTTTTTTTGTGTAATAAGAAATATTCATTGCGTGAACCCGCTCTCAAGACTCCACATCATTGTAATCGGCATACAAATTGTCAACGCAATCCTTTTTTTAAAAACTGGGAACATTGCGTAAAAGCAGAATAGGGCGTCGCAGAAGTGAAGCAGGGATCGTCGTGAAACTAGGACGATGACCCAATCCTGTTCAGGCCCTTTAGAGAACCCAAACTGAGGGCCAGACCTTGTGACCTGCTTCTTATACGAACAAAACCAGTAATAGGGCCATCTTCTCCTTCCTTCTCGATACTCAGGTTTGCCAACGCATCCTCACCTATTAGTTGAGTTAGTGTCAGTTGTCACAAGTATTTCCCTTGGGTAAGGAGGCTACTGTTACTCACCAAAAACGCTGCGGGCGTACAAGTTAGCGCTCAGGAACTGGCAGTCTCCCTTGAGGCTGGCCTCTGGAGTCAGGCAGTTCATGTTGGTGCAGGCCATCAGCTGCTCCAGAAACTCACGGAGAGTGTTGGCCTTTGAGTTGATGTTGACCTTGTTCTCCCATTCAAACTCAGTCCACATGGTACGGAACTGTGTTTCAGTGCAGGTGGCGGGCTGGATGTAGTCCATAATGTCCACGTGAAGGTCGTTGAGTATCACCACGTTGGTGTCAGTCGAGTGAGGACCGTCGTAGATGACGTTACCAAAGATGACGCCAGTGTCCGTTGATGATACCTTGATTGTGCACTGCACATTGTGGAAGTCGTGAGGGGCGAGATTCTGGGTTGTCGGGCGCTCGACAACCTTGAGGTCACCCAGGGTGGCGAACTCAACCGAGAGGTTTTGAAGTGTCTCGGTGGTCTGGTTGACGAGTAGAACATCCAGGACGATGTCGAACTGGTGAACGTTGACGTAGGCCTCAGCATATACAGGATCCGAGAAACCAGTCAGCTGTACCACGCGGCTGAGCTTGGAGGAAAGGTCTTCTGATGTGGATTCTCCGCCAGTGGCCCTCTCCAAGTCAACCTCGACCTCGTCCAAGCCTACTGATGTGTTCTTCTTGGAGAGCTGTCGGATGTCAACCACATCGTCCACCTGGACTGCCGTTTTGGCCTTCTCAAAGGCGGCCTGGGCCGCCCTCTTCTTCTCCTCAACCTGCACCATGGCACGGAAGGCCGTCCTGGTGTCGTCGAGCCAGACATTCTCGAGATCCTTCTTCTCGGAGAACTCGGCCAGCGACCGAACACACGACATGATACGGTCGACCGAGTCCTCGTCGATGGGGGCCTTGACAAACTGCGATTGTCCGACGCGGAGGATGGAGATCATGATGAGCATAGCCTCGGCACGCAGAGCGTTTGTCCGAGCCACATCGGATGAGAGTTCCGAGTGCCGCATAACGAGCTTCACCAGCGCTGAGGAGAGAACAGTAGCGAGGTAGTAGTCGCCATCTAGAATGAGCTGGCGCAGAGGGGGCTTCTGGGCCGCCTTAACGGCTTCCAGCTTGGCAGCAGCGGACGATTGACTGGTGAGCGCTGTCTCGGTTGCGTACGTACCGTCGGCCAGAACCTTGCGGGAACCACTGGGGGGAGCTGGCTTGCTTCCATTCACATGCTCCTCAGGCTTCTCCTCGTTACCGTCCTCTTCGAGGAGACGCTGCTCGGAGGCAAGGATGGGAATTTCTCCGAGGCTCGAGCGAATCCTCCTCCATGCGTCGCGGATATCCTTCTCCTCGAGCGAGTACTCGCCAATGATCCACATGATTCCGCGGTAAACCTTGCCAGCACGAACCTCGCCAAGGGTCGAGACGAGGCGCTGAACAATGGTGGAGCGCAGGTTGGGGAACTTCTCGACAACTTCTTTGACGAAGTTGATGACGTCGACTGCAGAGGCGTTGTTGAAGTCGGCAATGAAGTCCATGAGCAGCTCCACGACGCTGGAGGCAACCTCGGAGAACTTGATGGCACACTGGTGAATGGTGTGGATGAGAATGGAACGGTACTCAGAGTTCTTCTCGTACTCCTGGTCCACTGTCTTGGAAAGCTCCTTTTTGAGAAGGAGCACAACTTCCTCGACGTTTTTACTCGACACCATCTCAAGGGCAATCTCAAGAGCCTTCTTGCGGACGTCAAGATCCGTACTGGAGAGGGCACGCAGGATCTCCATGGTGAGGTCGTCCAGAACACCAGGGTTCTTCTTGCGGAGCTGGTCAACCCTGTCAAGAACGATAAGCTTGACATTGTTGTCGGATTCCTTGATGCTTAGCTCGATGAACTTGGCAGCGGCAGCCTTCACAGCGACGGGGTTGTTGGTCAAGGCGGTAAGGGAAGACGCAGCCTCGTAGACGACGGTGGAGGCGCTCGCTTCTAGAAGGTCAAAGATTAACCTCAGGTAGCGGGCCTACTCTAGTCAGTTATGGGTCTTTTGCGCGTTTGATGTTGCGTGTTCAGCCTAGCCTACCTTATTCTGAGAGTTCTGGATGGCATCCTTGCGAATGAACTCGAGCTCCACAAGCTGCAGCAGCTCCTCTGCATTGGGGACCCCCTCAAAGACAGAGCTGAGATAGTATAGAGCAGAGTCGTGGCTGATGCTCGACAGAGCCGCGAAGGCGTTCCTCTTGCAGGTAGCATCTGTCTCGCCCTCGAGGAATGTTGTGATGAGCTCGGCTGCATCCGGGATAAGGGTCGGAGAGTGCGAGTAGATGGACGATATGGCGAATACAGCGTTCTTTCGGACGTACGCGTGGCGGTGTTCGAGACAAGAGCGCGCCGATGAGAGGAGAGGTTCGATCAGCTCGGCTTCGCGAAGCTTGCAGAGGAAACGGAGCGTGTTGCCACGAATGTATTCGTTTGCGTGCTGGAGGTCGTTACGAATGCCATTGCTGCAAGAATCGCATGTCAGCATTCGTGTCACAATTCGCATTCGCATCTCTTAGCCCCTAGAAGCACTTACCAGACGAGAATCATCTCCTGCTTGAGCTTGCCGCTAGCATCCAGTTTAGGACAGATCTCGTAGTAAAAATAAAGCAGCTTCTTCAGCGGCTTGTACTTGGAGGGCATGACGAATCGGATGATGTGCATGAGGAGCGAGGGCATGGGGTCACCATTGAGCATGATTGTCAGAATGCGCTTCATGGTATCGACCTTGGATTCGTCTGTGCCCTTCTCGAGCTGGGTCCGGAGGTCGGACACGGAAGGGATATCGGCTGCATTGTCCTGGTGGACCAGGCTGTAAGCGTGCTCCAAAAATCCAGACATGATGGCTAGTACAGGATCGAGAGATCGGCTATAGTGTCGTCGTGTTTGTTGCGGCCCAGTCGTACAAAGTAACGACAGTAGGAGAGAGCAGTGGGGGTTGGTTAGGGGGGGAGGGGGGAAGGTATGGTTGGCGATGCGAGCTTGTATCAGACAATGGATTGGGTAGAAAGCCTTCCCAGGGCCATCTGCTAGAGCAGTGTTCGTAGCTGTGATCCCAGGGGTTTGGAGCTGCCAGGGACGTAGTGAGCGTTGTCTGGGCCAGCTCTTTCACGACTTCGAGCTTCGAAAAGATGGGCGGTCCTGGGCTTCGAGCATCGTCGTTTGTCGAACACCTGGCACCAGGGGAAAGGCGCTAAGGTGGGCTATCGAATCACGTGAACGTGGTGGACCACCTGGAAACTCAAGTCGAGGTGCCAGGCTGTACGTAGCCACTATTCCTCGCTGGGCGGCGCTTGGCGGCGCTGCTCTAGGTCTTTGGCTTCTGTCCCACAACCAGCAGCCATCATTGGATATTTGGACGCCGGAATGCTTACGTCGTAAGGCTTCTACTCTTGTTGCTTGCACAGTCTAGCTACACCTTGCCAAACCACATTCCCTGACCTTAGTCGTGGTGCCTGCTGGGTCGAATTGCAATCATGTCTTCCTCAAATGAGCCTTTCTATATCAGATACTAGTAAGTAAAATGCTCAAGAGCTGTCCTGGCGGTGTTGAAGGCGAGGCTGACTTTGTCTTCTCTTCTCTTTCTTCTTTTACACAGCTCCGGCCACATGGGCCGGTTCGGACACGAATTCCTCGGTATGCACACGCTCTCTAGCTTGTGACAACGAACGAACGGCATGGTTCTAAGACGTTTCCAGAGTTCGATTTTCGGGTTGTTGGCGACGGACGAAGCGCGGTGGCGCGTTACGCGAACAACTCCAACTACCGAAACGACAGCCTCATTCGGAAAGAAAGTATGGCCAATTTTTCGCAGCTAACATTTAACTTGTTCGCTGACCCTTAAAATAGTGAGCGTCAGCTCCGTTGTCGTTGACGAGATCAAGCGTATCATCAAGTCGAGCGAAATCATCAAGTACGGCTTGCTCTCTACACCCCAGTTTCGGTCGAGTCCGGGACAATAGTTGCTAAACTCTAGGCAATAGGGAAGATGATTCGAAGTGGCCACAGAAGAACAAAGATGGCCGTCAAGAGTTGGAAATCAGGCTGGGAAATGATCACATTTCATTCGAGGTTTGTGACAAGCCACGATCCGGACCCGAGAATAAGGCTAATACTCGAACCCACAGACTGCCAAGATAGGCTCGCTGGTTGATGTGACAGAATCAGCTGACCCCGAAGGTCTCCGTGTTTTCTATTACCTGGTGCAGGACCTCAAGGCCCTTGTGTTTAGTTTGATCGCGCTGCACTTCAAGATTAAGCCCATATAAGCGGAAGCGACGTTTACGAAGACGATACCCATTACGGAAGACGATAAGGCAGCGGGGCAATCACCAATAATGGTGGGAGCGAGTCTGGGCGACGATAGGATTCACTCGGTTGGAGGAGAGTGCCGAGACCATATCCCGTATACACAGGGCCACTTTAGCTAGGACAATAGATATAGAGACTGACCCCTATAGGCACAGCCAATATTGCGACATGTTGATGCAAGCTACAAAATAGAACAAAAGGACTAGAAAGTAGAAAAAAGGCAAGATTGCCAACTTGCCTATCAACCATTTTACCACATTACGCAGATTGCAACTCTGGGACCACGTCGCGTCCTAAGTTGTAACATACGGTGGCACTCTAGAAAGCCAAAGAACCGTATACTAGTAATAGTGAATGAGGTTAAGTCAGACTGAGCAAATAATGGACTGACAATGCATTATCCCATATCATTGACGCAACTTGTGATGCAGTCTTGCTGACGACCTGTTTGCCACGAATGCCCTCACTCGACAGTGCTAGCAGTACTAATACTAGTAGGGTGGGAAGTAGCATTATGGAGTACCATGGGAGGACAAGATCATGCACGTATTTAATTTTCGCAGATGGGGGAGGGAATCCAATGAAGGGAATAGAGGGACTAAAGTAATAATGACTTGAGAAAAGAGCTGGCCAACTGGATCCTTGGTTCCTTGGACTTGACCCCTATGATTGCGGGACTCGCCCCCAAGCAACTCTTTCAAGGACTTCTACGCTTTCCACCAAGCCACTTGGCGAATCACGCGTCAGCCAGGTCTCAGCGCAAAGAGTAGGGGTTAATACTCTCCTCCGGTCGGAGTGACAGTGGCCAAGCCGACTCCTCGTGCCTCTCACTGTCAGTCAGGCGAAAAACCCAAACCCTTCTGGTTGCATTTTGCCCCTTCCATCATACAAATTTCTAACCCTCACAATCAACCCTATTTGTATTGCATTGTAATCTAATAATTTGATTCTCTCTATCCCTTTGCGCCCTCGCCCTCGCCCCTTCTTAACGTCCATGGTCCGCCTTGATTCTTCTTGATTAGGCAGGCACACTTTGTGATGCGCCTAACTGGTTTCTCCTGAGCCAGTGTCACGGTCTTTTAAGGGACCTATTCTTGAAAACACATTATTCTCTGGCATCACCAACGCCGACACACAGTCGCATTTTCTTCTTTCCCGGTTGCGCGTCTGATCCAAGACTCTCTCTGGGACGGGATCTTTTTTATCCTATCCTCTAAGAGGTGCGACATTCCGTGTGCCCTTCTACACCGCCAACCCTCTCCTCTTGCAGCGTGGCAAAGGACCGATCGCGGCCATTCGGCGCAACGATTGGCAACTTGTTCATCAACGCTTCGATCGCATAAACATCAGCCGGAGTTGACCGAGATCTCATCCTCGAAAAAGGAATCCAACACGAATAATCCATCATGCCGACACCTTCGAACCAGCCCTCCGGGCCTCCGTCGCCGCCGGGCTTTTCGAGCTGCCCCGATGACTTACAGACGTCCCCGAGGCCTGGGCGGCAGACAGAACTCGAACGTGAAGCAAACAGTGCCCATGATACCGAAATGGGGGAGAGGGACTTCGTTCCATCCGCACTGGCGGTAGAGAATCCACCTCAGCGCGGCAGCTCTTCTGCTCCTCCACACGAAGATTCCCTCATTGTGGAAGAGAGGGCCACTCTTGACCCATCTTCTCGCTCAACAACCATGTCGCCGCAACCACGGTCTAGTATCACTACTGCCACCTCCCCTGAGCAAGGCCGTCACATGTGGTCCCACTCCAATACTTCCGACATATATGTGGACAGTGATGACTTCTACGCCCCATCTATGGGCCCCGATTACCCATCTATGCGGGTAAGTGTTGATCGCCGTGTAATTAGCACAACCCCTCCCGGTGCTGATGTGGTATTGTTTTCCGCAGGCAAAGCCGCTCCTCAACTCTTCCTACCTCCGACCGGGTAGCAGGTTCCACGGAACCCAACAATCCGAGAGACAAGTGTACGATGTCTCCGTTGAGATCAAACACGTCGATCTTCGCGAGTCCTTCCTTTGTGGATATTTGCGGATTCAAGGTACGCTTAGACATAAATACTAACTAATAGCAGTACTTTGAGGCTGACTCCTTACGAACAGGATTGACGGAGGATCACCCGACCCTAACCACCTACTTCGAAGGCGAGATCATTGGCCCAAAGTATAACTTCTTCACACAGCACGAGGACTGGGGCGCTACTCAAAAGGTGGACATGAGCCACTGGTCCAAGTTCGTTGCTTTCCGACCTTTCCAGAAGCAGGCTCGAAGGGGCCATGCGACGGTCGAAGATGTCACCCAGAGGGAACACGTCTTCATGCGCTGGAAGGAGCACTTCTTGGTTCCCGACCACCGCGTTCGAACCATCAGTGGCGCCAGCTTCGAGGGCTTCTACTACATTTGCTTCAACCAGATTAAGGGTGCTGTCAGCGGCATCTACTTCCATTCTAAGAGCGAAAAGTAAGTGATTTCTTGGTAGTCCCCCCCACCACATCTACATCATACTAACATCGTTGCGCAATAGATTCCAGCAGCTTGAGTTGACCCACGTGCCCGATCGTGGGTGTTTCAGTGCGACAGAGTTTCGTTAAGAGTGCTTCCAAGGACTCATGGGTTATGGGATCATACTTCAAGCGACATTATTTTTCTTCAGCAATTCTCATTCATTTTCCATTTCTATGTTTTGTCCCAGCTCCTTTATAACCTGGGGCGCCTCCCATTCTACCCCGTTTCTGAGCTTGGCAGTATTGGGAGCGTGTTACGGTCAGGACAAGGGAACTAATAGCCAGGGATTTCTTAATTTGGTTCGGACATAGAGACACGGCATGGGTAGGAACAACGTCTGGATCGAGCGGCGGACTTTTGCAACGTTTACTAGGAAAGGGAGGAGAGAGAAGATGGCTCATATCTCGGGTGGCATGAGGGGTGTCACAGCAACACACAAAAGAAAAGAAGGGCCACTATTCTAATCAGGTACGTGTCTTGACTACGTCATCTATCAGACTCGAATCTTTTGAAATAGCCCCGTCGGAATGGATTGAGGTCATTAGCGTTCTTCCCTCCATCAGTGTGGGTTCTTCGGGCTCGATATGCCTCGAGTGCCTCTTGAGAAACAAAATTATCCGGAATTCGGCGGTAGGTGATCAATCGGCGAGACCCTGGTGTGAAGAAAGAGGGCGTTAGCATTCACGACGGGATGAAAATAATGACACAATGTACAAACAATAAACAAAGAGACATACACTTGGTGAATACTTGAACACAAACCACAACGGTTTCTAAACAGGGGTGGTCGGGAGTCAGAATCTCTTGGTTCTCATCGTTGGCCGTAGGCATCCAAAAGGATAATCTGCCGTTGTCGACGAGCGATTCAGCAGCAAAGTTAAGGATGTCGTCTAGCATGGCCAAAAAGCTGTATGGTTTCTTGGTAGGCACGTATCCGGGTAGGCTAGAAAAGTACGCATATTAGATGATATACTCTCCGTCAGAGAAGTTGCAGTAGGTTAAAGAGTGTAGGACGAACTGGCTCATTTGCCTGCTGCCTTCTATGACCCATGGCGTCTTTTCAGGGTCCTTGCAGCCGAGCACCCTCAGGCCTTCGCGAACTCCGTACGGCGGGTCACACACGATACCGTCCCATATCCTTCCCGATCTTAGAGGCGTGTTGGTGAGGTCGGCGGCAAAGCAGTCGCCCAGCCTCCCCTTGAGACCGTACTGGAGAAAGTTTCCGCGGAGGCTCTTCTTGCCGCCGTCTCCTCGCATGCTGCGGCCGTCAATATCGCTGCCCCAGGCTATGGCACCAAAGTGCGCACATGCGACTGGGAAGGAGCCAGTGCCGACGAACGGATCGTAAAAGAGCTTTCCGGGAGCGGCCATGGCAATGTTCGCTGTCACGAGGGACAACTCGGAGTCCATGCTCGTCGTAGAGATGTACTCTCGCTTCTTGAGGTCAAACTTGAGAATAGAGTCGCGTGAGGAGTTTGCGATGAACCGCGCCAGGTACACCTTGTCTGGGTTCTCTACGCCCATCGGCACACTGTTGAAGGGCCAGTCTTCAAATACCGTGAACAACTGGTCCGGGTCTGACAGTCTGATAGGCCCCTTGAACGGGAGGAAGGAGAAGGAGTTGATGAGTCTCAGCCTGGTGTCGCTGGACCGCGTTCCTCTGAACGGTTCTATTACGAATTTGAACGACGCGTTCGTGTAGAGAGGCCATCTGTCTGATGTCGTCTCCTTCACGTACTGATGAACTTCTTCGTAATTAGTGCCTTTCCCCCAGAGCTCATGAATGGACTGGGCTAGGACAGAGCGGCGGATCAGGCGTTTGGCTGTCTCGACTGACGGGAGCTGGACGATGCAGTGTGGTGACTAATATATGGTGTTAAATACATGTCTCCGCGACTGTGTCTCTGTCTATTTCTCAGGGGGGCTAACATCAGGATCATACTCCTTGATGATGAGGTCAAAGCCGTCTATCAAGGCCAGTGCCTTTATTTCTGCCTCTCGGAAAGTCTCATGGACCTGGGCGAACTTGATTAGGAAGTCCATGACCTCAGGTCTCTCTGCAAGTTGTTATGCAGTCTTTTTTTAAAAAAGAAAAAAAAAGAAAGAAAGAAAAGTCTTCCGCTTTTACCCTTCTTTTCCTTCGGTTTCGTAGTGAGTTGTTTGTGTTCGTTCACACGAAGCTTTGCAGCTACTTTCAACTGTTACTGAAAAAAGCAGTTGAATCGGCAGCGGGGTTCCGCAGCCCAAGTAGTGCTGGCGAGGTCGACGGGCCAGGATATTCTCAGAAAACTTTTTATCGTAAATTCGGTGCCCCTTTTTTTCCTATAAAAAACTCAATTCCGAATGTGGTTGTTCACAAAAGTTGTCAAGTGTCGCAAGTATAGTCCATGTGCCGCGTGTTGTTGTAGGGTTTGAGGTTCTGTGTCTCGTAAAAATTCGTCGATGAAAAAACTGGATCTACTGATAACCTTCACCTCGCAAACTACTGTCAATAGGCAAGGCGCGCTCCCACCAGCAACACAAACGAACGCGCATTTACCTCATCCATTTCTTGCGGTATACAAATAGTCCCAAGAATGCTATCCAGTAGTTCTCCATCGATATATCAGTCACCAAAATGTTTTGTGACATATGGCTCCATGGGTCATACGGACACGAAGCAAGTGTCGCGTAAAGGCAAGCCGTGGTCCAACTTGGCTGCGCTATCGTTTATCCACAAGGTTTGTCTACCTTTGCTCACTTTCTGTATAGTTCATCAATGTTTAATTCGAAATTCAGGTCGACTTGATAATTCCCCAGGACATATACGAGGCTGTCCGCCAACAGATCTCGTCTGCATGTTCGCCTCCTTGTTACTATAAAGTGGCCATGTCCCTGGACCAAATATTGCAAGGGGAGTTCTTCACGGAATATATCAAACGAGGTTTGTCGGCGCACCAGTTCCTTCACTTCAACAAAACTGACTCTACCGTAGGCAACATACTCATGCTGTCAGAGGGAAGGACGAATTCTGATAACATGTTTATGCTAAAAGAAGGTACGTTTCCATGACTCAATCATAGTCAAAGGAGTTTTCCTCTAATCTAGTCGTACAGGCGTCTTGAAAATGTATCTTGATAAGGAAGCATATGAAAGTGCTGGTTTGGTTGGCAAACCCCATGGAGTCAAGGGAGGGCGAGGACTTAAGCCAAGATGGGGTAAGGTTCTTTGCAGACCCGTACACGAATGTCGTGTCACTGACGGTTTATCCAAGTTGTGTCCTACGATCTCAGGAGCCCCTCAATGCTCCATGGCAAGAAAGGATTCGACCGGTTGGTTTATGCCTCCAAGAAGGTTTTCAGTCAGCCTGTGACATGGCTTTTTTGCAACGTCGAGGATAATAGTAAGTCTCATTTTATGTCCTAGCTACCTCCCACCAGACGAAAAACATATATAAATATCTAACACAGACCAGCCCCATCCCATGATCCTTTGCAGAAGTATTTCCCTGTGAAATTTACATCTTCACCGCACCATGTGGAAGGCATTGTAACCAAGGATGTGTCGATCGAGGTTCCGCAATCAACGCTGGCAGAAGGGGATCGGTCAGACCTAGAAACATTTACCACCGAGCTATATGAATGGCTGTCCTTGATACGCCTTGGGAGTCCCCGAAGTGAGGCCACGGATATTGTTGATCCGTACTTATCCAGATACAGAGCACCAGAAGACGCGTCTGGGAAAATGGCTCTCTGTAGAATGAGCTGGCAGGGGTTTGTAAATGCCGAATGGCTTCGCAAACTCCTAGTCACTCTTCTCACCACCTGCTCCTCCCGAGGCTGGTTCTCCCTCAGCGCCACGGAATTCGCGACGAGCATGACCAACACCGGCAACGAACTAACGCTTCTCTGCCCCCCCGAGAAACCCGGGGAGTACCTCATGTGGGATATACAAAAGTCGGAGTAAAAGGACAGTATCAGTCAGTCTTGTTACGTACTGAACGCTCTCCACCGAGACCTTGGCCCGCCAATGCATCCTCGACCACCTTCCGCAATTCCGCCTGTCCCTCCGGTGTGTCGATGTCATCACGCTGAGCCAGTTCATCGATACGACGGCGGAACTCTTGGTCGACATCGGTTGGGACATTTTCTCCCTGGTCCATCACATCGATCCTGATCTGCAAACCCTCGGGAGGAGGGGGAATGGATTCTGAGGTAGCATCGGCGGTCGTTCGTTCGAATTTTCGGCCAGATTCAAAGGTGCTGAGATAGGCTACCACAGCCGGGAAATCGCCTTCCTCCTCAATCTTCTCCTTTGCCGTAAAGCCATCGGTTCCCCTGTGAAGAGGGTCTGCGCCGAACTCTTCAACAAGGACTTTGGCCATCTCGGGCGTCTCGACAACAAACAGTGCAGTTTCATTGTCTTCGTCTTTGAGGTCCACGTCCACTTTGAATTCTGCGATCAAAGCACGGAGGAGGTCGAAATGGTTGTAGCTGGCGGCGGCGTGGACAAGAGAATAGCCATGCTCGTCTTGCGATGGTGCCAATGACGGGTTCTTACGGAGAAGGGGCAGCAGCTCGGGGCTGTTGTCTGCCGCAAGGAGGAAAGGGTTGGGTGTCATTGTGATGTATTTTTCGGGATTGTGATTGTTGCCAGCAAATTTGTGACGTTCAACTTTGGCTGTCCAAAACTTCTGACTTGAAGGTGGGGCTTTCGGCCTTAAAATTTTTGGTGGGGGAGAGGTTGAGGATTGAATTTTAAGGGTAGCTCAAGTATTAACGCGTTGGCTGTAAAACTTCTGGATGAAGCACAGCGACAAACCGACCCTTGTGTGCCTAGATTTTTAGGAAACTGAAAATTCAATGTTTTCCTGTTGACGAATATATCATTCTTGTAAGAGAAACCAAAGATGTTGGATCTCATGGGATCTGTAGGTAACCGGAATGTCGTCATGGTACCACAACACAACTTCTTAAACGCGGGGCACCTTGCCTCAGGGCCATGTGAAGCGGTTCTTATCCACTTGTGGTCATGTTCGTAAATTTTACACGCTGCTCGACTCCCCCGCTGTCATAACAACCACAAGGCAGTCTTTTTTTGAGAGAGGATCGTCCCCTTCAAATATTGGTGTTGGATGCACAGCCAGCACAGCCAGCTTTCCCCAGGCACCTCGAATTTCGGGACCTTATGAAAGGCTATACAGCGTGAGTCTCAAGACACTGAAGTGATTCCTTCCCAGTCGAGGACCAATCTGCACTTTCCCTACAAACATCGGGGAGGAGAAGCGAACGTATTCTAGAATCATCTACAAGGCCAGATCCCGCGCCGGTATCTTTTCTGGACTTTCATTTCTGAAAGTCCCCAATGGATGGCTCAGCTTGTTACCAATTCTAATATCCAACACGCTAAGCCACCTTCATCCTTTAAACACTTATTTAGGGGAAATCATCGCCGTTTCAAGCATATCACATTCGCACCTAGTTCGACTGCCAGCCATCTGGAATCAGAACCATGGCTACAAATACGGTCCCCTTCACACCTCAGAGTGTGCAAGAGGTAGCCCAGATGGTGCGTGATCTAGAAGAAGCTGCGAAGAACAAGAACAAAGGTGGGGTTTCTGTCAAGAAGACAACCTACAACATCAACGGTTCTCCGGACGGTATAAAGCTCGACTCTTGGAGAATGCATGATTGGGACTACAAACGCCGTGACTTGCCTACATATGCTCGAGGTATATTCACAACCAGGAAGCGGAATAATGAGCCCGAAATTGCCGTGCGCGGTTACGATAAATTCTTCAATGTGGACGAGGTTTATGAGACCAAGTGGATAAACATTATCGAACGCACGCAAGGCCCTTACGAGCTGACCCTCAAAGAAAATGGGTGCATAATTTTCATTGCCGGCCTCGAGGATGACACCTTGGTTGTTTGCAGCAAACATTCAACTGGCGGCCGCTCAGATGCACCCCTCACCCACGCTACTGCTGGCGAGGCTCAAATTCGGAAGCAGTTGGCTGCGATAGGCAAGACGAATGCCGACCTCGCACGAGAACTACGAAAGCGGAATGCAACCGCAGTAGCCGAACTTTGCGATGACAGTTTCGAAGAACACATCTTGGAGTACGGTCCTGAAAAGGCTGGTCTCTATCTCCATGGAATCAACCTGAACTTGCCTGGGTTCTCGACCTACCCCAGCTTCGAAGTGCAGAAGTTCGCCGACAGTTGGGGCTTCCGAAAGACAGGGCTCCTTGTCATGGACGACATCCAACAAGTCAAAGCATTTCTCGAGGAAGTGGCCGAATCAGGAGCTCACGATGGCCGCGACGTTGAGGGCTTCGTCATCCGTTGCAAGATGTCCCATAACCCTTCCGTTATCCCTTACCAAGACTGGTTTTTCAAATTCAAGTTTGACGAGCCTTATTTGATGTACCGGCAATGGCGTGAATGTACCAAGGCTCTCATCTCCGGGAGACCACCCAAGTTCAAGAAACACGTCGCAATCACCGAGGAATACCTCCTCTACGCCCGGAAAAGGCTGGCAGCCAGTCCAAAGCTGAGTGAGCTTTACAACCATAACCATGGTATCATATCTCTACGAAACGACTTCTTGAATTTCAAGAATCTCAAGGGGGCGGATGCCGCGAACCTTGAAGATGGTGACAAGGTTCATGGTATGACAGAGGTGACTAAAGATGTCATTCTCTGCCCTATTGCTACCATCGGATGTGGTAAAACCACCATTGCACTCGCGTTAAGCCGTCTCTTTGGATGGGGGCACATCCAGAACGACAACATCACAGGAAAAGGACGGCCTCCACGCTTTACCAAGGCCGTTCTAGAACAGCTGAAAGATCACCCTGTCGTCTTCGCAGACCGGAACAATGCGTCGAAACACGAGAGGAAACAGATCATTACGGATGTGAAGCTTCAGCATACCGGGGCCAAAATTGTCTGCCTCAACTTCCGACATGACGAGAATGCAATCCAAGAGATCCGCAACGTGACGCGGGACAGGATCATCGGAAGGGGTGACAATCACCAAACAATACACGCCGCAACGGATAAAGACAAGTTCCTTGGTGTCATGGAAAGTTTCATCAACCGATTTGAACCCTGCCAGCCCGAGGGTCGCCCTGACGATGGGTTTGACGCCGTCATTGACCTCGATCCAACTTTTCAAAGCCGACAGAATCTTGAGACGACAATCAAGGAGTTGATTAAGCACTTCCCCAACCTCATATCGGATGTTCCCTCGGGCGAACAGCTCGATGCTGCAATTGAATACGCTCTCAGTTACAAACCCAATCTCAAACATAACATACCTGGCAGAGGAAAGAAAGGAAAAGACCAGCCGGAAAAATCAGCACAGAAGCAGAAGGAACCCAAGAAGAAGCCTCTCGAGTACATATCCGTGGGTGTCCCCACGCAGATCATCAATGCGCTCCTGGACAGTTCCTTCGAGGGAGAGACTTCTGAAATCTCTCGTTTCTATCTGCAGCTCAAGCAGTCCCGGCGAGTGCAGGGGGAATTCCACGTCACGCTTATGCACCGAGCTTCTTCGAAAGACTGCCCTGAGCTCTGGCAGAAGTACACGGCTCTATATAAAGAAGCTGAAGAGGCGGGGAAGCCTAATGAAAAGCTAGGAGATTGCGGTGTCATGGCTGAAAGGGTAAAGTACAACAAGTCCCAAGATAGCAACTATTCACCCGCGCTAACTTGTTTACGCTACAGGCTGTTTTTGATGACCGAATCATGGCCATTGTCGTTCGCCTAGCCGATGAAGAAGACAAGTGGAAGTGCCTGAACCGAGTCGCGCATGTCACTGTGGGTACCCGAGATGACTCTGTGAAGCCAAAGGAGAGCAACGATTTACTCGCCAAGTGGCTTGAACAAGGCTGCACAGATGAGAACAGAATCAAGGAAGTTATTTTTAAGAACAAGGCTACTTTGAAGGGAGAAGTGAGGGCTGTGTTGTCGAGATAGGCTTGAGATATGCCAATCGTTAGGTGAAAGTGGGGAGAACTATCAAAGATTCGAAAACTTATAGCTAGAGCAGTCAGTAACAAGGCATATGTGGCATGTTAAGCCTAATATGGTGTCCTAGTTCGCAATAAATGCATTGCTACTATTCTGAGCATCCTTCGGTTTCCAAAGATACATACTTTGATTGACAGGAGAACAGGCGTTGAAAGGGTATAAAGGGGCATCGATCGCAGGTAAAATGTAACAGAAGCACAAAACATGATGTCTACTCATCGTCCAAAAATTTGGCTGCTAACCTTCCAAAGAAGGGAAGTTCAAACCTAAGCGTAGGAGTTAGCGTCGCATAGCTGACTCGAGGTGTAGTAGCAGTCTATGGAACGTACCTGTCTAGCGACACAGCGTCTCTGTAGGCACGCATGGTCAAGAGTGCGATAAGTGCGATGTTTCCAAGAAATATGGTCCAACTCAAGAAGGAAGACCACAAAAACAAGAGGTAGACGACCATAGTTACCGTAAATACTAAGGCCGACTGCCAGGCGTGGAATCTGAAGACGCTCCAATGTCAGCAAAAGTGGCCTGGGGTTTCCGGTGGAAGCTCCAAGGTGGTGTGTGGTGGCGAAGAAGCATGGACGTACCGTACGTAGTCGCTATTGCGCTCAAGAATCAGGAGCACGATAGGACCCAGGGGCGGAAATGCCAGGTATGCTAGACAGGCCTCGTAGTCAAGTCTCAGTCCGAGAGTCGTGTCAAACTCGCTCACCTCGGCCGGAGGATAGGCGCCCGGCATCCCGCCGCCGCCGCCGCTATTGTTGCCGCTCGCCCAGTTGCTGGTCTGACCATCAAAGCCAGACCATCCTCTCTGCGGCTGCGGATGCTGCAGCGGGGGCGGGCTGCGCGCGTCGGTGGAGAATGGTCGTCGGATATCTTGCGAGGCTCGGGGGGAGGCGTTGTAGTCCGGCGACGCGATGCGCTCATGCTCCGGCGGCGACGACTGGTAGGGTGCGAAGTCCATAGTTTATTGTCGGAAGTATAAGAGCTGCCACAGATATATATCTGTGATCGGAGTTTCGTATGCACTGCAGCAGAGAGGCCCGCAGAGGTAACAAGTTCTGTGGTAGAGTGTTTGTTGGTAGTGATGAGAGGTGGCTGCGCGCACATCTTGTGAATGGAGCGATCTCTTAGCTTTCTCCACCCGTCATCTCAAAAGGGAGAGCCACCACGCACCCGCTCTGGGAGGCGCCTCATCTAGTAGCTATAATTATTGGCACAATCACCACACAAGAAATAGTGCATTGGTAAAGAGTAATATTTTTCTTCTTCTTAAGTGAAGGTACATTTTGTAAATCTTTTGCTTTTTCCTGCCTTCTACATCATTCCTTCAAAAATACATAGTGTTACATGCCAACGAACAAGACGGGTCTGAACACTTTCGCTGGAATAAGATACATTGTCCATGGATCCAATTTGCCGATCCGTTCACTCTTCCGTTTTCTTCTCTCCGCTCCATTCCTCCAGTTGAGACTTCCGTCCCTCGAGGGCCAGCCAGAGACTCTTGCTACCACCTTCCAGAGCAGTGGTGACACCAAGACCGGCGCTCTGGAGGACGTGGACCAGCTGGGCGCGAAGTCCGTCAAGTCCGCTTTCAATGCCACCGATCCATCTCACTCCCTCCTGGTCAAAGATATTGCCTTCGACGCGAGCACCCACAAGAAGAAGCTTGGCAAGTGCGTTCTGGCATGTTGGCTCGTGGTATCCGGGGTTCGTCTTCTTCTTGGGCGCAGGAAACTTTCCGGGAACAGGTGAAATGACTCTCAGCGCGGCTGCCAGGTGCGCCGGGGAAACAGCCGGAATGGTTAGCGCCGCAAGGGGTCCGACCATAAGAGGCTCGATTTGGCCGTAAGCAGAGTCGGGAGAAACAGGAGTGTCCTTGATGGTCTTGTACGCAGCCTCAGAAAGGTCGTGAACGATGGGGCCCTTCGAGGTTCGAGCCGTCGAGGAGAGTAGCGCCGCGGCCTCCGGGTTATGGTACTCGACAATCTTCATGGCTACGTTGAGCATATTGGTCCTGACGACGGCGAGCTTGATCTCGGACGCCAGTATTTGAGACTCGACGCCAGCTGCACTCGGGGCCGGAACAGCCTCCATAGCCTTGTAAAGCTCACGTCTGATAGCGGCCCACTCCACCGCCGTTAGATTGTTGTGTTGGAAGAAGAGAATCAAGGGAGTGGTTCGCAGCAGAGACGTGTATGTACGAATCATCTGGCTCTTTCTCGTTTCAACCGGTCGGGCACTCGGAGGTTTGGTAGACGGTGCATACCCGACGGGCGACTGGGCCGCAGCGGTGGCGTTACGAACCGACGCATACTGGTGTCTAGTTGAGGTTGAGAAATTGGCCAGCGCGAGAGCACAAGCTCGTTGCTGCGTGAGAGGCTCCTTTCCAAGTCGTTGGAGGCATGGCCCGGCGGCCTGGACAATTCTGCAAGTCATACTAGGTAAAGAGTCAATGGGATGGCACTCATCGAGGGCAGTGCACTGGAAATACTCACTTGGTCCGCGCCAACAGCCACTTCCCCTGTAAGTCTCCTTAGGAAATCAGTGATGGCGGTTTGCGATCCAACATAGACTGGGAGAAAGATAGTAAAAGGTGGTCCCGGATAACCAGGTCACGTGTAAATTTTTGGACCAGTGCCGCCACCCTGGCCTTGGTAGCTCCAGAAGCTGATTACGCGCGACACATCGCTGCCTCACAGCTTCCACTTCAGCATCCGTGGTATATTCTGACGACAACCAAGTCCCGCCCCGCCATTCACGCACACCCCGAATATCACAGCAAACGAAATATACCCCTTATTGTTCCCGAATCTTTCTCCCTCCTCTCCATCTTCTTTTCAGTGACTATCATCTTTCTTGCTAGCGGACAACATGTCGACTCTCGAAGAGCTTGATGACTTCGAACGTCAGGACAAGGACCAGCAGAAGAAAGATGCCGGAGACGGCAAGAAGGATGGTGAGGGTGATACCGACATGAAGGACGACGAGGAGGAGGATGACATCCTTGACGAGGAGATCCTGAGCTTGGGCACACAAGACATACAAACGAGAAGGCGCCTTCTTGAGAACGACTCCAGAATCATGAAGAGTGAACTCTCACGCTTATCACATGAAAAGGCCGCAATGGGCGAGAAGATCAAGGAGAATGTTGACAAGATCGCCAATAACCGGTATGTACGTCCATTTGATCATGAATGATGGTATATCTAATCTCCACTGTAGCCAACTACCATACCTCGTCGGCAATGTCGTTGAGCTGCTAGATCTCGACCCCACTGCCGAATCGTCTGAAGAAGGCGCGAACATTGACCTCGACGCTACACGAGTTGGGAAATCAGCTGTTATCAAGACGTCTACTCGGCAAACCATTTTTCTCCCTCTGATCGGCCTGGTGGATCATGAGCAGCTGAAGCCTGGTGATCTCATCGGTGTCAACAAGGATTCCTACCTTATTCTCGACACCCTGCCGGCCGAATACGACAGCCGGGTCAAGGCTATGGAAGTGGACGAGAAGCCGACAGAACAGTACACCGATGTTGGCGGTCTTGACAAACAGATAGAAGAACTTGTCGAAGCTATTGTTTGGCCAATGAAGGAGGCTGATCGCTTCAAGAAGATCGGAATCAAGGCACCCAAGGGTATGCAGTCTGCTTGCTTTTGTTGTAATGTCCACAGCTAATCTAAAGAAGGTGCTCTGATGTATGGTCCTCCCGGAACGGGCAAGACACTTCTTGCTCGAGCCTGCGCTGCCCAGACCGACGCCACATTTTTGAAGTTGGCCGGCCCTCAGCTTGTTCAGATGTTCATTGGTGATGGCGCCAAGCTGGTGCGTGATGCATTTGCCTTGGCCAAGGAGAAGGCACCGGCAATCATCTTCATTGATGAGCTCGACGCCGTGGGCACCAAGCGCTTCGACAGTGAGAAGAGCGGCGATCGTGAGGTGCAGCGTACTATGTTAGAGCTGCTGAACCAGCTTGATGGCTTCGCTTCCGATGACCGCATCAAGGTTCTGGCTGCCACGAACCGCGTCGACGTCCTTGACCCTGCACTTCTTCGTTCGGGCCGTTTGGACCGCAAGATTGAATTCCCTCTGCCTAACGAAGAGGCTCGTGCACAAATTCTCAAGATCCACTCCCGCAAGATGAGGGTTGACGCAGGTGTCAACTGGGGCGAATTGGCTCGCAGCACAGATGAATTTGGTGGTGCCATGCTAAAGGCCGTGTGCGTTGAGGCCGGTATGATTGCTCTGCGGTCAGCAAAGAACAAGATCGGCCACGAGCACTACGTTGATGCCATTGCCGAGGTGCAGGCCAAAAAGAAGGACGTGAGTGGCCCCATGCAACCCAGTATCCCTCCAGAAACTTCAAAACTGACATTTGCATCTAGACGGTCAATTTTTACGCATAGGAGGTTTATTTCTGCATATACGAAGATGACAACGCGTGAGTTATTAGAGGGACTACTGGCACAATGACTTTGGTCCTATATGAAGTATCCCGGGTGGATGTACGATTATCAGTATCTCGCGTCGCCGACTTTGCCCTTGCATCAACATATGTTGTCGAAAATCAGTGTTCAGTTTCTCTGCGCAAGGCTCTGATTGCTTAGCGACCTGCGTCACAGATAGCTTCGGCAGCCTCCGTAAAAGCTGATCAGGCGGCTGGGGGTTAATATAGGTATTCATTTGGTGTTTACGAACTGTTCATGGTAAATTACGTTGTGCCGATTGAGCCTTAAAAAGTCCCAGGCGAGGGCAAACAAATTTTAAACAAATTAAAATGCGGTAGTATACTTAATGTCATCGATCAATTTCCAGTCGTCGCAGTATAGTTTGGTACAAATGTGTGCGACTACCCTGTGGAGGCAAGTGATGGTTAACATCAGGTCTCTGACCTTCCGGCTGTTCACACACATTTAGCTCAAAATATAACTAATGGCATATGTATAATATCGGGATCGGCTTCAGTGATATTGATCTATTTATATCAGTACATTAGGGTCTACTATTGGGATCTCATGGACATAGTAATACACTACGTCATCAAAAAGTTGTACCCAACTCTATATTACTCCTACTCTACAAGAATGACCTGACTTCTGCCAATGCTTACAGGCAGAGAGCTAGGATATCCCATCAAGACTACCAATGTAATAATTGAATCTGTTTATTTCTCAACTAGATTTAAAACGAAGGAATGACTGAGAAAAAAACCAATCATACTAGAATACATTGGGGCGAATCTGTGACCAACGCGTGGCATCAAACAGCTGGTCTAGTACGTGCTAGTCACTTGCCACGAGATGATGACGTTATGTATATTTGTTTCGGGAAACAGGCAGGCCTAGACGTGAATCATTGTCATCATAGCCCATCGAATCCTGCATTAATACCTGTATAGATTGCTCCTGCCTTGTGGAATGTTGAATATTTCCCCGCGTTGCCATCCATTACTTCACCACTCCATTACTCAATGTCATCTACTTAAACCATACCACGCCTCAAATCTTTCATGGTCCATCACGCTCTCGTGTGTACCATCGAGTAACGAAGAATCGAAAATCAATCACAAAATCAGGTACTTAGCTCAGACCTCATCTATCATCAAGCCATCCTCACATTCAACCATGAAACATCTGTCTATTATACTCCCGGTAGCTTTGACCGCCTTTGCAACTGCATCCAGCAGTTGGTTCCCGGGCTCCAGGGACAGTGAGTTCTGCTTCCCCTTTTATGATCACCTATTTTTTGCTTACTTCTAGTTCCAGTATATAACAAATGGCATGAGACGGAGCTTGAACGTTGGCTCTCCGACAACAACATCCCATACCCCACCCCGGCGGACCGTAAGGATTTGGAGAGTCTCGTCGGCAAGAACTGGGAAGACTACGTTGTAAAGCCCTACAAGAAGTGGGACACAGCGGAGCTCAGTTCTTTCCTCCAAAATAAAGGACAAGATGCTGTACACGAAGCCCAGGAATCTAGGGAAAATCTAGTTCACCTTGCTCGTTCAAACTGGTATGAGACAGAGGACAACACTCTTAAGGCTTGGGACAACGTCAAGGACTGGATTTTTGATACTTGGGGACAAAGCCAGCTCAAGGCTTTCGCGGACAAGCACGACATCCCTGGTACGTTCCAACTGCTCAGTGTATTACTATGGCAGTCGCCTTACTGATTAACCGTTCAGTCCCCCAGCCTCGCCCGAGGGATGCTATCCTCCAGAGACTTCGCCTCAACTACGAGAATATTGCCAAGAGATTGGGAGAGACTACTTCGTACCCAGGCAATTGGCTGTACGACTCCTGGACCGAATCTGATCTAAAGGAATGGCTTGACACTCACGGATTTCCTTCACCTCAACCATCGTCTCGCGACAAACTTATTGCTTCTGTGCGCCGCAACTCCCGACTTGCTTATCTCAAGGCCCAGGCTCAAGCTGCCAGTGCCACCAAGAGTGCACAGGCAGCCTATTCGACGCTCACTGATATCATCATTGATACTTGGGGCGAGTCTGAGCTGAAGAAATTTTGTGACAAAAATGGCATTCCTGTCCCTCAAGGCACTAAGGTCAATGAACTTCGGGCTATCGTCCGTAAAAACCGCGCCGAGATTCTTGGTGACACGGCAGGCGCCCATGCTGCAGCGGCCTTTGGTGCTGCCACTTCTAGTGCTGGAAACCAGTACGCAAAAGCCTCAGACAGTGCGTCCCTCGCCGCTCGGAACAGCTTCGACAAGGCCACCGAAACCTGGTCCGAAAGTCGACTCAAGGCTTACCTCGACGCTCGAGGTGTTCCGGTCCCGCAGACATCCAAGCTGGATGACCTCCGAGCACTGGTCCGCAAGAACAGTCACAAGGCTTCTACGGGATGGAGCGCATGGACATTCGACGATCTCACATACAATAATCTGAAGGACTACCTCGAGAAGAATGGAGATGCCGCGGCCAAGAATATAGCTGCAAAGAAGGATGTCACCCACAAGGAACTTGCGAGCGCGGCCAACTCGGCCTATTCCTCTGCTTCCACTGCGGGCGGCTCCTCTTATGAATCCGCTACCAACTACTTTGTTCAGACTACTGAAGCTGCTAAAACTGACGTTTTTGATAAATGGTCTCATTCTGAGCTGAAGGCATACCTTGACAGCTACGGCATCGTTACCCCCCAGGGAAACAAACTTGACGAACTCAAGGCCGAGGCCCGGAAGCAGGCGACCTATTTCAAATATGGAACCACCTCTCCTAGCGAAACCATCTTTGCTAAGCTCGAGGGGGCTGTGGTGGGTGGCTGGAAATGGGTTTCCAAGCAACTCGAATTGGGCAGCACTGCTGCCAAGGAGGAGGCTGCTGGAGTCGAGAAAGAGGCTGAAATCAAGGCAAGCAAGGCCAAGAACGAGTTGTAAGCTCACACGTCTGGTTTCGTTATACCTATGACAAACAACCCACCTCAGAGACTGTCGAATGGTGGTGGGCCTGTGTCTTTTCGATGCTGCGATTGCTTTTCTTCTTCCATTATGAGCTCACTTATTTTTATATATTTATATATTTTAAATACGTGGGGATCACGGTTTATTCTATACTAGTACTTATCTCTCCCATGAAGGACGAGAGCAAGAAAGTTAAATAAAACATAAAGATTAGAAGATCCAAGTGTAAACGACCCAGGTCTCTTCAAGAAACACCATAATTGACATGTCTAATATATATTTCTTTTTCTAAGACTTTGGTTTTAAACGTAAATACAAAAAAACATTTTCCTCCCTTTAATTTAATACTCTATCTCTTATGCCCATAACCGACAGGTACCATCCGCTCCGGCACTGATACACCAAGGATGCTT
This sequence comes from Geosmithia morbida, assembly GCF_012550715.1. Classification (NCBI taxonomy): domain Eukaryota; kingdom Fungi; phylum Ascomycota; class Sordariomycetes; order Hypocreales; family Bionectriaceae; genus Geosmithia; species Geosmithia morbida. The sequence goes on from NW_023336195.1 coordinate 428,611, forward strand.
CGGGTGCCAGTCAACGTCTAGAACGCCTAGCTTGCTTGTGACCTTGTGGCCCTTGAGCATTTTGACAGGCACAATAGTAGCGCCCGCTGTCAAGTCATTCACAACACGGCCATGGAAAATTTGGACGGTACCGTCATCACTGGCATCGGCAAAGAGAGGCAGGCTCTTATGATACTTGACAGCACGGATGGCCTCGCTGTGAAAGCGCATCGTCTTGAAGGGAAGAGTTGAGAAATCCAGGTCATGCCATAGCAGACGGCGATCATAGGAACCCACAATGAGGTTGTCACCTCCCGGATGCACATCGAAGTTAGATATCCAACGGGCGCCAGGCTGAATGGTTTTGACAAGCTCCTGCCTCTGGAGATCGTAGCAGCGAATGCTGCGCTGCTCAGCCACAAAGAACAGTGGCCGCGACGGGTGGAAGTGTGCTGCTTGGGCAAGTCCGTGGAGTTTTCGAAAGGGAATGTGACTCAAGTGCTTCGACAGTGCGTGTATGGCGACCGAGCTGCGTTGTCCAGTTGGCGAAACGGAGGAGATAAAGTCACCCCTCCTGTGCCAGCTGAGCACCTTGATAGGGGCCCTCACGGTTACCTTCAACAGAACACTGGCATCCTCAAGCTTCGGACCAGGGCGCGCCCACTTGGCAGTCGGTTCCTTCTGGACACCATCGGCGAGGTGGGCCCTGTTAGCGGCATGTCCAAATCCGGCATCCAAGACCTCCCTGCTGGCTTTTTCGATTTCATCACTAACAACCGGAGGCACGGCGAAGAAGAGATCTTCCCCTGCAGCAGCGGCAAGAATGAACGTAGCCTTGTTGGGTCGCCACCTGACAGCGTCGACAGACTCCTCGACACTCAGACGGGCAGACCATTCCTGGTGACCATTGAGGGCCCACACACGAACTGTGCCATCGTCACCACCAGATGCCAGCCATTCTCCATCAGGGCTGAAAGAAACGGACCGGACACGTCCATTGTGACCCTTGAAAATCGCCTGGCAGAGGGTAGGGAACGGCTTGAGTTCCTCCGGACGGGGGAGCTTGGGAAGTAACGAGTTCGGATCGATGTTGAGTCGATTTTTTCGAATTCGAGGGGCTAAGTAAAGGTCGAGACAACGTTCGAAGCGTTCCTTGACAAACCCTTCGTATCCGGGAACCTTCCGCAGCGCACCGAACTTGGCTGGTAGATACTCTTTTTCTCTCTCCTCAGGGTCAGTCTTCTCCCACGCCTCCTTTTCTTCGCTGGTCGGCAGGTATTCCGGAGGTGGATTGTAACTCATGTCGTAACCAGGAGGTGCGAGCTTCGGCGCAGGAATGTGCATAACATGTCGGTCCTGGGGCTCCTCGTCCGCCCATATATCAAAGTGGGTTTCTTCTTCCTGCTCTTCTTCACGCTCGCGTTCCTCCGGAGGTTTGTAAGGAAGAATCTTTCCCTCTTTAATGGCTCGAACCAACTTCGCAATACGCTTGGCTTCGTGCTTTGAAGGAAGGAATCGCCTCTTGGGTTCGGGAGCAGCACTCAATGGCATCTGCTCTTCAATGGATGTGAAGTACGGGACCATATCCTAGGAAAAGCATGTAAGCACTGATTCAATCGGAAGGGAGCGACCGCATGGCTTACCGGGTAGGGATCAGTGCCTTCCTCGGGCAATCCCCCTGACTGAATGCGACGCAGCAGTTCGAGTTCCTCCTGGCTAAGGTTAAGAGGTTTTCCGGTCTGGGGATCAGTCAAGCCAGTCCAGCCCTTGGGAATCTCAATGCTATCCAGGAGGGCATCCAGAGCGTCGCCAGTGGCTGGTCGCATAATCTTCTTGCCGTTGATATCATAGCCAATATGGGGATACGAGTCGTAAAACGACATCGGTATGTTTCCGATTGTGTTCGGTTTCTCTTGTGCGTCCGAGTCGTCGCTGTCATAGACAGGGTCGATTTCTGCGTACTCATACCGTTCATTTCCATTGGCATCCTGGACAACCTTATAATTCAATTGTTTTGAAAGATCGTCACCGGATAGAACACTGTCAGCATCAGAGCTGCGCGCATCCTGCTCATCCTCAGAGGCGTTGAAGCCCGCAAACCCAGCATCGGACTCGGCGTCGGAGTTGTCGCTGCTCTCAGACAAGATTCCGTCTAGAGTGGCTCCCTGAAGTCCATCGTCTGACTCTACCGAGCCGCCAGAGTCCTTTCTCTTTCTCGATGATTGCGGCGGAGCCATATTGGAGGTTACCAGTACCCTCAAGGCCAAGTACAGTCGTGGTTGACAGAGTAAAGAAAGTGGGCTGGGCTTCGCAACTTTTTTTTTTCTGCCATACGACCTGCCCATATTAGGTGGTCTTGGCACCCAGGCGGTGGAAGTTCACCAATTGCCCCACATCCCTCCCTACCTTCTATATTACATAATAACATGTGCACAGGTGCAGTATTAATAGTACTCGGAGTACTACTTCGTACAAGTAAACTGACCTTTGCCATAACGGTAAATTTTTCGATGCTACAACTTACCAGTAAGAACCCGATGTATGCTTTTGATATGCCTTTATATGTACCTATCAATAGAGGCAAGGAATGCATAATAAAAAGTTTATCATGACCACAACCGAGAAAAGCAGGGCCGGCGACGATAAGCTCCGATAATGCCCGTTTCATCTTCCGTATTTACGGTATCTATATACCGTGATGATACATGATCCAGCTTGTGCGCAATCAATCATCGGCAACAACAAACCACCTTGATAATAACAATATTATATCTATTTCTCCAACGGATGGCTCCCGTTGCGTTTTTTTTTTTTATTCCCATGTCACCCGAGTTAGGCGATACAACCTATAATCATATAATGATAACGAATGTATAAAAATAAATACTCCTCTATATCGTAAGGATGTCTATCAAGTTAATGACGTTAAGCTCACGAACGCGAAACAAGACTTCTATAATGATATAAAGTGCTTTGACGCTTTGAAACGCCATGTTAAAAGCTAATGTCCCCAGTCATAATATCGATAGAAATTTCTCACTTATTTGCACCATATTCAAGTACTACTGAAGGCTGTTTTTCGGGTTTCTTTACTCTCTCTCAATTATTTTGTTTCAACATCAAAATTGCAATATTTTCACACTTACACACAATTAATTATATTTCTAGGTCTCAAAGGACATTATAGATGTACGTAAATTGATTGAATAGCAATACTATATATATATTATATGGGCTTGTTAGTAGTACTGTGGAGATAGACGAAAAGCGGAAATTCATAATATGAAATCTGGTACGATGTTAAATCAATCATTAATAAACATGTCCACGGACACAGTAAATGAATTAAAATATTTCAAAATATTTCAAACGTCACTACTCCAAGTACACCTCAATTGAAAACAGGTAGTATATATGTATATCACCTAAGTCAGAGTTATTATATATATTACGGTTTGCTATGTATGTTTGCGATGATTCTTGTTGCTCCCTTGATCTTGAGAAATACTGTAGTGTCCAGGCTTGACGTAGATAATGCTATTAATATAGATATTAAAACTGATTTTAATAAACTTTATAGAGAAGAGAAAATAGTGCATAATGGAGCTACTGAACTGTTGACTAACTATTGTCACACACAAAAACTGAGCGAAGTATATATAACGTCGTGCCTAACCCGTATGGAAGACATTCGTCTCTATTATATACATGTACATAAGTAAATAGGTAAGTGCAGAGATTCAGAAATATGCTTTATTCATTGCCAATTATTGGTGTTTTTTTCTATTCATTTGTTTTTTTTCCTCGTACATTTTGAATATTATTTGAATATTATTATGATCAACACTCAATCATAGCTTGTTTGTTTGTTCTTTGATTTTTTTTATCGCTGGCCTATTCTTCATCAGGACAAAGGGCGCATTCAACAGCTATTATCATAACATCCTTTTTCTAACAACTTCGTATGTATATATCATTGTTACACTATGTGTTAATGTATGCAGAGTGTATCTAATTTTGTTTGAAGACTAAGCCCTAAAAACAAGGAAACAATATGTTGCACAAAGAAAATCTTGTAGCTGACGCAAATAGAATGATTAATAAATATTTGGTGTATGTGACATACACTTGTTTTAAATTCATGTTTGCGAAATTCATTCACTACGCCTTAACGTGTCAATAATACCGGTATTTTTTAGAGTGCACGTCCCTTTCTCATTATGTTGGAGCTCCTTATAGGATAAGAGCATAATGGTGAGCGGTTTGGATGATGCCCCTCTATCTAATCTTCACTATATGCTGTATGTCCAGCTTGACCCAGATTAACTGATTCCTGTTACCTGCGGGTAGACGACATTTAGTATTTAGTCACTGGCAGTCTTTTCAGCTGTCGTAGCTCAGGTTAGCCTTACTGAGCCACAATCAGCGATATACACCTTGTCATATCTGCTACTACTAGTAGTTCAAAGTGCATTCGAGTCGAATAATTATAGCTATAAAGTTTTGGAGAGCTTGCTTGTGAGTAAAAGGGGTTGGTTGGTTTACAGAATAATCAATCGTTACAGAATAATCAGTGTGAGCAGCATTATCGAAAAAAAATAGTTGGCTAGTAGTATATAAGTGCTTCTATTATTACTTTGGGTCGTGTACTCGTGTATTCCGTACCCTGCGCCGGCCAGTACTTGTTATGCCATCCCACAGGTACTTCCGGTGGGCCTGTACAGGTTGACGTCAGTACTTATAAGTCGCCGCCGCTGGACACAGTTGTAAGTTATCTTGTCCCATGAAGTCTCAAGCGCCCGTCAGTCGTGTTTGAGCTCTGACTGACCTTAGTAATCCTGGAATTGACAGCATTACCACTTCGCAGACTTTGGGTATATACAACAGCTCCTCAAGATACTTCCCCATCCTATGTCAAACACACTTGGAGATTGTTCCGCATACTCGTTACCTACCCCCCTCGCCTTTCGTATTACTTCGTGAAAGGTCGAGTACCTGGCCTGCCCATGGCGTCCCTCGGTTTCCTCGGCAATCTACGCTGGTCGTATCCAGACTATGGACATGGCATCTGGGGAGAGCCGACTTCAACCCTCAACTTCTGTGAGGAGGTATACCGATTCCAGATGGCTTTTCCTTCGGGGTATTCAATGTACTCACTCGGAGGCCCAGGACTATGCGCTCTCGTATTACTGTGCGGAAGTGGTAAACGTAAGTTAGCCACCAGCCACGGATGGCCCGGAACTATGGATACAAACTACGCAGCGACATAATAATTTAGCTGACCGGATTTCACTTGCAGACGATAACAAACGGCTTATTTCTTTGGCTTGGTATCAAGGGTATTCGGAACTGCTTCGAGCAGTCCCATGATTCGGTGTTCATCGTCGCCTACCTCGGTTACATTGTCGTGGGACTCGGCTCCATCTCGTTCCACGCCACATTGAAATGCATGTACACCATGTTCGAATCTGACGACGAATGAAGCTAATGAGTGAAGAACAGACCCTATGCAGCTGGTGGACGAGCTCTCCATGATCTATACGACGTGCCTCATGATGTACGCCAGTTTCTCGTATTCGCGTTCACGGTATTTTTCAATCGGGCTTGGAGTTGGAATGCTGGCTCTTGCTGCATTTATAACGGTTAGTTGCAGTAACGATAGTTATCGGTGACATTCAGGATATGAGATGTCTAATACTGGAGTCTAGTTGTATTACCACATTACCAAAGACCCAGTCTTCCACCAAGTTGCATACGCGCTCTTGACGGCCACTGTCGTCTTCCGTGGTATGTGGGTGATGGAGACTCAACTGCGCCCTGCCCTTGTATCGCGAGGTGGTGAAAAATCACATCAACTGATCAAGACGATGTGGATCATGGTTGCAACGGGTGAGTCTCTTGTGCTCACAATCAACAATACCTAGGACCACGCTAACATTGAAATCTGATAGGTCTCTCTATATTTCTTGGAGGATTTGCCGTTTGGAATTTTGACAACAGTTTCTGTAGTGAGATACGACAGTTGCGTCGCGCCATGGGGCTACCCTGGGCCGTTTTACTAGAGGGCCATGGATGGTGGCATCTTATGACCGGACTTGGTACGTTTTCAATATCTCGGTGTAATGAGAAGTGTGCTAGGCTAACTAGTATCAATGCAGGTGGTAAGCACGCATCCCTTGATGTATAAAATGCTACATATAACTAACGACTGACATTACAACAGCATACTACTATATTACCTGGGGTATCTGGCTGAGACATTGCCTTGAAGAACAAGAGGACGAGTATGTCTTAAGCTGGCCGCGCTTGCTTACCTCGATACCCGAGATAAAGAACACCCGCAAGCTGGCGCGTAAGCCAAAGGCCCAGTAGAATGCGGGCATAAGACGGGGATTTCGCTTATTAATATCTCAACCGTCGATATGATTGGATTTCGTCCTTTACCCCTCACTCTACAAAAATATGCCATCATAGGATAGATGACGGGAGGATATTGAACAATATGGGGGGAGCGAACGATGTTATATTTGAAGAGGTAGCATTAGTTGGTCTCTTGGATTGTATGAGTACGTCATATCCTTTCCCAGTAGTATCAGGTGCGTTTCTTACCAGAAGTCGGATGCTATATCACTGAATAATGACACATAGACAAGAAGAACAGAGTGTTTCATCATCAGTATGAAATTGTCGAGTCTGCATATTTACGTTGTTGCTTAGGATGGCTGTTGCATAGGCCAAGACGAGTTACCTAAGCAGAGATATGATACCAAAACATGGTGGGGGTGCTCTACAATTGCACCACGCAAACACCGTTCTGATATCGAGCCTCCGTCATAGCACTCGCTGATCAAGTCAACAAAAAGATGTCGATCCCAAACGAAGCCCTGCAGAAGGTAAGTAGACTGCTTGTATTCCCTGGTGACAGTTTTTGAAGCTCTAGGAGCGGTCATCTTCGGCGAGCACAAGTGGGGGTGGGAAACCCCTTGAGCCAAGCCCGTTCAATGGGCACCAAAGGATGAAAGCTTCTAAACATGATATATTTTCCCGACTGGTAGGCTAACGGAACATTCCAGCTCGTCCATGAGATTGAGAGCCAGGCTCTCGCTGCACAGCAGCAGATAAGCGTCGCCCGAGGCCAGATGACGAGCAAGCAGCGTGAGCAGCGCCTGGTGAAGTTGACTATGAGTGAGATGGCCAACTTGCCTGAAGATACTGTTGTCTACGAAGGCGTTGGTAAAATGTATGCTTCACATCTTCCGATGAGGTGCTACAGCCACCTTTACGTGGCCGTCCCTTCCGAACTCACCCACGAGGAACACCTGCTGATTACCCCTCGACAGGTTTGCATCTCTACCTGTGTCTTCCTTGCGTGAGAAGCTGGAGCGTCAGACGCAGGACCTGGAAAGCGAAGTCGACAAGCTGAGCAAGCGTCTGCTATACTTGGAGACCACCCAGAAAAACAGCCGGGAACATATTGAGCAAATGCTACGGAGCCGGTGAGGGCCGGCAAGATCTTCACCGGTTGTTGGAGCCTTGTTATGTTAGATCTTCATCGAAGAAGTGGTGACTACTTTCTAACTTTCTGATACCTCCCGACGTTCTCGTCAAATGAGACTTGATGAGGTCGGTTATTACATTGCAAAGAAGGTACTCCCAGTCTGGTGATCATCGAATACCCTACATAACACAAAATTTACCGAAAGCGGACTTGGGCAGGGTAATGAGGTTTAGAGAAAAAAAAAGTAAACTGTTAGCATTGATTTTTTCTTTTTATGCAGAGTTGTATGGCTTTGACGCTGAAGTGTGACTTCGACATTGCATGGTTTCGACCACGCCTCCTCACAGCCACGACATTATTTGATTAAACGAGTGTATTATGAATGCCCACAAACCATTACTTTACCCCCTCCCGTAGAGCCGCTGTGCTCCCACAGCCATCCTTTTTATTTTGACAGCCAACTATCATGGCCAAGGTGGAGTAGGGCGCGAAGTGTATCATGACGCGCCCAGTACCAGTCATATGCCGCACCTACCGTGGCGGGCTGCATGTAATGAGACGCTTGACCGGATTGTCTAGCCCTACGAGAAGCACGGCGTAAGCACCGACCCGCTTCCATACTTTGAGACGATATCTGGTTGGAGGGAACCAGAGATTTACTCGAAGATTACAGGATTGCCACCTTTCCGTCAGCAGCTGAACGTATGGTTGGCTTGTTGGTCCATCCTGATTAACACCCCGGCCTTTCGACCACTACCCCTCCGAAGCCAACAACGACTATAATAAGCAGAGGCGTCCCCTCAGGCTGACACCTCCAAGCTCTCCCCATTTCCAACCACAGGGACTGCTGTTTGTTTTTGTTCTGTACTAGGTTAAAAAGGAAAGCACAGGTTATTGAGTGAGCACCAGGAACAGAGGCTGCAGCCTAAGCTAGAAAAAGACGCAAGAAGACGGCGGATTCACCATGAGTTATTATGATTCCTACGACGAGGGCGAGGTCGGTGTTCGCGTGCGCCATGGCGACACATCTCCTCACCCAGTTCGCTACGTGCAGAGTCCTCCCCGACCCCAAAATTATTACGCAGATGCTGGTCCTAGCTGGCTGTCTCCTGAGCAACAAATCACGGTCAATGCTCGCTCGAGGTCGCGTTCCCGATCTCATGACCGTCGTCGGGTGACTCCTTCCGAGCGTCAAGCCCAGCCTGTTATTATAAACGACAACCGAGTCTTCAACGACTATTCCTCTTCTGAAGAGGAGGATAACAAAAGAAGCGGGCGTCGCCGCCGCCACCGGCGTCGCAAGTCCTCCAGCTCAAAATCCCGGTCACGGTCGCGGTCGCGTTCCCGGGCGCCAGCAGCTTCACGGGAGGATTTTGAGGCTGAGATGGCAAGGCGTGAGTTGGAGAGGCTCCGCATCAAGAAAGAGCATGAGATACGCGAGAGGCGTTTGGCCAAGGAATACCGAAACGAGGCCGAGTTACAGATGGCCAAGGTAGAGCTGGACGAAATCAAGCGCCGCGAAGCTCGAGCGGCAGAACAGGCTCGGCTAAAGGAGGAGCTGGAGCTGAAGCGCCTCAAGGAGCAGCAGGAAGCTGCTGAGGAAGAAAAGGCACGCAAGAAGGCAGAAGACGAAGCCATTGAGCGTTACAAGAAACGGGAAGCCGAACGGAGGGCCAAGGAACAGAAGGAGCGTGAAGAGTCAGAAAAGGAGTATAAGAGGCGTCTTCAGGAAGATCTTATCAACTCCGGGCTTGATGAAAAGGCAATTTCTGCAATCATCAAGAATAAGAAAGTCCCGGAAGCTCAGGCTTCAGCCGCGTCAGCAGCCGCAACAGCCGCGTCACCTACGATGAATACCGTTGCACGCCCGACATACACGCGCATGGCGCGAAAACACCTGTCCATTGAGACTCTCAGACAATACCACATCGAATGGGACTACGACATGGCGGTAAGCCTATTGATTTCCCCTGAATTCATCAATATCACCAAGTTGCTAATTCCATACGCAGAATCCCGAATACGTCTTGATTAAGCGTTGGGTACCTGAGTGGGAGCAGGACGACCTTTGGAAGCATACCAAGAACCTGCGAAGCAGGCGTAAGAAGGGCCTGCTTATCGAGGAGAGACTCCGTCCTGAAGAGGACCCCCAATTCGAATGGGTGCGCAAGAGAAGCCACTCTCGGAAAAGGAGCAAGTCTCCTGGCCTTCTAATGTATCTGGCTGGCGCTCGGCCGGCGTAAATTCGATTCAAAATTCATTTGTGCAAGAGCCTCATATGGTCATAGCGAGGTGACACCCCTCTGCCTCTTGTGTTTCTACGCTGTCCTCTCAACTGTGTTTACGTGTATCTTTCATTTCATTTTATTCTGCTTTGTTCTTGCGGACGGACTTGAATTGGAAGCCGATGAAGTATGAAGATGACCACTTACAAGGATAGAACATGCGGGTATCTATTAAGCTAGTTTTGATATTCATACATACTACATACCGTTCTTATAAGATTGAGTATTATCTCTGATGTGAGCTGAGATTCATTTCATTGTACGCCTTCATCCTACGAGGTGCCTGATCGCCGGATGAGCTCCTCGTACAAAGTCCATGCCAGTGCCGAGCTGAGCGCTTTACGACTCATGCGTAGGGCCAGGCCATCCCATAGTGATCGAAGTCCATCCTCGGCGATCATGAGGTAGGTAGTTTGTGCCATGTTTCTATATTTTTGTGGCTGCAGTTGAATTCTCGTCTTGACTGCGTCAAACGGGTTTGATAGGGCGGAGCAAGCAGCTGCTGCAAGCGAGGCAGATGTAAAGTTGACTGCCGTAGAAACAGAAGTCTGCATTTCCCCATGGCCGGATTTCTCCTCAAGGGATTGCGGTGCAAATGATCCAACAAAAGGCTTTAGCATCTCGTAGAAGAGAACATAGCTGCCTGCGTAGGGGGCGTCTCGCATCGCTGTGGCACCAAAACCAGAGAAGAAGCCTCGCATGCCATCTGCCTGCTTAATCCCCTTAGCTGCCGCCCACACCGTCGGGTATGAATACAAATTGGATTCAAAGCGCACTTTGATAACAGTCAAAGGCATCAATACAAATCCTGCCAAGGTTCGGGCGGCTGCCCCCGAGAGCAAGTTAGCCGAATTGCTGAGACTAGGCAGGACCGAAGAGCTGGTTTGAACACGACCACCCTGGCCCAACATATTCCGTGTGTAAATTTGCTGGCGTATAGAATTGAGTGAGGTGAAATAGAGTGCTGATCCGATGCCAGTACGCAATGCCGATGGTACTGTGCCTCTCCAGAGGCTAGCCCATAGGCCAGCAGGCGAGTTTCTCATATCCCTTAAGCATTGTGCCAATGTTGAGCGACCAGACTGCTGCATCCGCGTCTTCAGCAGATCAAGTGGCTGCAGAATTACAGCGGAAGAGACGCCGGATCCCAAGCCTGAGACGAAATGACGTCCTATATATGAGGGTGTGAGCTGGATATGTGTCGGCGAACTTGTCGGTTTAACGCACAAGGGGCGGTGGACATACATACCTGACTTGGTTGATCGGGATGGCGTCGACTCTTGGCTCATATTAAATGACGGCTGTGTATTGTCGTAATATGAAGAAGCAAGGCTGGCTTCCGAAAAGAATCGCAAGTGTGGAGGAATACGGGGTTAGGTTAAATATTGTTGAATACCAGATCGGCGGGTTTGAGCTTGAGAGCTTGAATGCTGACAAAAAGGGAGGTTGAACCGCATCCGGATTGACCCGTGCCCCCGCTAAATGTAATAATACAGTACGTACGAGTGCATGTAACTACCACAGCTTGTACAATGTAATAAAGCAATAACAAATTTCGACATATTAGTTCGTTGAAAATTGCGAGATTTCCAGTCAAACACTTGGTGGACTAATACATGATCGGATTGAAGTTGTTGGTTCTTTCCTATCGTAGCCTCTTGAGCTGTATCGCATCAAGAGACTTGCATCTCAACTAGTACTGCTCACTGTCTGCCCTCGACCATAATCACCGATAACTGACTCTAGACGACCAGCCAGCAGCCGATGACGCTTAACCAAGTCCACCCATTCATCGACTCCAATAGTAGAGAGAAGCATACCAAAATCGGCGCCTAGTCTCCCCAAGCTCCCGGAGCAGTATAAAACCTGTGTTACTATGCTTTCCCGCGTTCCCTGATCCTTGACGGTGGGCAGGTAATGTCGCAAGGTCTCGAGGAGCATTTCGACAAGATGAAGAGGAAGGCTCGATATGGCAGACGGTAAAGGTCGTAGGGGGTCAGACTCGTCTGGAACTGATGGCTGAGAAAAGCTGGCATTGATGTTCTTGAACACGGATGCTATGTTGAAGCTGTGCTCTCGGAAAATCTCAATGTAACGCTTCAAGTATCGCTCCGTTTGCTGGCCACCAAATGGAGACGGTGGGGATTTGCCCAGCCGCACCACCTCTTCGTCCGCCAACTTACGCAGAGGCTCCAGAGCCTCAAGAAGAGAGACGAAAGCTGCCATCCGGCACACCAAAAAGAGGGCTGGAAGCGCTTCTTCCGGAGCCACTCCCGAAACGAGGTCGGGGATTATGCGTTTCAGCCAGCCTACAGTTCGGAGAGCTGCAGCCAGCTTGAGGTTCGGGGCCTTTAGGCCTGTTACTAGATCCGAAGCCATCTGGCGGATGGCATCGTCTGCCTCCGACATGATGGAGGCGACAAGTGGGGACTCAGCGTATAGCGAGGCCAAGCGACGGACGTGGGCGTAAAGATCGAGTGTTGAAGAATAATTGACGGGCGTCGTCATAACAGCTGATGTTAACAGAGGCGGTAGCTCCATGACGTCGACCAGGCGCTCCGAGTTTTGTAGTAGGCGCAAGGCTTGCTTGCGCCTCGCCAGCAGTTTGCTGTCGGCTGCTTTCCCAAACGTTTTGGAGAAGTGCTCGGCCTCCGAGTCGAGGCGCGGTACAGCCTGGCTGAGCTCAGCCGCACTCTGAGCCAGCGCAGGTAGTGACTTTCTTAGCGACACATGCTTTGCTGCTGAGTTGACGATGGGTTTGTGGGACTTCTTCGATAACCCTTGCACTGCCAGGAGGAGTGAGTGGGAGGATTGGGCCAGGCGCTGGGGCTCTGACGACCGCAGAGAATCGGCAGGCTGGTCAGCCAAATGGGCCAAATATTCGGCCGCAGTGCTGTCTGTGACGGTCCTCTGGGGATCCAGAAACTGCTTTAAAGATTCAGCCATGATGCCGCAGTTTTGGTAGCCAGGTGAGTACCACAGTGAATGACCAGGCTATCCGACATGGCCACCTCACACCCTCGACCAGGAAGCTGAGTTCTCGGGTTCTGACTTCCGCAAGTTACCCTTGTCCCTGATAACAGAAAAAATCGGTAGGGATACGAGTATAAGCGGGAGGATCGTGCGGCTGTGGTCAAGCCTAAATCATTCGGTGTGATCTCATGTGCCTTTGTCTTTGGCTCTAGTTTCTTCAACGAGGCGCCAACGTTTGTGTACGCGTAGTGGCCATTACTGCAGTGCGTGTGCCTGCCGTCTCGGTACTCCCCGACAATGGCTTACATAACACCAACCCCAACAATTCATGTACTTATTTCATGTATTGGCACCAATGAGTGGGTCCACGGACCCCTGCCTGCGTACTTCGTACTTGTCCATCTTCTTGGCTCACGCGAACAGCTCAGCTGGCCCATCCCATCCATGCCCGACCAGTTGCGCGTCAAGTGGCCCTTTATTCCCACTTTGTTTGGACTTTTAAAGAAGCGTAATCATTTGCACCTTTTCAGGGAGAATCTTCCACTCCTGCATCTACTACACTTCATTTAGACTGACCTCTATGTTTTAAGTAGCTCGACTACTAGCTTGTACGCTGTTACCTCTATCTACTTTGAACTCGACGTTGGGGTTGAGTAACCCTGTCGGACCCCTGCCTGCCTTCACGACGAAACTGATCCACGACCAACGAATATACCATTTCTTGACATGAAGGATCCGTTCATGATCCCGCCCTTTCCCTGGCTGGCCGAACTGGTCCAGCCATGGTGTGAATTCCTGAACCTTCCAACACTTCCGCTGCATATACACGAAGTTGTGCTATCTGCACTTCTCTACAGCATCATCTTTTGGCCAGTTTCTCCGATTCTTTCGAACCTACTGGCACCCGAATACTACTCGAGACTCTCACGGAAGAAACGAATTAACTGGAACACCCATGTTGTATCCATGGTTCAGAGCTGTATCATCAGTGCCCTTTCGATCTGGGTAATTGCGGTCGATAACGAGCGTTGGAATATGGACTGGGAGGAACGTGTCTGGGGATACACAGGTGCTTCTGGCATGATCCAAGCAATGGCCACCGGCTATTTTGTCTGGGACCTATTTGTGACAAGCTCCAACCTCGATGTTTTCGGTATTGGCACTTTAGCCCATGCTATCGCGGCTTTGCTTGTATTCTTACTTGGGTTTGTAGGTGACACATTTATATTTCCTCACTAACTTTATGCAACCTCTCGAAGGAGCTTTACTGACTGATTTGCCTACATGCAGCGTCCGCTTGTCAACTACTACTCGTGCATTTTCATATTGTGGGAGCTCTCGACCCCATTCCTTAACATCCACTGGTTCATGGATAAAGTGAACATGACGGGTTCCAGTGCTCAGCTCTATAACGGCATTATGCTACTGTCGACCTTCTTCACGTGCCGTATCGTCTTCGGGACGTACAACTCCTACAGAGTCATGGGAGACATGCTGCGCGCTGTGTTTTCAACGCCGGGTCTTCACAAGTCGGAGTCCCCCTTCATGGCTTTTGCCGACTACGAATTCACTGTTCCCGTCTGGGCAGCACTCGCATACTTAGGGAGCAACCTTACTTTGAACTCACTCAACTTCTACTGGTTTGTTAAGATGGTGAGTGCTGTCCGGAAACGCTTCCAGCCCTCCAAGGGAGTTTCAGAACCTGTCACTGAGGTCGAGGTCGATCTCTCGACCGTCGCCTCGGGCGTGCCCCAGAAGATGCCGATTACTCGTCGGAAAGCTTAAGAAATACGCATTATTGTTGGGGATATATATATATATATTGGTACATGTCTAATTTGGGGACCCTTGGTCGTATTGTGTCATTCGAGCATAGCGAATATGGCTGCGCTATAGGGGAAATGTGATCCTAATAAGTGATTGATTGGGGAAGGGAGAAGATGGAGGTTTTAGAACGGTACCTTGCTGGTCAGCAGGCGCAGCATTTCTATGTGCTTCTGTTACAGTTTTACGCACTTCGGCAGAAGAGAAGACCAATTGTGCGTTCGACTGAGACAGAGGGCTTGCAGGTAATAGGAATTTTTATGTCGTCCCAATCTATGGGAGCCGCAAGCTTTCCGTGGGTTCCTTGAGTTTTGACTTGGACTTAATCAATACATCAAGTATTCGACTAGAATACCAGATACCGGAGTAGCAAAATCCCAAGTTACCATACTTAGTAGATTAAACGCATTGGCCGAAATTGACGTCCCAACGTAAAGCTGCATAATACCTAGACTGGATGTGATAGTGACGTTTGAGTAATATATTCTGAGTTGCCTAGCTGGACCTTGATAGAGGATGTATTGTCTCCCTTTGTACTGCAAACGCTTCGGTCCTCGAAACATATACATGACCACAACGATGCTCAATTAAAGAAAACATGTAACATAGAAGAAAAAATAAATATTCCACTCAAATATAGCCACCTACGCATTTTCCTTTGGAAAACGATATTAACCCCAAGGCCGTAGTAATTAGAAGCCAAAGGGGTTTTGCGGGGCTGTAGGGGGGGGGGGGTTGTCAGCATAATCCAGATTTTTAGTTGAGTGAGGGGGTATTTGATACTTACTCGCATGAGAAAGGTTTGCCTTGCGACCTGTGGGTTGGGGTGCCAGCTTTTTTGGCTCGGGAGAGACCCCGAAACGGATTGGCGGGGCTGGTCCAGTTTGCTGAGGCTGCAGTGGTTGAGTGGCAGGCTGGTGGAACCCAGATATACCAGTCGGCTGGGTTTGCATTGGCTGCATAGACATGCCCGTCTTCTGCGGTTCAAGAGCTGGTGGAAGATAGTTGTTGATGCCCCCCGGAGGTGGCTGCTGCCCAAATGAAGGCTGTTGCTGCTGGTTGAATGACTGCTGGAAACCAGTGGGCTGAGCCTGCATCGTCGAGAACATGGTTTGCTGCTGCGCTCCTGGGTCTGCGAATGGGCTCTGACCAGGTGCTCCTGTCATCATAGGTTGCATGAAGTGGCCCTGGGGACCCACGGGCATAGACATGATGCCTTGTGGCTGGGCTCCCAGGAAGCCCGTATAGCTTGGCTGTTGCATCTGAGCCATGTACTGCTGCTGCTGCTGCTGCTGCTGCTGCTGCTGCTGGAGTCGAGCCTGCGCAATCTCGCTCAGACTTTGACCAGGAAGAGCCACTTGGGCGCCGGTCATCTGAGGAGCCAGAGCTGGTGCTTGGAATGCGGTGGGCTGGGCCGGAGTAGAAAGAGGGCGCTGCGGTGGCGGGGGGACCAGAGATCCTTGGGGAGGCGACACTGAAGAGGGCGGGGCCGGTCGCTGCCGCGGCAGTCCAGTTGGCTGAGATTGCAGCGTCTGGAAGAAGCCAGGTGTAGCGCCCTGCTGGGCAGGCGCTGCTGTTTGCGGCGGAGTGGCCCCTACCAAAGAAAGAGGCTGAGTCAGGGGTTGAGCCGGAGGTGATGGCTGCGGCCCCGTCTTGGTGGGCTCCAACGGCTCGGACAAGAGAGACAGGTCTTTCATGGAGCCCATCAGATTCGCAGGTGGAGGAGCGGCGGCACTTGCAGCGGGAGGCGGCGACTGAGTCTTAGCAGGAGTGGGCTGCTGAGGCTGCTGGCTTGGCTTCACATCCCAGGCATCATCGTCGAAACTGCCAGCGGGCGGCTGCTTCGTATCTTGAACGTTAGGCGGTGGACTGGTGCTTGACGTTGACTTGGCAGCCTCATTTTGTGTAGGGCTCTGCCCATCCTTTTTACCAAAGGCAGAAGCATCCACAATGTCGCTGGTTTGGACAGCAGGAGCAGGGCGTCCTTTTCGAGTGTTGTTCCGCAGGGTACCACCGGGTCCAGAGAACAGACCGCCGTCGCCATCCTTGGGTTTCTGGCGGCCATACTTAGCATCAAGAGTACGCATAACCTTGATAATGTCGCCTTCGCGAAGACCAAGTGTTCTCAGGACAGTCGCGTCGATGTCAGGCAAAACGCTCTCGTCCATAGAGTCCCTGTGGAATGCCTGGGCGTAGCGCTCGCAAAGGCCGACGGCCACTTCACAAGAAAGGAAGAAATCAAACCAGTCGTATTCAGGCTTGGTATCCTTTTTGACAGTTTCGACAGGGGCCTTCTTGGAGCTAGACCGAGGCTTAGCTTCATGAAGGGTGACGCCGGTCAGGTTCTCAACATATTCGATGTCATCGCTCGACATCTTGGAAATGGGAACGGCAATCTTGACGCCATTCAGCTTGTGAATATGGATTTTGCCATCCTTGAGTCCAAGGAACTGAGCCTCAACACTAAACGACTTAGAACGGTCTGTCCAAGTTCGAACCTTGGAGAGATCGGGTTCTGTGGATAAAGGTAGGGGATATATCGTCAGCTCCTGTGGTTATCAAGCGAGTAGCGACTGTTGCAAGACATATGTAGAACTTACTTGTTTTTCCCTTGGATGAGGAGCCTTCATTCCGCCCATTTTGGCGCCGACTCTGTTGTAGGTCCGAATTATTAAGACTGCTGCCTCTTTCTGGAAGAGCCATTCCCGGTCCTACCTGTTGGGGGTCTTTGCTAGCCTTCAGTGCCTCCTTCGTGAGCCGCAGCTCCTCCAAGCGGTTCTGCTCGACTGCTGACAATATCGGGTCAACAGGTGGCGGCGTCACGGTGCCGGTGATTTCGACGTAGCTGCTCGGTACTACGCCCTCCTTTCCGTTTTTAAGGCGACGCACCTGCCACCATTCGTCGCTCTTGGAGTCGTCCATTATGATGACATCGTCGCCGACAGCGACAGTAACCTCGTCCTCGCCCTGGGCCTTGAAGTCGTATTGGATGACACCCTTCTTCTTGCTCTTCTTAGTTCCAGCCATGATAACCTCCTTAAGTCCTTCAGCGCGAACGGCGCCTGCCATTTCGCCTAGGGCACGAGTAATCTCGTCCGCCGTGTCCTTAGCTCCGGCATGAAAGTCGATGCTCTTACTAGGTCGCACCAATTCCATGAAGACATGCTTTCCTTCTCGGGAGTAGTGCGTCATCTTCTCGGCTGTCCACTCTTGGGTAGGCCCATCCTCCGAGCGCTCGGGTGCAATCATGATGACACCAGTCCGCAGGTTAATACCAAGCGTCGTGGGCATTTTCTTTCTCTTTCCCAAGACGGACACCATCTCATTTACATTATACATGTGAAAGTCTCCGGGAGCCCCTCGGTCAGCATGCGCCTCCTCAACGGGTTGTATGGGGCGCTGGGGGCGCTGGGGCCGTGGCGGCTCGGCGTACGCGGATTCGACGGAAGGACGGGGTCGGCTCGGCAGAGCCGGAGAAGGGGCTTCTTCGTCCGAAGCATGGTGATAGTCCTCGAATTGCGAGTGTTCGCGTGTAGCTTGCTCCCGCGGCGGCTGGGGAGGAGATGGGGAAGCAGGCGGCATTGATGAACGACTTTGCATTACCCCAGCCAAGGCAGCGGCGGGCCCCGCCGGGACGGGTACCGCTGGAGGAGCTGACTTGACGGGGCTCGTTGGCTCCTCTGCTACAGACGTCGGCCGAACAGGAAGTGCGGGAGCCGGGGGTTCGGTTTCAGCTGCTTCCCGCCCACCCACCGACTCCATATCGATGTAGTTTGCGGGGACGAATCCATAATCGCCATCTAGACCAACGAGGATCCAGTCAGGATCCGAGGTATCGAAGATGTCAAGAATGGAGTCCTCCAGGAACGAAAGCTCCTCATCAGTCTGGCGAGTGTATTCGTAAAGGGCGCGAGCGTGGCCGACAGCTTGTGCCTATGGGGAAGAAAGCGCGTTAGTAAACGGAGCACCCGGGATATGGCTTCTCCAATCACGTATAAGGCGCAACAAAATAGCCAGTTCGCACCTGTTCCACGTAGTTGTTTGGGACAAGCCCGATAGGCTCATCTTCGTCCTCGGCTCTAGCCTTCTTCTTGGCCTTCCACCATCCATCATCGCCATTCTTGTCGAGGACGAAGAGTAGATCGTTCTCCCCTATTGTGAGCTCACCCTCAGCCTGAGGTGTGTAGTCATAGAGGGCCCGATACACGCCAGCGAACCCCATGACAGCGAGTTTCTGGTGCTGTATCCGCGAATCCGTATATTCAGTATAACGGTGCTGCACCTAGCCGGGGGGCGGTTCGTATGCGAGGTAAGTTGCGTAGTTGGCGCTCCGGCAGAGGGGGAACGCAGGAGAGGGGGGGGGAGAGTCAGTGAATGCCCGAGTATCAGGCACTTTGGTCACTGAAGTACCTTTCCTTGTTTGAGTGTGAGTGTGCCGTCCCGCGCTTTTTGTCTTTTTTTTTTTTTTTTTTTTGGGGGGGGGGGGGGGGGGGGGGGGGGGGGGGGGGGGGGGGGGGGGGAGGAATAGGGTTGATTGCAGGATGCGAAAGCCGTCGCCTTTGTTAGGTGGCTGAGAAGCTGGCATCGATGGGCAAGCTGGGTTGGGATCAGTCAGCCATTCCATATTTACTCGTACTCAAGCGAATGCAGCACCGGTTCTACAGTGCCGATTCCTATTTCAGAGGTACTCGTACTCGCGCAGTTGCTAGCGAATTGCTGCCAGGGGGGTATCCACAATGTACGAGTACCTGTTCCCACCGACGACGTAATTACAGTCAGCCACCCAACACACTGGGTTTTATTCAGTGTCCGCTATTAATATAATAATGCCATAACAGTACAAGGTAATATTCATCTCGTACGAACACTGACAACAATACTAGTATTAGTAGTAACTAGTAACTATAGTGATTACATATTCCATACTCTGCACAAGTATGTTAAGTGGCTGAGGCTGTTTTGGTATATATATATATGCATGTGCGTCTTGAAGATAAGGTGTCGTGGGTGTCCACGAGCGTAGATCTATCGTGTTGCCATATGAAGCTAGAAACAAAAACTCCCTCTATTCGCACCGGAACATCATGCCCCAATATCATTACCACCTCTAGAAATAAAACCACATCACTGATTCGGCCGCGTCAATTTCCACAAAGAGCCACAACCCATGATAGGCATATAAGTCCGCAAAGATCTCCGAGAATCATTATGAGCCACCAGTCCGTTATAACGGGACCGTTCGGACCTATATATGTCATCGCCTTCTCTATCTCTCTAAGCACTGCTACCCTCAGGTGTGTCACGGTAACCTGCGGCCCCATCTTCCTTACGAATACTACCGCTGCGGTTACCTCTCGTGTAGATTCCGGGGAATGCGCGCGCCTCATGGCCGGACAAGTGCGCGGAATAGTCTGTCGAATAGGTAATTCCTTGGCCCGTGGATGTGCTCTGAGGCGATTCTTCGACAGCGCTTTTGAAAGTCGGGGGAGCTGGCAACTTTTCCATCGTGATAGCAGGTGGCTTAGCCAAATTGACGCTAGAGCTGCTGGGCTTCAGTTTCCGCGTGGGCAAGGTGCTTGCGGTGGGCACATCGCTGGCAGCTGCTTCCTGGCTTGGATCGTGGTTCACATAGCGTCTCAAGCTGTTATGTTTGTATTTTGTGTCAATAAAGAAAGAGAAAACCAAAAATATCCAGGTCACTGATATCGCCACTATTGCAACTTACACATCTCTCTCCTCGAGAAGGGTATGAAGCCTGAACTCAACACGGCGATCAGGCACATTGGTCTTCACCATGGTGTTGCCTAGCCTCCCGGGGAGATGGCAGTTTGGACCAAGCCACTTCTGCTTGATGGATCGCTCGTATCCACTTTGATGCACAGAGTTCCGTGCTAGTTCACACATGTCGACAGAACTCAGCTTGTATATCTGTGCAGCCACGGCATACTCCTCAATCAAAGGCTCCTTCGTAAAGGCGAACTGCAGGGGATCATCTGTAGACAGGGAGACGTTCAGTCCGCGCCTAAAGTATTGGTAGAAGGGGTTGCGGTCATAGGCCAAGAACAAGGCATTGTTACTGAGTGGGGACATGGCGATGCCAATCTGCTCGAGGTAGAAGACATATTGGAGCAGCGGAACTTTTCGCAGAAGAAGTCCGTGGCTAATGCTGTGGCAGCATAGAGCTGCCACAGCTAGATGCTCGCTGTCACCCGCCTCGCCGCAATGGGGACGCAAGACAAGGGTATTGAAGCCCCGCTTCTTTCGCCAGTGGTTCAGCGAGCTCATGTTGGAGTAGAGATAGTAAATCCAGTAGCTGTACGGAGGGTTCTGCTTCATGTCCCAAACCTTGGGGACCGGGTACTTCTTGAACAGTCGCCGCTCCACCTTGCTCTCGTCGTCGACGCTGTCGAACCCTATAACACGCTGCATGAAGACATGTAGCTTGGGGTGGCTAGAGGGGTCCTTAGTGACCTCGAACAAGGGCTGGAAAATGTTCTTGACAATCTGCTCGTACGTATCCATGAGACCACTCGCCTTATAGACGTCATACAGGCGAGGAATCTGGATGAGCCAGCGGACGTTGTGAGAGAAGAGTTTGTTATCGACGACCCAAGCAGCCAGTTTGTCCCACTCGTCAATCGACTTGCCGTAGATGGACACACGCCACTCTACCATCTGGTACTTGCTCGACTCCAAATCAGAAATGACCTCCTTGGTGATCTCTGCTAGGTAACGACCGTGGATGAAGTTGTCTGTCTTCAGAAAGATGGTCCTCAGACGAGACTCTCCAATGGGGTTGTACTTGAGGTTGAACTTGTCAAAGCGATGGAACGAATCAGTATGAGCCTATGGACTCAAGTTAGCTATATATAAACAAAATAAACGGCCCAAAAAGGACAGCTACTTACATGCATATCGAGAGTGTCGATACTCAGATCATAAGCAGTCAAATTGATACTGGCAAACACCTCGGCAAGCGTGAGATGTTTCCCATCTCTGTAAAGAACAACCTCATTGGGGAACTTCTTCATCTTGCTCTTGATGAAGCGCAAGAGATGCTTCTGGTTCATACAGGCAGAGTGATGAACGTGTGTGTCGACTTTTCGGACATTGTAAAAATCACGGTGAGGCACCTTCTTACTGTCTGCGGTCTCCTGGTACTCGTTCAACAGTGTGTACAAGTTGAACTTGCCCTCGAGGTACTGTAGACGGCGGAAAGAAAAACTTTTGATGGGGCCGTCTGAAGAGGTGGTGAGGATCTCGTCGAGGTTCATATAAAATTCCCGAATCGTAGGAACGTGAACCATGGGCTCGGAGGCCTTTTCGTTTTCAAAGACTTGGTAGACACCACTGTCGTCGAGCTGAAAAGCTATTCCGTCATCCCCGGGGAGTGGGTAGAGGTCTTCCATGTCAAAGTCCTCTCCTATGTCCTGGCCGGGCTTTCTCTTGCGAGCTGGACGTTTGGAGGCGTTGTTTTCACCAGAGAGATTTGCGCCATGAGTGCTGGGACCGCCATATCCCTCCTGGTTTTCCTTCCACGCTGGGTCGGGAGGGGGAGGGTAGACGTCCCAGCCGGGCTGATCTCTTGGGTTGTCGTCAGGTCCTTGGTTGGACAGAGCGATGTAGCGGTGCCTGAGGTCCACGATTCTCTGTATGCTCTTTGAAATTGCACTCAACTCGGAGGTAATGTGCGGTTCCGTGTCGAATGCACTATTTCCTAAGAGACCAAGGTTTTCAACATTGGACCCTCTAGGGTCAGAGAACCCTTGGTAATCTTGAGCGGCTGCATGGGAGAGGAATCAGAATAGTTTCTGGCGGGGTTCCGTTAACCAGGGATGTTCCATTTAAATGAACTCACCATCCGTGACGGTGACTGACTTGTTCGCAGCTGGCGATGGTATTCCCGGTGCTGGCTTCGAGATGGACTGTGCATCGGATTGCTGTTCTTCAGTGTCGAGGATCAAAGAATCAGTGCCATACTCTGTCGCTGGTCGAGACCCTGGTGCTATTATAGGACTATCGTAGGTCGCCTGGGACAAAATGCCACCGGCGCTGCGGGCTTCGACTTGGCTTCGCTGGTAGAATAGTTTGGCATCTGTCTGGCTCATTTGTCGCTCTGCGACCGGATCGTATAACGTGGTTCGACTGGGGATGTCTCGCAGGAGCATACCATCTTGGAGCTCATCGTCGCCAGCATCGGGAGGCTGCTCAGTCCAAGGGCTGGTTTGATCCGCAGCAGTCTCGAGATCGATCTCGGGTATTTCGACCTCTTTCTCGTCCAATGCCTTGTCAATGGGGCTTTTGGGAGGTGATTCATTGTCTGCAGCCCACACGAAACATTAGCCATGACGGTGACGAGCCAGTTCCGCCGAAAACGTAGTACACACCGGCCATGACAGAGTATGTCGAATTGTCGTATATACCAGTTTTCTAAAAGCTGAGCTGGTGAGAAGTCTGAGAGCGACGTGTCAGCATCTGCAATCTCGACAAAACGGTATGTATAATTATGCGGTGAAAAGCTGGGAGGCAACTCGATGAGTTGCAACGAAGAAGAAGCGTTGCAAAAAGTCCTGTGATTCATAACACGCGCGGGACAAAGTGCCCACGGCGTGTAGATCCTCCGTTTGGCGGGGCTGCCGAGGCGGAGGATGCCTATAACCATGATAATGCAAGTAGCGGGTCAGTACTCGCCTGCAACCATGTACAAGTGCGGAGTATTTTAACACTTTTATTATAATTATGTGGCTAAAATATTTTTCATAACGAGCAACAATGTTCATGTGCGTATATTTTATATTCAGCAGCTGTATAAGACCATTTCCGTAATTGTACCTTTCACATGCTCTCATATATATGCCATTGATCCTGGTCTGTATAAAATTAATGTCGCCCGTTCCAAAAATGGCACACAAGCCATCAGAGGGCTTGCGCAATTCAATGAGTTGACCCATCATTGTTCCTTCTTCTCTTTTTCGAATGACGGTTTTGTCGGCTGTCTACCTAGGGAGTACAGGCCGCCTGCGCTAAAGACAATGACGGCACCGACGAGAGTTCCTGGGGCTAGAGAATTCCCAAACAGCCAGATGCTCAGCAAAAGACTGATGAGCTTGCGCACGTTAAGAACGATCGTCACGGTCAGGGCTGACGATGCCGCGGCGAGTAGGTTCACGCCCCGGATGCAAGCATATTGGGTGAGGACATTCGCGGCAAGGAAGACAAGCTGGCTAGGAACGCGAACCAGCGCGGGACCTAGTAGCGGCAATGAATAACCCACGTCAAGAGGTCCTGTCTGTACCATCCGACTGAAAGCCCTGTACATGGAGGGAGCAAATGGCACGAACAACGGCAGCGAAAGTATGTGGGAGTAGAATAGGTTCTCCCTCCACTGAGGGCCGTATTCTTGGTAGGTGACCTCTGTGTAAAGGCCCATGATGGCAGAAAGGACCTGTGCCACAAAGAGGATCACGAGTCCCATGCCCAACGAAGCCTGTGACCCGCCTTCTGTTTTACCCTGATCTAGTCGTGAGCCGGGTGCGCGTGCGAGTAATATTCTACATGAACGAAAACACATACCTTGGCTTGTGCATCTGACCACGCAGCGATAATGACACCGAGAGTTAGGAACACAACAGCAACGGCTTGGATCCGGGGGTATTTTTTACCCCACAGGTATCCGGCCGCCATGGTGGTGATGCTCCCTCCTGAGC
Organism: Geosmithia morbida; assembly: GCF_012550715.1. Classification (NCBI taxonomy): domain Eukaryota; kingdom Fungi; phylum Ascomycota; class Sordariomycetes; order Hypocreales; family Bionectriaceae; genus Geosmithia; species Geosmithia morbida. The sequence goes on from NW_023336195.1 coordinate 452,877, forward strand.
GAAGGATGATGTGGACGGGAACAGAAATATCGTAGCTGAAAGCATGGTTATTAAGAACATTGATGCTGAAGAAGAGGACAATGTTGACGATCCAGCGGCGGATAGGGACTTTGTTTAGGGTTAGGAAGAACGGCGGCCGTGAAATGTCGAACTGTGCAATGTAGCCTGTGATGGCTACAAAGAGAAATTGCACAAAGGTAAGAAGAAGGCCTTTCCCCCCAAACAAAGTTAGACATTTCTCTCAAGTAGGAGTCAACGTCTCAGGTTGCACATACCACTCGATGGCTCAAAGCTTTCTTTGAATTAGTTTCAAAGGACTGCTAATGGATTGGAAAGAGGTGTTACTCACTTGATCACCTCTTCGAGAGCGTAAACCTATAGTTTCGTCCAAGTCAGCTATCCCATCCTTCTTCCACGTGATAGGTTTCGTATTGGAATATGATGGCATCACGAAATTTGGCACGTTGGAAGAGATGTTCCAGGGACAATGGATATTGGTGTCACTTTACATTTGAACAACATCCTCCGAATATCAGGCCCAGCATGGCACCTATAGCTAGGACCGATGGGACTGCCTCCCGGGCTGCCCGCATGCTGGCAGACATCTGGATATCTCTTGACTCATCAATAGGCCCCTTATCGTCTCCGAGCTCTCTGGTGTTGTTCGCCGACTGGGCCATTGCTGTGAGTACTAGCCTCGTCGACGCGATTAGGGTTTTATCGAGAAAGCGCGTTTAACTTGGGTCGCTTGCAGAGCCTGCTCCCAAAGTATTTCGTGAACTCCTAAAAATGACCGGTCAGGTTTTTCAGAGGTAGAACGTCTCAACGTTTTGTTTGGCGGCCTCGTAAAGCACGTGTGCTCAAATAAAGGTCGTTGGAGATGGGGGGTTGGATTACCTAGGTTCTCGTGGCAGTCAATACGTCTCCGAGGTCCCGCTTTTCTTTCGCGCATCGGCGGTAGATGCAGCTACAAGGTTCGAATGCCCGTTATTATCATTTGGGTATGAATGTCCACTTGATATCCACCTAACGATAGTTTCATTTTGTGCAATTGCGTACTAGGGTCTGTATTTCTAGATAGTAGCAATCACTAATACCTAGCTATTGGGGGGCGATTGGGGCATGGGCTTTTTTCTCGAACACTATACAGATCAAGCTTCCTTCCTACTCGCCAAAGGCAAATAAGAGACTGCATCTACTTGACGAATTTCTTTTTTATTTATTGGTGGACCTCGCTGCCTTTATTTCGAGCGCCGGGCTTTAGACACTCCATCGTATGCGATACTCCAACCTCACACCCATCATCCTCTGATATGTTCAAGCCGCCAAAAGTGCCGCCAAAAAGTGATCTCCAGGCACAGACAGCTTATCGTGGCCCGGACCATTGGATGTATCCGCGACAGAGGTCGACCTTCCATGGACAAATCTGTCAGATGCTGCAGTCTGCTGGCTACATGATAAGCTGATCCCCTCGGAGACCATGTTGGTCACCAGGTTTCGCCGCATTCGAAAGGAGAAGCTTCTGCTCATAGATGTAAAAGAGCCTCCCCCTCACCCCACATTTTGTCACCACTGGCTCGCCGACCTTCCAGATTCCGTACTGCTAAGTGCCCTCCAACCAGCCGTTCTATACTCCAGCATTCATCTAGAGAGCCGAGAAAACGAAAAGCTGGGGTGAATATTAGTAAAGCGAACATACCAGGTCAACAGTATCTGAAGGAGAGAAAGATACGTACGTTGTTGGTCGCTGCAATAGCGATGCTGTCCTCGAAAGGATGCCAGCTCATGTGCAGAATCTTCTTGTTAAAATCGATTTGGTCCGCGTCTGTCTCCTTCCGCATGCGCTGGGCTCCTCCAGTCGGGCTGCCCGAGCGAGACCCACCCTTCTTCCCGTTCGCAATAGGACTCGTTGCCGCATTGATAGGAGTAGGGACGCCAATTTTCTTGGCCTTGAAGGCAGACTTATCGGCCTGGAGAACGACCTCGGTCTCCTTTTCTGGGTCAGACGGATAGATCATGAAGTTGTTGTTGTAGCTGCCTGTCATGACGTTCTGTGCATCTCCAGAGAATGTCACTTCGAATTTGTCGAAAATGCTGTCGTTCTCATACGTGTCGCACAGACGTGGCCTGAGGTGCTCATGGATCGGTATCGTCTTGACTGGCTGGCGCTCCATACTAATGTCCCAAATCTTGACCGTCAGGTAGTCTCGGGACACGATGTATCGGCCGTCGTGTGAGAACCGCACGTCCGAGATGGAGGAGATAATCTCGGAAAAGAATGACCGCGATGAGGGGTCTTCTTCCTGTTCGAACACTGCAGATAGGTCAGCATTACGCTTGGTGCAAAAATAGTAGGGAAAGGGGGGGCTGGCCATGTCCAGGGACGAGCAGCAGATATCTCGAGATGTGTAGTTCCAATATTAAATAAAACACGGCAATGAGCGGCGATCATTGTGGGGTACAAGACTTACTTTTAGCATGGCTGTCACAGAGAGCACTTTCTCGCATATCCGCCAGCTTGATGGTCCCCTTGGAGCTTGCGTACATGAACCAGTTGCAGCTCTGGGGGTGGAATTCGGCGGCAGTAATGACTTCAGTCAGCTCCTCCATGTTGGCAGGTTTGATGTCAACAATATTGAAGCTCTGATCCTGGATGTTCAAGTTCCACAGGTTGATGCGCAAGTCGTCGCTGCTGAGATAGGTCTCCCCGTCGCTGTTGACGGAGATGCTGTTGATGTGATAAGCGTGGGCGTTGGCGTAGGTCTTCCGTGGGACGGCAGCTACGACAGTATCGTGGTGCGTCAGGCGAGGAAGCTTGAGATCGGAGGCATTCTTGAATTGGGCGGACGGCGGGGGACGGGGTGCCCCACCGCCGCCTCCGACGCTGGCTGGAGTGAGGTCTTGAGAGAGGTTGTTCTCGGCGACAACCTTGAGAGACTTCTCAAAGACTTTCCAGAGCTTGATCGTCTTATCGTTGGTAGACAGAAGGTAGTGGGAAGAGTTTTGCCGGCGGCACCACTTGATCTTGTTGATTTTCTCCTCAATCTCGAGCGACTTTAGGTAATCGAACTCGGGCTCATGGGATTGAAACTCGGTGTGAAACTTGTATTCGCATGACTTCTTCTGTAAAGGAGGTTAGGAGGGGCATGAAACTACGGCATATCGCGTTGAGGTGGGGGTGGGAGTGTGTATGTACCGTCTCATTGCGCTCGAAGAGGACAACGCGTCCGCCCTTGTCACCGGTAGCGAGATAATCCCCGGTGTGGTCGAACTCGACGGTGGAAATAATGTCGGCTGCAGTGAAAAAGCGTCAAAAGAAATGATCTGAGAGAGCCGTTGGGATAGGGGGGCTCGCTACCTTCTGTGATGTCTTCAACATCACCCTTGTCGCCAAAGCATCTGCATTTCTATTGTCAGTGGCGATTTAAGAAGGCGGTGAGCTCGAGCAACGCACTGTGTAAATTTCCATGTCGGTGTGCTAGCTTCGCTGTCGACCATGTTTGTTGGAAGCTGCCGAGATATCGGTGCGGTAGTGGTTCAAGCGGTCCGGTGAGGTTGGGCAATTGAAAAGGTGGGTGGGCGTCGAGGGGTCTGGGACGGTCAACGGGGTCGAAAGCTACCACCGCGACCAGCACCAGACTTAGGGAGGGCGAAAATACTTTGGGGCCGGCTTGATTGACAGATGGTGTACGTGCGATATGGACAGTGCGCTTCGATTAGTTGAGTCGCGGCTGAATGAAGGAGGCTGCAGCGAATTTGAGGATGATGTCGTTTGGCTGAGGGGAGAGGAGGGACAGCATGAGCGGAATGGTCGTGACCAAAGGCTCTCGAGACCCCACTGGGTTGGGACTAGCGTGACTGCTGCTCTTGTTCGCGCCTCAGATACTGTTTAGTTGAATAACACTTCTGTCTGGGCATGCGATACTGTATACATGTACAAAATATGCACCTAAAACATGATCCATATATACCGACATGGACATCCTAGTGTTGTCTTTTCTATTGTTGTTGAGTATATTGGTAACGGTAGATATGGTATATCCTGCTCATCTGCCGGTAGTCATTTTACATTGTAAAACGGACAAAGAGCTTAGTCTCTGGTGGTTTTGTTGAAAGATGGGCTTTACTTGCAAGTTCTCTCGTGCGACCGCTCGGGCTCAGCCCCTCCTCCCTACTCTAGCTATCCTTGCACCTTACCAGATCGCCTTTGTCCGCACATTGTGAATCTTATCCCAATATTTCTATAAAAATCCGGGGGGAGGATGTACCTGTGGAGGATAAGCAGTCAGTAAAATCACCCACGTATACAAAACGTTGCCTAGATATTGCGACGCAGCTCTCGTGACCTCGTGGCGAATGAATGAACCCCGCGATAACCGCCGTCGATAAGGGTTTAACGAAGAGTCGATCGTCGTACAAGAGTACAAGAGAGGCGAGGATAAAGAACAGTGGCTGCCATAAGCCTTTGCCTCGTTTTGTTATGCGCTGTCATAATATGCAAAATAACAAGATTTTTTCTGTCCCTTGTTTTTCTCGAGTCCTTCAAAGCATGCGGTAAATATGCGCAAAATCAAGCTACTACTACTGCTACTATACATACATATACACTCACCCCGCCACATCAGGCTTGAATCCTTTGAATAACAGTGTATTGTGAGTGTTTCAGTGACGCCATTGACTCAGGGTGGGCAAACACCTATGGTGGGCTGCCTAAGATGGCGAGAAGGCAAAGCACATGCAAGGTTCTAACCTGAAGCCCCGCCATTGCCGGCTGCCCCGCCTGTCCGGAACCGAGCCGAGTGCCTTCTATGTACCAACCACTCGGACGGGACATAAAATTGAGTAGCATCTCTCACTCTCACCTTCATTGGTAGTCAACTACTTGCTTTTCATATGTGTAACGTTCTTCTCCTTTCGCTTTTTCGTCCGAGGCCGAATTCATCCTGCCAGTCCTTCGCTGGCAGCCTTCAATTACCACCAGTGGTAGCCACTACCACGACACTCTCTGACAGCTAGGATCGGAGATAGAACTCAGTACCTGTCGGAAGTGAGCATGAATCCCAAAAACTCTCATCCTGATCCTTGCGGGAAAGACAGCGGCCATGCTTCTGAGACGCCCAAAGAAGACGCCCAAAGTTCGAAGGGGAAGGGGAAGGAGTCATCAATAGTTGATAGGCTCCGATCTTCTGGGCAAATGCTATCTCGTTCCATGGGCAGCGGAGCTCCAAACTTGTCTGGCCTGGCATCATCAGAAAAGGCAACATCAGCTACTGCAGGTGGCTCCGGAACACCTTTAGATGTTCTCCACGACACTTCGCATGCGAGATTTTCAAGTGGGAGCTTGACGCGACAGAGAGAGATCTTCAGAGGCTACCAAGAAGCCACAACGTCTCAGTCAGGATTTGACGAATTTATACATGGGCAAAGGCTACAGTTGCCCCAGGACCGCCAAGCCCAGACGCCAGTTCTTCCAGGAAATTCCATCACGGAATGCCAAACTACAGATGGAGCCGCCGTGGTAGATCTCCTATCCCAGATCCATGAGTTTGAGATGGAACCTACGCAAAAGGACCGGGACGAGAGCCTCGCGCCCGAAACTTCCGAGAGGCTGAGACAAGCTCTCTTTGAGGGTGAGAGTCAAGGGCTTGACTGGGACAACCTATTGAATTTCACACCTCGATTCGTGTTGGCTCCTGCTGAAAATGAAGGAGAGGCCCGTCTCCATATGGGAACAACTGACTCGGATCATACACGAGAAGCCTGGTTTGACCAGTGGCGGGATGTCCTTTCATCATATAACGAAGAAGTCTGGGGTGATCTAGGACCACTTGTCGAGCAAGCAAAGCGTGAAATAGTTGATTCCATTGCCAGCCGTGACGGCAATGGAAATCCTGGAGAAGGAGCTCTAGGACGATTGAAGATGATATTGTCTCATGTTCGAGGATCAACATGATAAGGAGCTGCTGGGGTACTCGCCAACAATGATCGGGGAATTTTGAAAACGTACCAATGCTTTCTTCCCATCTAGATCACAAGGGTTAAAGTCAAGATGAACAGAACAGATTGTAGATAGAGTCACCCACATATGGAACGCAAATCGCAGGAACAGAATACGAATAATGTTAGTTTCTTGCATAAGACTGTAAAACAGTGATACAAAGCAGGATTAAGCAATACTTAAAGAGGTCGCCCGATGTTTGGATCTGCTGCCGGGTAATACGAGATCTAAAGGTGGGGGGATATCATGTTGCTCTGCCAACCACTAATGACATCATGGGTTATGGGATATTCGATATTACCTCGAAATATGGAATGTGAATATTGATGGAAAGACGACCGTAATTATCGAAAAGACATGCGGTAGGTTGGGCAATTAGGTTCTCATGTACTTTTATTGATGTTGACGTTATCTGGAGGTGTTCTCTCCCTTTCTTTTTTGGTCCAACGTTCATATGGTGTCCAGCAGGTGCCATTTCACCTACCACCGGCACAACCGCTTATGCACGGCCAACATTACCCCTGCAAGCCTCAATACGAGTGAGCGTTCGTGGGTTCGTATTATTACTTGTAAAGAGGGCCTGACAAGGACGAGTCGATTGACATAGGGACTTTAGGATCACTCAAGGTCCCCACACACGGGGCAGCCTTCTCACCAAAAAAAAATAAAAATACTGAAGCGTCCAAGGCTCTCACCGCAAAGTGCATTGTCGTTGAACATCAAACATCTCCATTTTCGTTATTATTCTCACGATTGGCAACACACACATTATTACTCTGCACCATCGGCCATTTCGACATGTATCGTTCAATAACCATAGCTTTGACCCTGGCCGGGCAAGCAACTGTTGCATTTATGCCGGAGCCGACGACACATCCGTTGATGCCGAGGGCCGACTGTCCAGCCAGCATGTTCCAGTGCCCGGCGTCGTTGGGTGCTGCCTTCAGTGATGTCTGCTGTTCGGATGGTCAGACCTGTGCTCTCGATCACAACAACAGTCCGGCCTGCTGCCCCTCAGGGTAAGTCATCGTCGCCGCCATCGTGTAATAAGCTAGGATCTTATGCTAATATGCAATATATTTAGTGCTGTCTGTACTGGGGCAGCGCCAACAGGACAGCCCTCTGTGACCCAGGCAGTGTCCTATGTGCCGAATTCATACTTCTCGTTCCCCTACGCCATGACTACATTCGACAATAGTGCCGATTGTAGGTCAGCCGTAGTAGCTTGTTCAGAGAATTACGACCTGTGCACGTCCAACCTTGGAGGTGACGGCGGCAGCGGGTATGGTGTGACCGTTGATGTCCCTGGCGGTGGTGGCGTGACTGTGGGCGCCTCAGCTACCGACCTGGGCGCCTCAGCTACATCTGTCTGCTCGAGCCTGAGCTCTGAAGCATGCTCCCCTCTGGCCGCCACTGACTGCTCAATCTTTGGCGAGGGGGCTGCCGTAAGCTCCATGGACCTGTTCATGGCAGTGCGGACATCTTTCGTCCTTGCCATTTCCGTGGCTCTTGTCCTCGGCTGATGATAGACGACAGCAAACTGCAGCATCACTATGCTCACCTATGGGATTGGCCAGTCGCAATAGGGGTGGGTATATTTTATGCCTGTGTCATCTTTTTGCCTCAAGTCTTGTCTAGCGGCCACCTACAAGGGATTCTTGACTATTCTACTCCCTATTTTTCCAAAAGTCAAGCTCATGGGCCAGACCCAAGTCGTGCTATGGGCGCGAATGTGCAATCCCGCCTTGGTTTTGTAATTTCTCCTGCACCCAAAGGCGTACATGAAACTATGCTTTCGGTATAAACGGATGAAACTGGGTTGGAACCAAATGAGATCAAGGGCCTGACGCTTTGTGGTGTTGATAATGATACCTTGTTATTCACGTTGGCATCGACATTGCCGCGCCAGGTCGATAATTCACCTTTGTCGTTTTTACAACTTCAGTTTAGAAGACGGAACACCTCGGATGATTACGACAAATTAAATGACCGCACGTATAAATAAAAACGGATCAAACGGCCCCGAGTAATACATACAAAGTTTCTAATACAACAAGAAAGAGTGTTTCAAAAGTATCGTGCCATCGTTTCTCACCAAAAAATCATATATCCAAAGGGGGCAAGCCACGTAGCTTAACTGCTTCCTGGGCTGTCACCTTGACATTTTTTACTGTGACACGCCAGAAATTCTGGCCGTCCCCTGCTACTCCATCCTGCTCCACAAGTACATCGAGCCACTTTATTATTTTGATGGCCTTCTCCATGTCGCGTTCTTCCCGGATGACTCGCCATATGTACTTCTCCAGAATTTTGGCGTCGCCATGATGTGGCCCTTCGATGCTTGTTTCGGTATGCCAAGCATCCAGCATGTCTTTGATCTCCGGTAGCGAAGTCACCTTAGAGCTGTCGAATGAGATCCTGGGTGGCGCCGCCGGGAAATGTATCCGACGCTGGACGGGAGCAACAGTAACCTCAGGCTTGGGTCTCCGCATCGGTGCATCCAACCCCGATATTTGGGCGAGCTGCTGTCGTTGGTGATCCTCAATGACTTCTCTGCGCACATCTTCGGGGAGCTCAGACAGGAATTCGGAATCCAGATCTCCCACTACGTCGTGTAGCGGTGCTTCGCTTCCAGGCCTGCTGTTGTTTCTGAAGTTTGTTGGCAGAAGCCCTGCTTGCACATCACTCTGACGTTGGGCTTTGCCAAACATGTCCTTGATGCGCCCCTTCTTTGCGGGGCTTTGTGACTTCTTGACCGATCCTGATTGTTGCCCCTTTCCAGGGGAACGCTGAGCTGCTGGGGGTGCGGGCTTGCGACCGTACGTTTCCAATACTTCAGCTTTCACATCATCTGGAAGTGCGTTGAAAACCTCTGCGTCGAGTTGAGAGGGGAGAACGTCGGGAAGAAGGCTTTCACGCCGCAAGCTGTCTTCTGAAATAATGGAAGAGTCAGCTGGTTTTTGGGCCATGAGCTTGCTTCTGATGTTGTTGGGCAGCTCTGCAATTATCGCTGGGTCTGCATTGCTAGGAATTATAAACTGTGTCCCAGAGACGTTCAGATGTGTTGTTGCCTTGGAATCATCCTCCCCAGCCCTGGCCAGGGCCATTGCCGGATGGACCTTGTTCTTGCGCGAGGTACGAGGGTCGTCGGTAATTGAATCAAGCTCGTGGTCTCCTCTAGTTGTACACGCGTTCCCCCGATCGCTTTTGATTTCATCAATGGGCTCATGTTTGGACATCTTAGTCGCAGCAGATTGCCCTCCTGAAACACTGAACATGAGTTTAGGCTGGCTGCCATCTGGAGCAGAAGAATGCGACTTGATGGGTTCAAGTTTTGTCATCTGGACACCAAGTCCACGGAGATCGCCGGGGTTAAATTTGAAAGATCGTAGTATCGAGACGGCTTTCTTGCCAATGACCTTGTAGTTGTTTGTGGCGACGCCGAACGGAGTGCTCTTGCTAAACAAGTCGCATTTTCCATGGCCTAGATGCTTCACCGGATCGAGAGGAGCATCTAATGCACGTCTCATTATTCGCATGGTGAGAAGTTTGCCTCTCACCTGCTCATTGAGCAGTCGCCGCTCTAACTCCTCGCAGAGATTGTAAACAAACTCCTCAGCCTCTTGCTGATGGACGAAACGGACGCCCCAGCTGACTTCTGCTGAAACTGACTTGCGAGGAGGCATCTCACCAACCTCAGCTTTATCGATGCCTCGCGCATAGTCTCTTAGCTTCTCCCCCGTCTTTGGACCTAAAATTGCCAGAAGTTTTTCTTGTGTCACGTCACGAAGATCCTTGACCAGTTTGACGCCAGCTTCCTCTAGTTTGCTGCCAATACTGTAGGCGACCCCAGGTAGCTCTTCGACTTTAAGTTGCCCAATGACGTCTAGCACCGCTTCCGGCTTCAGCTGGTACTGACCGGCAGGCTTGGCCTTTCGTAATGCTACCTTGGCTTGTAGGATGTTTGCGCCTATCCCTACAGAGACGTGACAGCCTGTCTTTGTTTTGACACTCTCCCGCAGGCGGCGGGCCATCTTGTCAACCTTTTCTTGCTCTCGCCAGATGCTCCCCTCATCGATACCAATGCCTTGGGACGCGGCAGCATCGAGGACGATGGATGTCACATCAATCAGAGCCTCATCGACGCTGACACTTTGTACTATACCGCCAACATCCAGTATGGATTCGTAGAAATGGTGGCTGGCCTCCTCATATGCCGGAAAATCATAAGGCAGTACCTTCAATTCGCCGCAGATTTCAAGTGCTCTCTTCATCCACATGCCATTTTTGACGCCAAACCTGCGTGCTGGATAGTTGCAACTCGCAATTTCTGAACCATTGCCAGTTCCGTGAGCCACGGCGACCGGACTGTCCACAAGTTCCGGATGCTTCTTCAGCGATACAGCACAGAAGAAGCTGTCAAAGTCAACGTGCATGATATATTTCCTGGATCCTGGCTTTCTGAGAGGTGGTTTGCTGGATGATCCCTTTTCAATTGCCATTCGTTGCATCCTAGACTTTAGCTCCATCTTCCAGGTGGACAAGTGGTGTAAGCGGCTCTCTGAGTAGAACTGTTTCAAGAAATCGGGATTGGCAGTTGACGATTTGCGCATTTTCGGATCAGATAAGAGCCAAGCATTATGCTCTTCCGATGTGACGTTCCTTGGTGGTTCTAAGCGTCTTGGTAGGTGATTGCTCTCTCCGTCGTGAGCAGTTGTGTTGTGAGAGGTAGCGTCTGTGACTAGTATATTGGAAGTGTTATTCTCCATCACATGTCCAATCATATACCCATTTCCGGGAACCCCCAGTTCGTTGATATTGTATATATCAGAGGGCTTTCTGGATGGTCCTGGTGTAGCGTTCTCCTCGACCGCTTGTCTCCACAGCTGACCAGAGCTGGAAGCGGTCTGTAGCTGGGCGGTATAGAAGCTTTTCTCTGTCTGTTCACAGTATCCTCTCTTGGCTTTAGAAGTTTGTTGTTGTGAAAGACCTTTGTTGCTATCAAGCTTGAGGATCTTCTGCCTTGGGCCCTCGTCCAACACCCGATAATCAGACCAGGGAAGAAGGGCGCCGGCAATGATGGAGTCCACGATCCAGGAGGGTTTTACAATACGATACCCGCTGAAGTCAACAGTCTTCTTTGGGGGCAGACTTGAGGTAATGATGTGCGTCGCCATTGTCTTAGAGTCGAGGTACTGGAGGAACCCGCCTCCATGTTCTACAATCTCGCGATGCAGGCTTCTCTGCTTGTCAGCTGGCTATTTTTGTGAACAGAAAAGGATGAGGTAACATACATATGTAAAGGAGGTTGAGTGTATCCCGTGACGTGTGCGACTATCCCCTTGAATAGTTGTGGTTTGTCAGAGGACGAGCGCATATCCGCATCCAGATTCTGGAGCTTGATCTTCTTCCGTCTGAAGTAGTCTCCGAAGCCGTTGAACCTGCTTTCCTCGTACTCCTCGCCCGCCTCATCCTCAAACACATGACTTTCGATCCGCTTCCGGGACTGGGTTGAGTTTTTATCTAGTATTCTCCCCATCGCGATGAGTGTAGAACGCCGTGAGCGTGAAGACCGTGAATAATGCCGGCTTCGATGCGAGCTGAGGGTTGAGGACCACCGGGAATTGTTGCGATGACACTGGGTGAAAATATCGCTATTGGAGTTTTTCCGAGCGCCACACTTTGAGAGCCTACCATACTAGGCATTATAGTGATATAATATATCATATGTTGAGTTAGAGAAACTCTCATGGAAACTATCGGTGGCGATCGGACAAGACCGCATAAAGTGGAGCGTGTCATTCGCACGGGCACGAGGCGTGACGCCACCACATACCAAGCCACATACTCACTAGCCACATAATGAATGTTGACGCAGTCAAGAGAGTTAGCTTGGTCTACGACATACATTGCTGCAGTTGTTCCAGTGCTTCGATCTGTAGCAGACTGCACCATGAATAATGAACAATTCAGGAAGCTGATGCTAGCCTCATCGGCCAAGCCGAAGACTTCAAAAGATGGACCCTCACCCCCATCTGCATCGTCATCCGGCGGAGAAGGCTCACTTGGTTCCCGGCAACGCGCAAATATACCCATGACGCCGTGAGTTTGGTCAGAAGCACGCACTTGACAACGCAAGGAGCCCAACTAACACATAGTGTAGGAGATCCGTCTCTGGAGCACAGTCAAATTTTGTGCGACAACTTGCCGAGCGAAACGGAGCAACCCATCCTCAAAAAAGATTCAAGACGTCTGCCCCCAAGGGCGTCAAATTAGCATCCGGCTATGTTGATCGCACCATGGAGCGAGAAAACAAAGGAATAGATAATCGAGAAGAGCGTCTGAAGGCTCTAGAGGAGTTATACAAAAAAGAGGAGATTGACAAGGAGACTTTTGGGAAACTCAGGCTCGATATCGCTGGCGGCGAGTTGAAGAGCACCCATCTCGTCAAGGGCCTCGACTTCAAGCTCTTGCAAAGAATACGGCAGGGTGAAAACATATACGAATCAAATACAAAGGACAATGCAGAAAACGAAGACCATGTGGAGCAAGAAGATCCCGAGGCAAAGCTTGACGACGAATTCGACAATATTGAACAACAGGAGATTGAAGCTGTCGAAAAGAAAAAGAGCAAGGAGAAAAAGAAAGGCCAGCTGTCCACTGTTCCCCTGGCGCCAGGAAAGAAACGGACCCGCGACCAGATATTGGCAGAGCTCAAGGCATCCAGGGCGGCGGCCAAGGCGAAACAGGAACCAGCACTGGGCAACCATTTTCGGAAGATTGGTGCCAAGCAACAAGCAGGATCTCGGATTGAGATGGACAGCAGGGGCCGAGAGGTGCTTATTGTTGTGGATGAGGATGGTCACGAGAAACGCAAAGTCCGCAAGATACAGAATGGACAGGCCGACGAGGAAAAGAGCAATCTCTTGATGCCGAGTAAGGACGCGAAACCCTTGGGAATGGAGGTCCCGGAGCAGTATCGGAAACAGGAGGAAACCGGAGATGATATGAACATTGACATATTCGATGACGTCGGTGACGACTATGATCCTCTTGCGGGCGTAAAAGTTTCCGATTCGGAGGATTCTGATTCTGACAAGGACGATGAGGACAAGAAAAGGGACAAGCCTGAACCTTCAGAGGTCGCGGAAGAGGGCGAGATACCCGAGGCCATCTCCAAAGAGGATGTGATGCCTCCACCACCGAAACCCACGTCTACAAATCGCAACTACTTCCATAACTCGAACACGGGTTTGGTTTCGGAAGAAGCTATCAAAACACCTTCTATGTCCGATCCTGCAATCATGGCCGCTATCAAGAGAGCAGCTGCCCTCAACCCGATATCCAAACAAGACGGTGACGATGACGACGGCGATGGGAAAATCTCTCAGGAGAAGAAGGCCAGGGAAGAGCGACGGAAGCGGATGCTCGAGGGCTCTAGGAGGGACGAGGAAGATCTCGATATGGGCTTCGGTACAAGCAGGTTTGAGGACGAGGAGGACTTTGATGATCAGAATACGAAGCTTTCAGTCTGGGGCAATGGAGGGCAGGAGGGGTCAAAAGGAGGAAAGGCCAAGAGGAAAAGAGGGCCAAAGAAGCGGAAGGGCAATGCCAATGATGCCAACGATGTGCTTCGAGTTATGGAACAGCGGAAGAAGTGAGGTGAGCTGCGTTGCATGCCACACTACGGAAATCGTATCGCACATTGGTGATTGGTGTCGACTTCATGTCAATACATATCCACATACTACATTTACGCTATCGAAGTGCCCATTATCCGGCGTCAACGTGTGCAGAGGGAATCAGCCCTCTTCTGGCCACGGTTAGAAGCGGGGAGCTCTGGAAACCCCACCCATAGCAAAAGTGGACTCGAGCCATCCATCGTGTCGCATACCCGTAGTTTCAACCAAACAAACCCAAAGCCAGGAACGCAGCAAGCGATTATTCTTCTATAGGGTTCCCATCATCAATCTCCACTGATCCTCTGGAAATCACCAGGAACCATGGCGCAACAGATTCCCGTCTGGCTAGATTGTGACCCAGGTCACGACGTAGGTGTCGAGAGCCCCGCTGAACGGCCGTGATAACCGCGGGGTGCTTCCATGCTGATCAAAAGACATCCTAGGACGCATTTGCTATTCTCCTGGCAGCTTACCACCCGCGCATCAAGCTACTTGGTATCTCGTGCATCTTTGGAAATGCTTCGCTCGAGTAAGCAGTCAAACTATACCTTAACAAACCGGAAGAAGGCGATGGACGGCAGGAAGCTCATATGCATACAGAAACACGACCCACAATGCGGCCTCTATTCTCACAGCCATCGGCAAGGCCAAGGAGGTTCCCCTCTACGTCGGGCTAGACAAAGCGCTGGAGCGTCCGGCTCTACATGCTCCGACTGACATCCACGGCATTACTGGTCTCGACGGAACCGACCTGTTGCCCGAGCCGGAGTGTACGCCCTCGTCGGTTCCCGCCGTCCAGGCCATGGCTGAGGCGCTCAAGGCCCAGCCGGAAGGAACGGCGTGGATCGTTGCGACGGGTGCACTTAGCAACGTCGGTGCCCTGATGCGCAAGCACCCAGATCTCGCGTCGCACATTGCCGGGCTGAGCCTGATGGGCGGTGCCATCGGTGGCGGGTTTTCAGACGCTCCATTGGGCCGCGTTAATGGTGTGGAGCGCATCGGCAACTGGACGCCCTACGCTGAGTTTAACATCTTCGTGGACCCGGAGGCTGCGTCTGAGATTTTCAGCAACCCCGTCATCGCAACCAAGACATCCATTGTGCCCCTCGACCTAAGCCACCAGGTCCTGGCCACGGAAAAGGTCCGCGATGTCCTCCTTCACGGAAAGGAGGCTAAGGGAGACGAGGGAGACGGCAAGGCCAACACGAAATTGCGCCACATGCTTGTAGAACTCTTGTACTACTTTTCCCAGACATATTCGTTAGTGCACGTCCTTGTTAATGCTTGTTATATTCTTCAACTGACGTTGCAACTTTAAGTACCCAATTCGGCATTACTGAAGGGCCTCCTCTGCATGATCCTCTGGCTGTTGCTCTGGTTCTCACCGGAACCGAGGACGAGATACCCTTCTATGACTGGAACGAAGCAAAGAGCACCCACCCCAAGCACGACGAGCGCTTTGAGGTGACCATCGTGACCGAGGGCACCTTCGATGAGGCCAGAGCAGGCAAGGCTGAGACTGGCCGCACAATCGCCAAGGAGCTTCCTCCGGGACAGCCCGGTGTCCGAATTCCCCGGGGCTGCGACACCGCCAAGTTCTGGGCAGTGATTGAGGATTGTATCGAAAAGGCGGACGAGGTGAACCGAGGCCTAGGAAGGTAGGAGCAGACGATATGAGAGAGATGATACATGCCTAGGTAATATCGTTACAGTATTAAAATTGGCGGGTTGCCCCTAGTTTTGTCTTCTGCTGGACTTTTCTTCTCGTGCTAGAGTACCCTCAAGGATAGATAAGACCTTAGATGTTTTTGAACTCTTCTTTCTTCTTCTCTAGCTCCAGAATCGTGTTTAGTGTCCGTTCGTATGCCCAGATGGTGAGGGCACCCGTGGGCGCAGACTTGAGCAACCCAATGGGCAGACCTCTAAAGAGTCCACGAACACCCTCCCTGCGAACAATGGACTTTAGGGCTTTCAGCGCGCCTGTATACTCAGGAATATCACCGTAGATGTAGCGGCTCCTGGTGGGACCCTGTACCTGGATGCGTTTGCGCACGAGATCGAGTGGGAAAACGGCCGTCTTGGCGAGGACGCTACCGACGACGCCGGCCGTGGCATCACCACTACCCCACGGCAGGTCTAAGTCGACGAGACCGATGCGCAGCTGCTCGTAGGTGACGAAGAAAATACCCATGTAGGGGACGATCTGGCTGAGGCCGGGGGCTAGGCCGCGGAAAAAGCCACGGAAGCCCTCATCGCGCCAGATGGAACCCACGGCACCGTGGAGAGAGGTGTAGACGCGCTTGCGGCCCTGGGCGGCGAAACGCGTGCGTAGCAGGTCGAGCGGGTATGTCAAAGTAGTTGCCATGGCGCCGGCCGACGCGCCGGCTACGAAGCTCTCGGCCGCGTCGGGGAGTTTGACCGACAGGCCTGACGACTCGAGGAAAAGTGTCACGGACCTGTACGTGCCAAACTGCGCAGCTGCGTAGCACACATACATGAGCTCAGCTGGGACATTGCCCTTCCATAGTCCCGTGATGCCCTCGTGACGCACAGTGTGTCGCAACATTTCGATGGCGCCGTGGTAGGGAGGTGCTCGTCGCTTGGGTTCGAGGGGGTCGGACAGGGAGTGTGCCTGTAGTTGGAGGCGAATCTTGATGACATCAAGCGGCGCGATGACGAAGCTAAAGCGGACAGTATTTTTCTCAGTAAAACAAGAGAATAATGGGAGCGCATAGAAGCCGTTGTAGTACCACTCACCGCGACACGAGCCCAGCGATAGCACCGGCTGTCACGACCTGTATTTTGGAGCCCTCATGCTTGAGGTGTTCCCCTCTGGATGACATACATGCAGCTTCTTGGTGTCTGACGTACGGTCGACCGACGGCGAAATCGAAGCTGCGCACAGGCAAGTTAAATCATCGGGAAATGGGGGCGGGAATGGTGATGAGAAGAGAAGAGAACGTTGATCGAAGTGTGGCGAGTGAAAGGGAATGTCAAAATTTCCTGTCGCTGTTAGGGGAAGGTGAGAGGAATTGATTGGCCATACAGAGCTGTCGGTGTTTTTCAGGGTCACGACGATCTATTGACAGTTGATAGAGTTCCAAGTCTCACACTTGATTCAAGCTGTTACATATCCGTAATCAACAAAGCAGGTATGATTTATTAATTATTATGAAGTTCAGAACTTTCAGGAGAGCGGGCGGAAAGCCTTGGTGGCCTGTGGTCGCTGCGTTCGAAAGTGGGAAACCGCCAGGATTCAGTCGCATATGAACAAGTCTTTTATATGATGTCGCCTTACACATAGGAATTGCCGCCTACGAAAAAATAGGAAAAACCTGGTGGGAGAAAACGTCAATGGAAAAGTAAGTAAAGGAGGAAGCACGGCTAGGTACTTGCATTTATACATAAATACATTCACTTTTCTCCAACATCGGGGTACCAAGCCCTCTCATACAATGTTTAGGTTGTCCAATGCTGCGTGTGCTGCGTCTAACATTCTCAAACAGTTTCTTTCCTTAGGTGGCAGGGGCCGGTATGGCTGATCCCATCCCATACAGCGCACCTCATGCAGTCTGCCTTCGGCAGCGAGCTTATCCATGTATTTATGACGTTCGCCACTGCCTTCTTCCATGAGCTTGACGACATAACGCAGCCCGTACCTGTAATGGATGTCTCCTAGCATATCGGTCGGAGGGATATCGACGCCGCAGACATCGACACGTATAATGGCACGCATAATGCTACGCCACAGGTCTGGGCCTATCCCGTGATTGTTGCAATGCAATAGCTTTGTCCAGTCCTTGTCGGCACCGGAGGTTGGAAATATGCTGCCAACCTCATTGAATGAAAGCCGTACAGTATTTCCATTTTCCCGGGCAGCAGCAGCTTGCTTGTCAATCATATCGAGAATAGCAGCATAAGCGTTGCACGTGGATGGAACGAGAGTAGCAAGACACATTCTGTTCTGAAAGCACTGCATAACGGGTGTCTTGAGGAGATCCTCCACTGCTATATCAGAGCACTTTGTGCACCGGGCAACATCATGAGCCACTTCGGAGGCACGTCGGGCGATGCGCAAAGCACCATCTGCATCTTTAGGTAAACGAGAGAGGGAGTCGAGGGCCAGGTAGAGAGAGGACAGGCATTCACAAGGGATGCGGTCGATTATCGAAGTAGGACCAGGCGACGCATCCCATGAGGACAGCGAAAGTTCTTTCCAATAAGAGGGGACCTGAGACGCCGCAGACTCGGAACTCTCACCAGGAGTGGCCTCGGGAAGTTCGGCAAGCTGAAAATGGTCTTTGAACTTCTGGGATTGCCAATTTCGCTGGATTAACTTGCCGACGTCTTCGATGATCGAGGCTGACGATGAGCTAAGTTCGTCGCCAAAAACGACACCACTCATCAAACCAAGACCATCAGAGGGGAATGATAACTGTGCTGATTTGGCTGAGTCATGGCCTGCGTGAAGCACTTTTGGCTCACTGTGGGGACTTTCTGTTTGTAATAGGTCCAGAAAATCGTTTTCCCCAGGCGAAAGCTGATCATTGGAAAAACTAAGGGTCGGCTCGAATATGGAATAGAAGTCTATCTTGTCCGGACTCCCTGGCTGCGTGCTGGGGATAATGGGGGAGGGAAAGGCATCGGCCTTGTCGACCGCCATTGAGGTCTGTTTGTCAGAAGGTTCGTCAACAAGACGCCGCTTTCGGGGCCGACCCATGGACTTTTGGAGCGAATAATGACACTGAATACCATGCTGGAGACATCTCAAGCAGCCATCTATCCCCTTTGAACATGAAACCTTGCGTGACCCTGATGATGTGGTTGTTAGTAAGTCTCTGGGATGAAATTGAGGGAGGGCGGAATCAAGAATTGCTTACTGCACTCGTCGCAGGCCTTACGCATCCGCCGGTTGTCAGGTTTTGTTGACTGCACCCCTTCACTAGTGCCCATCTCACCATCAGAGAAAAAATACGCTCAGAATCGGGTATTCAGCTGTGGATCTATTCTCGGGTTAGAGCAACTTTCAGGCGAAGAGTGGTGATGTGATTCGTCTCAGTTTCACAAAGCTACCAGGATGCAAGAATTGGACAGGAGCAGATATTATATGGCCCTTTAGGTCGTGAAACTTCTAGTTTGTACGTACGGTATTTTTGGGCAGTGTGTCGACAGTAAAATGAGTTTACTGTACTGTACGGCTGCAGCCTGCTCTTTAACATGTATTAAACAATATGGAGATGAGGAGCAATAGCCCGTTTCACGCAAAGTAATATAAGGAGTTGGGCGACGGGTATTATCCATAGTTCATGGCAGCAACAACCGTCAGCAACAAGCCGGTATTGTTCGTACGAGAAAAGTCGGCGCTGCGGGGAAATCTCCAGAGCTCCAAAGCTACTCTTGGCACTGCACTGCTCATTCGTATGAGTAATTTGCCTGATGACCCAACAAATAAATAAACCTACTGAGCTATTTTTTCTTCTATTCTTTTTCTTTTCATTATTATTGCCCATTGGCTATCGAGCAACCTTGTCATTACATCAGTGGTCTTCAAATGTTGAAAGTTACAGACTATCAATATCATGCCTCTTCTTACTTGCAAACGTGGCTCACTGTGTGTGGATCATCGTAACCCTGACCTGTAAGTAGCAAGAGCCCTGCACTGCTCTTTCCTGCGGGATGGGGAAAAAAACAGAGAGCAGAGAATATTATGCAATTAGTAGCACACGAACTCGAATATCGTTCCAAAGAGTCATGTATAACTGCCTTCGACGCTACCTATACCTGGCTATATACGTCATACTGGCAGTACTCCGCTAGTCTTCTTCGTACGCTGTATCAATGTGCTAGCGCAGCTGATGAATTCAAGCAGCTTCCGCCTTCGACGTTGACGATATCACAAAAACGAAGCGGGGGACATTGCAGCATCCTGGTAGATTGCTCATTGACCAACACGTGGATACTCGCTGTCTCCAGAGCTCAGAAGGGAGAAGACGGAGCCATGTCGGACTTTAAAAATGTCCCGCTGGAACATCTTGCAGACTTTGTCCGCGCCAAATACCGTGCCGAGTTCACCCAGGCTGTTGCTGATGGAAGATCCCTGCCATTCACGCTGCCGTATGGTATCCTGGGCGCCTTCATAGTCCCGACACTCTGGCTCGCGATCCCGCATCTGCACTCTCAATGGATGAGGGGCATGCAGTGGCTAGTTGTTGCGTTCGTCATCGTTTTCAACATCCACGTCGCTCAAGATGTTTCAAGCAGCAATATGGCCTTCGCTTATGCCTCTGGGCTCATGGCCGGGTGGGGTACTCTTTCGACAATGAATATCCTGGTGTGGAACGACGCCCAGAAGGATGCAGCCAGGATCATGAGGAGGCCGAAGGTGGCCAAGGCTGATAGAAACGACGGGGATCGGCATGCTTTCAACGTTTCTTCGGCCCAAGACCAGCTGCGACATCGTAAGCACGACACCGCGACTTCACGAAAGGCCGAAACTGCTCAGGTGGCTACCCAAGTTGAGTATGAGTACGTTTGGCAGCCTTTTCCTATAGATGGGACTTTCTTGGAACGGCTGAACTGGGCCTTTGATTTGATGACCGACCTCCGTTTCGTTGGTAGGGAAACTCTGTCTTGTTCTATCCAGTATAGGATTCTCTGATGACAAATTTCAACCTAGCAGGCTGGAATTGGGCCCCTTCCATACTTCCGAGGCCAAAGGTCCCTTCGAGCAACGGCATTCCATATGGTACCCCAGTCGATATCGCTTCCATTCCTGTGTCTACTGAGTCTGGTTATCGGCTTTGCGCTACAGAGTCCGAGTTCCTCTGGGGTCGCATAGGTACCATCGCAACTATGTACATCATTCTCGACTTCCTGGCTGTTACAATGACCAGCGATCCCTATTTCATTGTAGGATCCGAGTATGCCAGCCTCATGAACCTCGACAATCTACCACACTACTTAAAGCGCGATGATGAGCTACAACCCTTCGAACAGTACCTGATGCTTGAGGCCCTGTACGTCTACCGGCAGGTCTCTTGCGTCGTAGCTGTGGCTGCCGCCATCTCTCTTTTCCTCAACATAAACGACCTGTTCCAGTACTACGTCTTCAGCTACTTTTTCCCTAGTCGTGGTGAGCTTTGGCAACAGCCGCCCACCTTCGGATCGATCACGCCGACATTCGTTCGTGGTCTCGCTGGGCTTTGGGGCTCTACATGGCACCAGTCGTTCCGCGTGCCGTTTGCTGCTCCGGCAAAGTGGCTCTTGCGCCGCGGATACATTAAGAAAGGCACTCCTGTGGCAGGCCTGACCCTTTTGTTGGTCTCGTTTATGCAATCAGGACTACTTCATGCTTCAGGCAGCGCGTCATCCATGGGTCCCGGCAGCATCTGGAGGACGCCTATCTTCTTCATGCTCCAAGCACTCGGCATCATTATCCAGGTTGGAGGATCGTTTGCTCTCCCAAAATATCTCCCATCAGCTATCAGGCCAAGTCACGATGCCTGCTATGCAATCAATTTTGTCTTTCAAATGCTATGGTTACATGCGACAGGAAGTTTGTTTACCATGGACTTGAGTGATGCCGGCCTCTGGCTACTGGAACCCGTGCCGTTTTCCTTCTTCCGCATGGTTGGGTATGGCTTCCCGCACGACAACTGGTGGCGCTGGGATGGCCATTACATGCCTAGGTGGTATACTGCGAAGAACTGGTGGCAAAGCGGCATTGCACTGTAAATGGATTACGGGCAGGTGCCCACATGGAATTTTGTCCCTTGCGCTGTTTTTTGGGCTCCGGACATATACAGTAGCATGCGACGGAGCACTACTATAAGCACGTGTATCATGGCTGTAGACTGCAGTTATTCCTGCCCCCTTTTATAGTGATAGTTTTCATCATCGAGACTACCCCCCCTTCGTTTGCCCTCCAGACTTGTCCATTTTGCTGCGTAACCAGCATATAACAGCGTCGTAGCCCGCCTGCTTCCGACCAAGTATCTCAGAGAAGGCTTCGTAGGCAGATCTATATCGCGCCAATTAGTAAACTGGGTCCCGTGATAGACTGAAGAGGGGACGTACTCACGTTGCTACCTGCGATTTGCGCAAGTCAAAGACGTAAACCTCATATTTCATCTTCCTCGCCTTACTAGCCAGAAGCAAGAATGCAACGTCGATAACTTTCACAATGGCTCCTAGGACATCAATTAGCGATTGGGTCAGACCCCTCGGTATCTCCAGAACTTACGGATGATCAAGCTGCTTCTTGGCCGCTTTGGTTTAGGTAGAGAGCGAACATATGCCCACATTTTGGTAGCTGTCTCGCAAAAGGCACCGTAAAGCGTCATGAGGACTGTGCTGGTCAAATTATGCTCCGTATCATAGAACATATGGTACGACTGGATCTTGAACGTGTCTGCACCAGTTACGGTCAGAATTTGCCGGAGAATTATCATCGCAGGATAAAAGAGATACAGAGTGCAACACTTACTCAGGACTTTTCTTTCGAAGTTCTGTCCCGGACATCTTCCAAATTCGACGGTAAGGGTATCGGCGACGTCTTCACTCTGCATTAGATGACACATTATAAGTCACTATTTTTTGGGGGGGGTTCACACATACCAGTCATCTTTCTTCTGGCCTGGTCCCGGGTTATATCCAAGGTGGAACAATCAATCAGCGTAGCACAATAGGGAAACCACCCCCGTTCGGTGACCTTTTTCACCGGCCCATCCCGCAGCTCCATGTCGAAGTTGACCATGGTCTTATTGGCGTTCACATCGACGCCGTATTCCGGTATGCCGCGGTGCATGGTCTCGACGAACCGTACGGCCTTGCTCTTGTCAAGCGTAATGAGGAGGAAGTCGTCAACGAGCCTGAGCAGGAGACTGTCGGAGGAGCCATCGTTGAGGAAGCCCAGGTAGCGGACTTCGAGATCTGCATAGAAGTAGTTGCATAGAAAGGACGATAAAATGGACCCCTGGGGGATGCCAACCTTTTGGCGGTAGTACTTCTTCCCAATCTTGACCAGGTTCCTCGTAACGTGCTCGGCGAGGAGGCCGAGCAGATTGGCGGCATCGTACGTCCTGCGCGCCGCTGTGCCAATGAATACCGTGTTCTTTTTGCCGGTACCGAGATTGGTCTCCAGCCGGTCTGGGAAGTTTGCCGACTCGCCGTCTCCCAGGGCTGTGGCGTACCATCGACACAAGGGCTTGGTCACCGTCCTGGCCGCCTCTGCGACGGAACGCTCACCAGGTGTCACCTCTGCATGTTTCGCTATCTCATATTGTTCTTGACTTGGCACAGAGCCCATAAGTCGTACCACGGCGTCCTGGGGAATGGTGTCAAAGGCAGCATGCACATCTACTTTTGCAAAGTATAGTGGTTGGTGATTGGGGCCTAAGCTGGCCTTGAAGCTCTTCAGCTTCGTGTATATGTCGTTGACAGAAAACAAGGTGGACCCGAGTTTTTCAGGGTTGCGCGCCTAGACACGTCAGAATTTCACCTTGCGGTAGTTCTGTAACACACGAAGAAGGGGTTGAACTCACTCCTTCCAGCTTCAGAAACGTATGAACAGGCTTCAGTATGGTATTGATACTGGGCCCCAGTGTTTTCGGGCCGCGCTTCGCCATGACTCTTCTTCGAAGATTCATAATGGGGCGCAAGTTCCTCCCTTTCGGCAAGAGCCGGATCTGGTTGTAGCCCAGGGTCCTCGAATCAAGGACGCTCTTTGCATCTGCAAACCTGACTTCCTCAAACATAGTCTTCTTCAAGGTGGCCATCGCTGGCTCAGCCACAAGTTTCCACACATCATGTCGAAAGTAGAATACTCGGCTGCGGTTCGTGCTTGATTCGGTCACGTAAAAGTTGCTCCTAAGAAGGGGTATGAGAAGAGAGTCAAAGACAAAGAACAGAAGCTCGTTAAATAGATCCGCTCGCTTCTGAATATCTGTCCAGCTGGTCTTTTTTTTCTGCAAATGTGGTTGCTGTAACCAAGGTATCTGTGCTATCTATTCTTGGTTAGCAGCCGCTATCCGACAGAGAGATCAAGAGCAATCTTGAGCATGCATACCTTTAATCCCTGAATAAGCTCATGTAATGAAATGGTTTCGAACCGTCTCAACCGAATAAAATGGTCCACCATGCGCAATACAAGCCTCTTGTTGTGCTGCATGATGTCACCTTCCCCCCAGAAACCATCTGGAATGATCTTGGAGAGAACCGCACGACAAAAGGCTGATACATGCGCCATGGGGCTGGCTAGCTCCACGATTGTGTCAAAAGGCGAGACCACATGCGAAGGTTTCTGTGACTGTGTTTTTCGATGTTTTTTGCCCTTCGGGAGAGAGCGAGGTTTGTGCTGTGCGGCACCTGGAGAGCCCTTGCATGTTGAGCTAGCAACCCTCCGAGGAGTTTGGCGATTGCCAACGTGCCCGACATTGGACGGACAGTAGTGATCAAGAAGTTCAATGTATGAACAGCGGCTATGTCGGATCTGTAAACGTCTTACAAGGTCTTCAGCAGTCCCCCTCAGCCGCTTGGGAATCTTTGGAAGGCGGCCGTCTCGTGAGTGGTCCTGGACGTGGGGCTCGATCTCTGCATCGCGTACAGTATAGTCTTGGTATTTCTGGGCCGTCTTGGTTCGGTCTACCTTGGAGGTAAAGACGTTGTGCAGCTTGAACTGGCGTGGAAAAATGTACATCATGACAGTGATGGTATTGAGTTGCTGTACCTTCAACGTTTCACCACCAGTAATTACCTTTTCTAGAGCTGGCTCAGGCACCGAACCCCAAGGAAACCGGTTCAGAACATCTATGAGATAAACGTTAGTTGAACTGGAAGTTTGAACAAAAAAAGAAGGGCTATTTGGGCCATACGTATGTGCTTGAATCTAGCTTGGACTATTCCCCTGTCCGTCAGATTCGGTCTCGCGTAGAAGATCTTGCTTCTCATCAGGGTGATATCCGACGGTGCCCTGCTGAAGTCTTCTGCTTTCTGATCAACGTGAGGCCCACTATGGGATAGGTCGAGTTCCGACAACGGAATTCCTGCAACTCGTCAGAACAACTGCATCCCAATCACTGTTCAACAGACGGCGCGTTGACATACCGCTGAGCTGATAATAATTGCCAGACCCAACTTGGACAGCCACAAATATGGAGCAGTCAATAAGCAAGTCAATCATGACCTTCTCCCCCGAACTCCCCAGTAAAGCAAGAACATGCGGCCAAGGCGCCTCTCTCAATGTCTTTTCATGCGAATTAGGGAACCACCTAAAGACGCCGGGGATGGTCGTAAGTCCATCGGCATCACTATCCAAGGGGAATTTTCGAAACCCATCGCAGAGCAAGTGCTTAGGCCATGAGGCAGGCTTTGTTTCCCTCGAGAAGAGAAGCCAGATGACAAAGTCGATGATCTTTTGCACCCAGGTCAGCTACTACCAGGAAGGAAAGGACGGGGTAGAGAAGAGGACGGCAACAACGAACATCAGATTGTGAGGAAAATGCATCTTCGATATCTCCAGAAATCGTAACATACGACTCGTCAAATTTCTGGGAAAAGTGCAGCCACTGTTTCCATCTCGTCTCGCGCACTGGAGCAACAGGGTTGACGATATCGGGGCTCGAGGCACACACGAGGGTCGTGTCTAGAAAGCGAGACAGGAGGGCCTCAGTGTCGTTGTGGGGCGTGCCGGCCTGGCCCAAGGTAACAATCTTCTTCCTACGCAACCTTGATGAGGAGGGGAGTTTCGTGAGGAGATGCTGCCGGAGCGTCTGAACATATGGGTAGATCTGTTCCAAGAGGTCGCGCCTAGTGGGTGATTGGGATGGTATGTCCGTCGCCTTCAGCTTCTTGGAGGCTTCCACGGCCACTACACCCTCAATATTGAATTTTCGCTTACGTAGTTGATCCATTCCCCATCTCGGTCTTGTTTCTTCTGCCACACCTGGCATATATGGAGGGAGAGTTGAGGTTGGTGATCATGATTGATGCAGCAAGACGCGTCTAGCACGTGACGGGAGTGGTGGCGAAATTTTGTGGCGTTAGGTGTGGCGTGCACAGAGATGAAAAAGAGGTCTCGATGGTTCTTATAAGCAAGTGCCATCTCTGGTAGTGAATTGAAGGTAACAAAAAAGTTGATTTTCGAAAAATCAATAACACAGGCTTTTCTTTCATGCATCTCGTTTCACTTCTTTCCTTTTGGCAGCACGCCTTTTTCGCCCCTTGCCTTATAAGTAAACATCTGTCTCTCAAGCCATTAGGATGACTTGAATGTGTAGCTATCGTTCATAGAAACTTTTTTCTTCCTCGCTTTGCATTTGCTTTTTAGCTAGTCATTTTCACATATCTTTTTTTGGGTTTCATGTATTTTTTTCTTCGTCAGTGGAAAGAAAAAGGTGTTTTGCTCTTTTGGCATATTCATTGAGCTCCCTAGGCTCCGAACTGTTTAATGAGCTGAGCAACTTTGTTGGCCAGCTCATCGGCTTCGGATCGCGTTGCAGCTTCGGCGTACACGCGGCAGGCATTCTCGGTTCCGGAAGCGCGGGCGAACGAACGTGCGTTGCTGTACTTCTTGACACACTCGTCGATCTCATTCTGCAGGCCGGGAGGGTGGCTGAGACGGCGCTCGGCGTCGGTGGTCTGGAAGAGGTCCTTGTTACCGACCTCGACGCGGACAAGGCGGTTGGGCAGGTCGGTGTAGGTCATGGCCCAGTCCTTAAGGGACCATCCCTTGTGAGCAAGAATGACCTCGATCATGAGCATGTCGGAGATGGCGTCGCCAACGGTTTGGTTGATGAGGTCGGAGACGGCACTGAGGGTCTCGAGAGCGTCCTTCTGAGCGGGAGACTGGGGCTCCTTCTCACGGAAGAGGCGTGTGGCATCCTGAGAGAAGACGACAGTACCATGGCCATTAGCCTCGAAGTAAACACCGATATCAAACTGGCAAGCGGCATGGTGCAGATGCTTGACGCCGGTTGGGGTGCAGACAACGGGCAACTGCAGGTGTTTCTGAATGTAGGTGGTGCTGGCACCGTTGGCGTAGGCCGTCTGGACAACACCGATGCGGAGTTCGTCCTCGAGTCCAGCAGAGCGGACAAGGTCGCCGATAAAGGAGGCGTTGAGGGAAGAGATTCGGTCGCCGTCGAGCATAAAGAAGCCCGTGTCGGGGTCCAGCCAGTAGTAGATCAGACGGTCGGCATCGCCGTCCAAGGAGCAGCCACGGACCCCGGGAACAGGCTGGGGGCTCGGCGGGGCACGCTGTTTGGTCTTGACAAAATCGGCACCACACTGTTACAGTAATAACGACAATTATCAGCAGCAATAAGCAAGAGTGGTTACGCCAAGAGGCGGCCAAGAAACAAGCGGGGAAGAAATATAAGGGCGGTGTGTAGTGATCGTGGTACAGAAAATTCTCCTTACGTCGAGGTTGAGGACTTCGGGCCTCAGGACATCATCGTTGACGACGCGGACGTCAAAGCCGGTGACATCCTTAGGAACAAACTTGAGGAACTCCGACAGCTCAGGGCCACCGACGCCGTTGGCACAGTCGACGGTCAGCTGGCCCTTTATCTTGCGGCCGCGGAGAGCACGAACAAAGGCCCCGGACAGCTTCTCATTATAGCCTGCCTTGCTGACCTTGCCGTAGGATTTGGGGGTGCCCTCGGTGTTGATGCAGCGCGTCAGGTAATGGAGTTGCGGGGTGGTGACCCTCTTGAAGTCAGTGTACTCGGAGTCGGTGGCCTCGCAAGCGTCAGCGAGGGCAGCGGCAAGGCCGTGGCCAGAAGGTCTAGTATCGCGGCCACAAATGATGCGGGCGGGGGCCGAGAGGTCGACTTTGAGCTGGGTGGCGAGGGTCTTGTAGGTGTCGAGCAGGTCCTGATCCGAGGTGCAGTTGACAAGGCGCGTGGCATGGGCCTCCCAGTCTTGCTCAAGCATCTCGCCCATGGGGTCGACGATCTTAACGCCATTGTCGGGGGCAGGGTTGTGGCTGGCGGTGATCATGACACCAATAGCCTGACCATTGAGGCGGCGGCTGCGCAGAGCGGCGAGAAGACCTACGCGAAACGAGACACCATCGAGAAGATCAGCCTTCATGCGGAAGCCGGCAGTACCATACTTGTAGACAAGGTCGGCAACAATAGGGTGTTTAGCCGAAGCGGCAAGTATCTTGTCGTCCATAGCGGCCTTTTTCTTTTCTTATTTTTCTGCACCTGTTGTTTTGTTTGTTTTTCTTCTTTGTATGGTTTGACGCTGGCGTAGCGAGAGAGGGAAGGAGCTGGGGGAGGGGTAGCCGCTACTGCTGTCAGGGTTTGAGTGGGGGAGGGGCAGGGAATACAGAAACAGCGAGCGGGACGCTGTGAGTATCGAATACGAGTAAAACAGAGGGAGAGGCGGGGTGCTGAGAGAAGAATGGCTCAAGAAATAGAATAATGGCTCACTGATGAGAGTGGAGTCCCATATCTCATGAATACGGGAAACACTTCAGAGAGGCGGAGAGGAGAGAGAAGGAAGAGGAGAAGTCACAGCAAGGCTGCTAGCTAGTCGGAGACACGCGTGTGTCTGCGTGCGACGTAACATCATCACGGATCTAGTCCATTGCTAGTCTTGGCAAAGGAGCAATAATAAGTAAGGACTGACTGAGCCAGTCAGCCAATTCCAAGTCCTTACGAGAATACCCTCAACGTACTGTAGTAGACAGCAAAACAGAACGACGACGTGGCAATTTTTCTCTCCGGAAACCTTACACCCCCTGGTGTCTTGTTGGTTCTTGTACAGTTAACAGGTACACACTTTGCAACAAAAACGCACGTGTAGTGGCAGCCATGGTCCATACCAATAAAGGTCATATTGACGGAATTTGCATTCACGAGTGTTACCGCGTACGTGAAGGATCTTGAGTGCTCCGCAGAGAAATGTCGCACAGCCGTATCGTAGGGGTAGGAAGTTGAAGACAATCATCACTCCGTACTAATATGCATGCATGTATTGCGATCCGCCTCAAACAAAGTATGTGGGACGAATGGCATTATTACAGCTTCCTCTCTTCCTACGAACTTGATATATTGGATGAGCCGATTTCTTTCTTTTTTTCTTTTCAGGACCCCGAGAACTCTCAAAGTTCAATGTTATTGCCACAGGCTAAGGCGATGGTGGGGGATGCCTTTGAGGATGTTTCGTAAGCAAATAATAGCACGAGTAAACAGGGTAATAATGTCGGCCATTAAAGAGCCGCCATTGACTCACCGGTATTAAAAAAAAGCCAGGACCAGATGATTAGAAGGGATTCTCTTCTCCCTTCCTCTTGTAAAAAAGGAAGAAGAATCAACACATAAGAAGGTTATGCGATCGGAAAACCACAGACAGCAAACTGACACACAAACGTGTCTATCTGCAGATGCTGTGACGTGAAGGAATAACACAGGTACTTCGAGATGAAACCATGATGACCCTATCAGTAGTATTACGGAATATTACTTCCCCTACAATACGTTTTAATATCACCTCTATAGCCTCCGATTAGGAAGACAAAGTATTCCGTGAGCCTGCGATCACTCGGACTCTCATTCTTCTTCTTTCAACTTGTCGTTTCTTTTGGTCGTCGCACGGAGCAGCGGCTTCCCGTTCGTAGTCCGTCCCTTACATGAGACCATGTTGCTGTTGCACTGGGCCTGGACTGGTAAAATTAGTGGGCATGTAAGGGATGTCTTGGCGCACCTTGCTTCAGGTTTGATGGGCTTGAAGTTCTAGCTCCGTACGAGTCCAGATTACTTATTAGCCCGTAGGCTACGTCGACAAGGCAGACCGACGAGAACTAAACTCCATGAACTCTATTACAAGCTCCAGAGGGTGGCCTACAAGCTATAGCCTATACTATTGACAACTACTCCGTACATATACTACCAGTACCGCGCACGCCGTGGAAACGTAGTCAATATGACGAACTGGTCAAATATGTTTAATGCCACGCTTAGCGGGGACAATGACAATCACAGTCGTCGCAGAGTGCCGGCATGTTTTGAATGTTTGAAAAGTCAGTTGGGGGCGGCCAGGGGAGATAGATGTACAAGAGCGGTCGGTTATACTGGTGCCTTGAATATTACCACAACTATTATTAGTAGTATTATATGAGATACAACATGGCCCGTCCTTGCTTCGTCAGCATTTTGTGGTGTGAGCAATGCACGGGCAATGAACGAGCACATTAAAAAGGAGCAATAGTCTATGGGAAAATTAACGTTAGTATAAATACTCATACTGGTCGTACTCGTACGGATACGGTTCTTATTTAGTGCGAACTAGCCACAAGTTGCATTATTAATACAGTCTACAAGTAATGATACGACACGAATATACATGTATTATTATATTATCGTAAGGCTCGACCGTTGGGTGAATCTCTCATCTCGCCGGGGCCGGCATAATCCATGGCCCGGCGATAGTACTCATATGGCGATTGGGAGACAACAGACCCTGCTCAGTAATCTACTCGTACTCGTCTCGTAGTATTGGCACACTTTACTCCGATAGGCCTAGAGGCACCCCCATGTCTATGCGAGCAGAATACGAACAAAAATATTGAAGATGGATACGGAGTACATTGCTACTATATTTACTGCGAGCATTACGTCGTAGACATTGGAGACGCGTACAGCAATTGACAATAGCCAACACTGTTACTCATACGGGCACGAACACGCGCAATACCACCGGTGCACCGCTGGAAAAATCTCTGTCTAGTAGTACGAGTACAGCTATGAGTATGAGTAGGTACGCAGATGGCCTGGCACCATTACCACTACAGGTACAGTCTACATGTATGATGTATGGGTGAATGGATGGATGGGCTGCAGTGAGGTCCTGCAGTGATTGCTTTGTACTTTTTCCTGCTTCCCCCCCCCAGGACTTACTACTACGGTCGATATTACTCGTCTATCGTTGCTTTGATTTCCCCCTTCTTTTAAAAAAAAAAAAAATCTTATTATAGGATGTAGCGCTTCGACCAATGCTGTCTATTCGGAATACCTCGCTTTGATGTTAGTTCCCGCAACAGTGTATGACCACATATCAATTTTGTACGCTCTCCGGGTGCGCTAGACCCAAGTGCCACCCAATTCTGGCAGCTTGCCGTTCAACTCGCAATTGCCCTTGCTGCCCCTTGTGCCTGGTGCACTAGCTACCGAAGCCTGGTGAGCCACGTACAGCCAGAGTCGCATTCTATGCTGGTTGTCTACCTCTGGCCGCCCACCTTTCCAATCAACGGTTACCCCCCTCCCGGCCTCCCCCCAGGCCCCCGGTCCAAACGCATGCGATGCTCCTGTCCATAACGTCCCATCCTACCAGCCCGCTTTCCTGCCAGCCAAGTCCCTTTCAACCAGTCACTCTCGCACAACGCATCGATGGATGCTACTTGCACCCACCACACTTTCGCCTGGCCAGTCGTTTCACCCGACAGCCCTGACCGACCAGATGCTCCTGAGGCCCCCATTTCCACGGCGCCCAGCTAGCCCTGGCGCTATCATCATGGATAACGACGACTTGGGCTCTGCCGCTGACCGACAGGGTCATGCTTTTGCTGCTATTGAACATCAACATCACCACCAGCATCCTTCTCACCCTCTCCAGAACGCCCATGACGACCCTCGACTCACACATCGTCTACTTCACGAGTATAACCACTCGTACCGTCACCGCCCCGAATACGAATCCCTACCGTCTGCGTCTGCGTCCGTAGCTTCTTTTCACCATCATTTCACCACCCAAAACGACCATCCCCCACCTTGGCGTGTAGACGCCGCCTCGGTCGATCACCACCACGGCGCCGCTCCAGCACGCGCCCACAGCCATGACTTCAACGCCGTGAACCCCGACGATTTCTACAAGAGCTATTACCACAACCCGAACCTTGAGTATAACAGCAACCCCGCTCCCGAGTGTCTACCCATGGCTACCTCGTCTTCCCACTCGGTCGACCGCGAGCGCGAGCGCGACCGTAGTCTCCCCCGTCGTCCAGTCGCCATACGTAATCGAAGCGTACCGCTATCCAACAACAATGGCCGAACCCCCTCAAATACTACTCGCACTGGACTGGGTGTGCCTGCTGCAGCCTCATCCGGGCGTACCCCGTATGGAGGAAAGCCTAGCGTCAAGGACCTCAAGCAGCGTTTCGATCAGAACGGCGAAACCTCATCTATTCCTAGTCCCAACGGCGCACCACGAAGGAGGAGAAATGGGTCTGACATGTCTGACGCAAGCAAGGACATGATGCATTCATATTCGGCCATCCGAAATGGCGAAGCAGACCAGCCCGTGGTTCCTGGCGTTGGCTCCACCTCCAAGACGGCGCGGCCACAGAGATCGAGATTCGTGGCTGAGGACCAAGTATCGAGTAACGCGCAATCGTTCGCTAGTCGCATTGGCAGGCCCCGAAACAGAAACGGTGCAAACCCTAATATTCCTCCATCCGCTCAGCCACCACCTCCATCACCATCATTCAGTTCCTCACCTTCGGCTCATTCTTCTCAAGGCCTTCTTTTCGGCGAGATCCTTCCTGAGCAGTACGACACGTCTGCCTTAGGATTTGGCATCGACAGTCTCCGGCCACGAGGTGCATCCGAATCCACCACGGCACCCGCCAGTCACCACCAACGAAGTGTATCACTCACAGATGCTAAACCCTCGTCGCCCGGAGATTGGTACCGCGATGTAGACACGACCTTCGATTACGTTGATGTAAATGCTTCCTCAGACTCTCGGGGTCATGGTCAGTCGCTCAGTGATGTCTCGGCGCAGAAACAGCCGGAACTTAACCCTGCCATCTCTCGAAAAGGCGCCACCCGCAACCCACAAGATCTGTCTCCTTACATCAACGACGACAACAACAACAACAACCAGACCTCGACATCCTCGAGGCTTCCTTTGTCGGTGAAAAGGCTCAACAGCCCGACCAAATCATCCAGCCCAGAACCCACAGGTTCAGGCTCGCCTTCGAGCACAAGAAGGCCACTACCCAGCGGGAGATCACCGAGAGTCACGACGCCAACATCTCGGAACAAGACGCCAGTGCAAGGCAGAATCCCTCGCAAAGCAGCTCCTGAACTACCAAACAGCAGGCTCGAGGCGTACATTGCAGCTCCTCCTCCAAAGCTATCGCCGCCGTTAAGAAGCTCGCGTCCACGACAAGCCGTCTCCACAGCGTCGACAGCGAGCTCGCGAATGAAGGCTGTTGACAAGATGAAGCCCCCTCCGACTCGGGCACAACAACCCAGGAATCTTTCGACGACACCCGAACCAACAAGACGCAGAAAGATATCAGTCGGGCCCATCGACTTCGAGCAGCGACGAGAGCACATAAGGCTTGCGTATAGCAGATCTCTCCGGGAGAGCCAAGCCTTGGAAGCACGGAAACGAGCGGCGGAACGTCGACGCCAAGAATTAGATGCTGCAACATTGGAAGAGGCGGAGGCACAGCCTTCGGAGGGCGTAGGCTTGGGCCATGCTCCTCAACCCCCTTCTGCGACAATTGAGGAAGAAGCAGATACTGAACATGCTCGAGAAGAGCCAGCACGAGGTCCAGTACCCGTGGAAAAAGTCGCAAGCCCTGAAATTGGCAACCTACTAATAGATCTGGCCACTGAACCCGCTGCGCAGCTCGTCGCACCCCAAAGCGAGGAAGAGACAGAGACCCGGGCTTCTCAGGCTTCTCCAACACCACCAGCCCCCTTGGCTCCAGCGATAATAACCTCAATCGTCGAGTCCCCTGACCTTGGTCTCCCCGGTAGTTTCCCTACGTCAACGCCGCTCATGAATGCCGACGAACCTCCGCCATCAGCAGTATCAGCGGCGACAGAGACGACAGAATTTGACCTTGACACACAGAGACAGTCATTCATCCCCCCTGCTTCACCCAAGGAGGCGTCTGTTACGATGGCGAAGTCACCCGGTTCAGAGTTGTTGGTCAGCATGCCGTCACGTGCACGAGCCGAGTATCACTCGCCATTTGACGAGGTGCCCGACGTACTTGATGGTGATGGGGGCTACCACGCCATCCAGGGAACAATCAATCCCCACTACGAGACAGACTACAATTTTACACACGAGAGGACGCTACAGGACGACACATCGACATGCGTTTCAGTGCTCGACGACGATGAGGATGATGGGGAATGCGATGATGACCAGACGGAGAGCATACCCTTTCCGAGGTTGGACATGCACGACGACTCCGAGTGCTGCTCTGACTTGGACAGCACACACGATGTCATTGCTGGGAGTGCCGGGCAGCATGGGGATGCAACCACGGATGCCTCTGCAGAGGATACAGACGACCAAGGGAGGACAGAGGACTACATGTCCGAGTCACTGTTTGGCGATCGGTTGTTAGAACATCGAGCGTCTTCATGTGTCACCGAGTCAGAAACGGGAGACCACGCTGATCCCGCCCCATCTGATCTGGAGCCCCCTGATTACCAGCTACTGCCGGTTGACACTTCCAGAAACCTATTGGCACCTCACTCGAGGCCACCTCGATTGAGTCAACGCTCGCAATGGACAGACATCAGTGTAGTAACTCCCAACCTCGCCGATCTTGCAAAGTCGCCAGCATTTGAGGGGCCGGGGTCACCAACCTATGGCTATGTCACTATCTTTGGCTCAAGAGTTCTCTCGAGGGACAGCGATCTGGCACGGCGGGAAGCGGAGACCACACCACAGACCGAACGGGACTCGTACCACTCCGATCCTTCAGCAAGCTATTTAGAACATGAAATACCCCCAAACCCAGAACATCCAAATGAAGATCTCGCTGCTCAAGCCCTGTCCCCGGCCCCGGTACAAAATTTACCCCATATGCCGTCACCGAACCACGACCCCCCGCCAGTTCCCCTCTCCGCTCCCAGCTCTAGTCTGGATGAAAGGAATTCTGGTGCCTTTTACGATGACCGGCATCAATACAGTAGCGACTTTGTGGATCCAACGCAAGAGGTTGGAGAGTATATGCAGCAGGTCGGTACCCCTCAGACCATGTCAACCGGCTCGATCAATGCATTGGACCGGTACTCTGGCAGTGCTTCGCAGAGAGGAAGTAACATCTTGCCGGAAAATCCTGATGGCGAGGAACCCCTTCCAGACAAGGAACGCCACCGCCTCGTCCAGCGACGAAATGTGTTGAAGGAACTGATTGACACGGAAGCTGTGTTCGTAAGAGACATGAACATTGTGGAGGAAATCTACAAAGGCACGGCAGAGGCCTGCCCGAAACTGGACGCGAATACGGTCAAGCAGATATTCCGCAACACAGATGACATCATCGCCTTTCACACTACGTTTCTTGTCCAGATCAAGGAAGCGGTGGCTAGCGTCTATGTGCCTAAGAGCAGCAAGTCAGCCCCACCCAGACCCGGTATGGCAGCCGAAGGCACAGATCAGACAGAGATCAGCGATGCCAAGGACCGTGATGTTGCTCTGGGGCCAGTCTTTGGTAACAACATTGACCAGATGAAGCTGGCCCACGAAGGGTTTTTGCGCAGCAGCGACCTGGCTGCCAAGAGGCTCATTCAGATCCAGCAGGACCCCACTGTCAAAGTGTGGTTGAACGAGTGCAACGAGGTGGCCAAGGAATTCACCGCAGCCTGGGACTTGGACTCGTTGCTCATTAAGCCCATGCAGCGTATCACTAAGTACCCCAACCTCATTATCACGATCCTACAGCATACACCACAGGACCACCCTGACCGAGAAGCGCTGATGTCGGCTAAAGAGACCCTCGAGGAGGCTATCATTGACATAAACAAGACCAAGAAGAACTTTGAGCTGGTCGGTCAGATCGTTGGGCGCAAACGCAAAGAATCTGATGTCAGGAACGGATTCGCTCGCGCTTTTGGAAAACGCGTCGACAAACTGCAGGTGGCGGGCGGCCGGCTGCCTGAGGATCCAGACTATACAAAGCTCAACGAGAGGTTTGGCGATGACTATCTCCGGTTACAAGTTGTGCTGCGTGATGTCGAGTTTTACACGCGCCAGGTGTCTTCGTATGTACGGGAATTCCTCCAGTATATGTCATCAGTCGAACTGGTCATGCGACTGCAGCCTGGGCACTACCCCGAGATCGAAAGCAAGTGGGTCCAGTTCAACATATCAATCCAGGACATAGAGAAGGTCGCTCTAGAGGACCACGTAAGTCGACTTCCATTTGCCCGCACTGCACCGAAGGGTGGATGAACTAATAATCTTCCTCTTTCTTAAACAGCTGGCCCAGGTCAGGAAACAAGTGATTGAACCCTTTGAGCAGGTCATCAAGGCCTATGGGAATCCGTCCCTGGCCATGAAAAAGCGACAGAAGCGGCGACTCGACTACGAGCGCATGGAGCAGTTGAAGCGGAGCGGGAAGAGCAGCGGCGACTCTAAGCTACAAGAGTTGGTAGAGCAGTACGAAGCTCTCAATGACGCTCTCAAGAAGGAACTTCCCAAGCTCTCAGCATTGACAGAGAAGGTGGGCAATATTTGCCTAGGAAACTTTGTCAATATTCAGGCAGCCTGGTACGCCATGTGGAGCGACAAGATGAGATCGGTCCTGGAAGGCCATCCCAACATACCAGACCTCGATGATATTGTCTCGACGTTTCAGCAAGACTTTCCGTACATCGACGAGCAGCTGGCGACCATTGGTATCCTCGGACCGCAGGTGTCGTCGGGTCGCCCATCGCTTTCGACGGCGGCCAGCGCCGATGATTCGCTGTCGAAGAAGACGCGCTCGCCCCGACCGTCCGATGTTGATACCATGCGCAGCAGAGGCATGTCGACGAATGGAGAATCGGTGCCTTACCTCCCGACGCCCGATTTTCGCGACAGCGGGTCCCTCTCCATGTCACCCACGGGTAAGGGTCTACCGAGCCCCCACCACTACTACTACCGGGATTACTACACGGGCATAATGCCCCAGGCCAGCAGCAGCAGTGCTACCGCGGCAGCTACAGCCCTGAACATGACGCCAGAGTTAGCAGGGAGCTACCGATCACTGGCAGCCACGGGCGCCACGGCGCCGACGCGCCCGAGCACCGGGCGCAGCTTTGACTCTGGAGGCATCGTGCCTAGGCAGAGCACGGACTCGGCGGATCACCAGCGGCGCGACTCCAACATGACATACAACTCGATGTATCCGCAGCAGGAGAGCCGGCGCTTCTCGGGCCTATTCCACTCGGCGCTGCCGCTCCCTGATGGACCCGACGATGGCGGTGGCAGCCGATTGTCGTCGAGGGCATCATCGCGCGAGCGCGGAGGTGGACCTGGAGGCGACGGGTACAATGTGCTTTGGCTGGCAGCGTCGCTATTTGAGTTCAACATCGCCACGACCAAGCATGAGGCTGGGTATCCTTACCTGACTTACCAGGCCGGCGAGGTGAGCTCCTCAGTCTCGACTTGACTTTCACCCGTTATTGTGAACGGTGATGCTAATGATAAGGTAATAGATCTTCGACGTCATTGCCGAAAAGGGCGAGTTATGGTTGGCCAAGAACCAAGACGATCCAACAGAGCAGGTCGGATGGATTTGGTCCAAGCATTTTGCCAAGTTGGCTGACTTTTCATAATGCGGTCCATTGCGGAGTACCGCCGCGAAGTTTCAAGAGAGAGCAAAGTAGCAGAGCGATTTGAAGGAGATACGTGCATGGGATTTTCGATGCCTCACTGACGTTTTTAAACGACTGGGGGAGGACAACAGAGAGAGGGAGGGCCATGCCATGTGAAATGGACTCGTACTTGTACTTGGTACTCGGTATTACGGAGTAAGATGTATTACTCATACGATGCGAGTGTCAAAGGCCCGTTTGGGGGCAAAGCTTCTTTTTTTCTTCAGGGGAAAGCGGTCCCGCAGCAATCTCGTCTCGAATGCTGCACGCGGGGAGTGGAGTGCGCAAAGTATTACCTGCATCTCTGTACAAGCAAGCGACAGAGGTCATATGGGGAAGGTGGGGGAGAGAAGAAAGAGAGGGAGAGGATTGTACATGTGTATGTGTGTATGGAAAAGACAACGGTTGATATCCGAGCGTCGGGGACATTTGTATTTCTTCTGTCTTTTGTATTGCTTTTTTCAACTCCCTCTCATAGTAACATCAGAGGGAACAAGGAATGGAAAGGGGGCGTCACATGGAGATGGCGATAAGATACCAATAGCCAAGCAGGAGTTGATACATGATTCAATACATTGATTGTATAATCGTCTTTGAGAAACCCGCCCTGTTTGACTGACGAGTGTGGGAGTTGCTGGGGCGTATACGAGTACGTTAGTGAGAAGGAACATTGCTATCTTTATTGAACGGTTAACTGGTTGGCTGTTGGTCCTTGTCCTGTGTGACATACAGAGTATACGCAAGAGTGTATGTTTATACAAGCATCTTACTTCGCACCAGGTAATACGAGCCCGTGACGCGGTGGTGCGAATACGCCATACCGCCGACTCCGTACTTAAGAGGCTCATTCGCCCGTTTTGATTAAACATGATGCCTGTGATCGTTTATGATTTTACGGGTTAAAATACTACAAGTAGAACAGCAATTCGGACCAGACACACCTGAATATGAACATGCTTGTTATTAGTAGTTAATTGCCCCTTCTCCTCCCTCTCCTCCCTTGACAGGCAAAAAATGGCACGGGCAGGGGAGATAATGGAGTGCAACAAAATAGCACGTTGAGATCCCTGGTGCCTTTCATTATTACAACGCGTAGCTTCGGTGTTTTGCGTCTGCTCGTCAGGCCCGACCTGCTCCTTCCCCTGAGCTCGGGATACCCATTTAAGACTAGCGTTGAGTCTCACCTCTCCACCTCCAATGCTCCATGCTCTCTTAAGCAGATCCCCCTGCCGGTTCCTTCTCCCTAGTGGATCACTGATCTTTAATGGACCATCCTCTGCTGCAGTCCCCCAGATAACCTAACGTCTGCTGTAATCTGTACGAGTACGGGGGAAGAGGCTTAGACCGGCCACTGAAAACAGACATACAGACCCACACTGTCATCTCCGAGCCACATCGTCATACGTACTGCGAGGTTCTGAGTATTATCGGTATCTCATATTTTTACAAGCACTCCATCTTCTCCCTTTCTCTCTTAAACCCCCTGAGGAATCACACTTTTTTTTTTTTTTTTTTACTCTTTTCTCTTACACTTTGTATCTGTTTTCTTCCTGACTCTCGTCGTCGTGACTTTCCCTTATTGCCCTTTCAACAGCTACGTCGAGCCCCGCAGCTGCCAACGGCAACGACCAACAAGGGCATAGGCCGCCTCACACGTCCCATCTCGTTGTGGCCAGTTGATTTTACTGCTTCCCTTTTGCTTTTTCTTTTCCGTTCGATTTAACTCGTTTGTCCTCGACGACTATTATTCTCTATTTGCTTTGTTTATAAATAGAAACACCTTCAACGACAGGTGCGATGCGGTAATCTGTGACGAATACATTCTTCTTTTGAACAAACCTTGGCCCCAAGGCTCGAACGGCTGCATCGATAAATTACCCGAGGGACTCTACGGCATTTTCTCTTCCATTCCTTCCACCCTAAATATGGCCAAATTCACTGGTGAGCCATCTGTCATGGGCGGCTCCGAGTTGCTCCGCATGGTGCTTCTGACCTTTGTTGCCGTTGGAATTACGTGCGTGCTTCAGTACCCTGACCCTTCCGTCTTTCTCCATCGAACGGGAGAAGGAGAGAGGGGAGGGCTTTGTGATAAAAGAAAATATCCAACCCTATATCCTCTTGAAAACGAAACATCTATTGATACCAAAGTGACGGCCTGCTGATTTGTGTGTTATCTTCATCATCTTGCTTCGGCTCTGCAGCTTTACCTGGAGTATCGAAATGACCTGTACGCCAACCCTGTTCTTTTTATCATTGGTGTCCTTTTGCTGATGGGAACCTTTCTTTCTGCTTCCAGACTGTACTCCGTACCTTCTCAACCTTGGTCTTACCAAGAGCAACACTGCCCTGGTGTGGATCGCCGGTCCTCTGTCCGGTCTTGTCGTTCAACCCATTGTCGGTGTCGTCTCGGACCAGAGCACTTCGCGATGGGGCCGTCGCAAGCCTCTTATGGTCGTTGGGACCACCATTGTCGCTGTCTGTCTGGTTACCCTTGGTTTCACCCGTGACATCATCAAGCTGTTTGTCGGCGACGACGAAGACGCCGTTAAACAACCCAGCATTGTCCTGGCTGTTTTCTCTATCTACGCCCTCGACTTCGCCATCAACGCTGGTATGCTTACGGGATAATGCATCACTGACCCTTTTGGGCCTGAATCTGTATCGTTCATTTACGCTGACTCTTTCTTTCGTCTAGCAATGGCGTGCTCTCGCAGCTTGGTTGTAGACACGCTGCCCATGGAGAAGCAGCAGTCTGGCGCCGCTTGGAGTACGATTTCACATGTTTCTTCCTTTTCTGACATTTGCCTTGTTCATCTTCCCTCAGTGGATATTCTAACACATCTTTCTTCATACAGTCAGCCGAATGTCTGCCGTTGGCCATCTACTGGGCTACGCCGCGGGGGCCATCGACCTCCTGGCCATCTTTGGCAAGGCTCTGGGAAGCACGCAGTTCCAGCAACTTTGCATCCTTGCCATCTTCTTCGTTCTCGTTACCAACGCCATCACCTGCTTCACCGTTACCGAAAAGATTCAGCTCCCGGACCTTGATGAGCCCAAGTCCAAGACGAGCGGTCTCGGTGTCTTCCGCGAGATCTGGTCCACTTTCCGCACCCTCCCTCCACGCATCCGTGCCATCTGCTGGGCTCAGTTCTGGTCGTGGATCGGTTGGTTCCCCTTTCTGTTCTACAGCACTACCTGGGTTGGCGAGACCTACTTCCGCTATAACGTTCCCGACGACGCCAAGGACTCCAAGGACGTCCTGGGAGATATGGGCCGCGTTGGCAGCACCGCCCTCGTCCTGTACTCATCAGTCACCTTAATCGGCTCTGTCGTTCTTCCCCCTCTCGTTAAGTCACCCGAGGAAAATAAGTCGGTATCCGAAAAGGAGGATACGGAGCGCTCGGCCCCTGGCTTCGTTAAGAGGCTCAACAACAAGCTCGGCGTATACAAGCCCACTCTGCTAAACACATGGATCGCGGGCCACTTCATGTTCTCAGGAGCCATGGCCGTTGCCCCCTTTGCAGCAAGTGTCAATGTTGCCACGGCTCTAGTGTGTCTATGTGGACTGTAAGTCTCCTCCTAATTCATCAAATGCTGTAAAGAAATATAAGACTCACACCATCGCCACAGGCCATGGACCCTTGCCATGTGGGTCCCTGTGGCCCTCCTTGGTATCGAAGTTAACAAGGTTGCCGGAAGCGGGGCCGAGGGTGAATCGACGCAGTACCGTCGTCTATCAGATGCGTCGGACGAAGACCTGGAGCTCAATAACCGCCGCCCCTCCGCGGAGACTACCTCACCCTATCCCGAGGACAATAATCGTCCGTCTGTAGAGACTTCTCTCTGCCCCGAGAATAACTTTGAGAAGAAGTCGCCTGACTCGTCTGATGCCGAGCTCTCCGGTGTCTACTTCGGTATCCTCAACATCTTCACCACGCTCCCTCAACTGATTGCTAGCTTCATCTCCACCGTTGTCTTTGCCATCCTGGAGCCGGGTGAGAGCCCCGAACTGGCCCACAAGGCTCACCCGGACGAGCAAGCCGACACCGGCGGGCCCAATGCTATTTCTATCTGCCTATTCATCGGTGCCATAAGCACATTTTACGCGGCCTTTGCCACGCGAAGGCTGAAGTCTTTGTGATCACACAATGAGGTCTTCTTTATCACCTTCTTTTACATTATTTTTTTCTTCTTGTCGATATAAGGTGCCATCGCCATGTTGTTATGTTATTGAGAGAAGGTGTTTTTTTGGGATGGGCAGAGAACAAAAGAGATAATAAAAGGAAGGAGAATGATACCTGCATTGAACAGAGGTATTGGTTAGTCACAATGATATTTTTGCAGTTCTTGTATTCTTTCGTCGCTTATAAACATGATGGGGAAGATGCTTGCCACGCAGTGATCTAAAATCCAAAAGCACATGATGTAAAAGGAGCATTCGGGAGGGGTATCATTCAAGCCTCGTTATCCTTTTCCTCTGATATTCACAACATTCATGTTCTCTCTACAACACGCTTTACTGTGGTCCATTTTGTGTCCTTGTTGTTGGTTCCCGATCATTTCTCTTTTTCCTTTCCATTCTCCGATACCTTTTCCCATTCATCCTCTGTACTGGCACTCGAGGGGGTTCTCTCGGGCGCAGCAAGCTTGGTGGCAGCACGCTTCTTAAGCTGTTCCCTGTCCAACAGGGGGGCAAACGACGTGGTACCGGCAGCAGAGGATTCATCGACCTCAGTATCGTCTGCGCTACTATCCTTGGCATCGTCGGCGTCTTCCGTCGGGCTTTCGGCTGCCTTCTTCTCCTCTTCTTCCTTCTGCTGCCTTTGCACTGCTGCCAGCTCGGCAGCGAACCAGTTGATAGACCACCACAGCCCCGCGCATAGGATAGATAGCACTGCACAATGCACACTATACGTGGCAAGAAGGAGGGCGAAGAGGGTGACCTGGAGGGCGGCAAAGCTGACGTTGGCGGCCACGAGAATGGTGGGGGTAGGTCCGGGGGTGAAGACGGACTCCCAGAGCTTGGTCATGAAGTCGGCCATTTTGTCAACAACGGAGAAGTGTGTGTGTTTTCTTGCCGCATGCGCGCGACGACAACGATTATGGCAGTCGCTTATATATGCATGAATATAATATGTCTCGTGATGGCGCCCAAGGCAGCGATGCTGCGTGTCGTGTGTCAGATTGGTCGCGTAGGGTGGCGATAATATCTAGCCTGATCGCGTGCACTAGATAGTGGAAAAAAGAAAAGAACAGAACAGCGAAACGTTGGTGATCGGGGTTCGGGAGATGAGTCAAGGTAAAGAAAGTTGGCTTGCTTGGGTTGTTATCAGCGGCATTTGGCGATTGAGGGGCAGACAGAGCCTTTCCCATCCCTCCGATCTGCGTGAAGATCAATAATGTGGCTGGGGTGGCTTATGTGGCGCAGGTTTCAGCTACCCGGTATCCCGAGTTTTGTGCTTCTAGGGGGCGACAACACACGATGACCCGTAGACGCTAATACAATGGTCTTTACCTATATATATTATCGTTGTGTGTCTAATTAATTAATTGGAAGGAAAGGAAGGAAATCTATCTACAAGGCTATTTATAGATGAGTGTGTGACAGCAGTTGCTGGTTGATTAGTCATGCGATTTGGATGCCAAAGTCTCGGTCATAAGATTTTGACCATCTCAGAACTAGTGTGCTTTTTTACCAACTTGGAAATAAGCAAAGTTTTTCGAGATGGTACACTTGACTTAAACTTCCATTATATGGTGTTATAATATGTTATCTGTAGGCTTTTGACACCGTGGCAGAGGGTGACTAGGCTTGGACGCTTGATACAGGATGGATAGATGCAGGTATGTTGCATATAAGACAGTTGCAACTCTTTAACTCCATTACGACGAGTGCATGTCCAAAGAAACAACATATCGGTGTTTCACGTTTACAGAAGTTTTTATTTGACGTACTGAATTCAGGAATCGGTATACTGCTGAATACGGGGAAAGGGAGAATCTACAATGGCATAAAGACCTGACCGACTAATATGAAAACCGGAACCTGCATTCTCCCGACAATACCAGTAAAGACGGCAAATAGGAAACACCCCAAGGACTTGTCAGAAGCTTGGATCTCAGACTAGTGAAAACCTGCTCATCCTCTATTGTTTCCGGAAGCAGCCTCTGATCAGATCGTTATCCAAGCTTACACGGAAGGACGCTTCGCTTGTATACATGTACTTGGCATTAGGCCACACTACTCCTTAGCGGGGAAACTAAGAAAGGCCATTGCAACGACACAACACTTGGTAAACGCAAGAAGGAG
This sequence comes from Geosmithia morbida, assembly GCF_012550715.1. Lineage (NCBI taxonomy): Eukaryota > Fungi > Ascomycota > Sordariomycetes > Hypocreales > Bionectriaceae > Geosmithia > Geosmithia morbida. Next base: position 496,485 of record NW_023336195.1, read on the forward strand.
CCTGATACACGGGAGGACCATAATAAGACAGACGGTTGGCGCTGCTGACTGGCAAGAGCCGGATTTCCTCTCAGGACTACCAGAGAGTTCTGACTTTCATCACCGTAACTCCATGCGAGTCCACATGTACGGTGCGGTGTAAGAAAGAAGATTTTCTACGCGCCGTTCTCGTGGATTGTGTAGTCCGTAGATTCTGAAGTGCGGAGCTCATGGCTGTAGGGAAGGGAAATAGGTAGTGCGAGTAGTTGGACATCCTCTTGCACCAGGCAGCAAGCTGCGTCCTTGTCTTGGCCAACGTCTATACTGCCCCTTCAACCTGGTTAGTCTCGTTGACACCTCCGATTCGCGGTACACATACGAGTATTTACGTGTGGAGAGAGGGTATTTTCTTACTCCGCCCCATGCTGAAAACTCCTGATGGTAACCTCTTGGTATTAGTACTATTCCAATGTACTCCACCACCTTCTGTTTATATCCAGCACCTGCACGGACCGCTACGAATGTTGCCAGACCTTTATGCCAGGGGAACTCTTTGTACGGCGTAGTAAGTAACAATAAAATACGTAGAAGAAAGTCGTACTGTAAAACACAAACTAATAAAAGAGAACTCTGCGGAGCCATATGCCTGATGTGTGTGTATTTGAACGCACCTCGATCCTTCCTTTCAGGTACCCAACCCTCTAGTTTAGTCAAGGGAGAGGGGTCCAGAAAGAAAACAAGTATACCAGGGACAGGTAGTTTGATTTATATCATCGCACACACAAGGGATTGTGTTTAAAGTCTTATTAAGCTGTTCAAAAATGTCCGAGCCTGTTCCTACTCACCCGATCTGACGCTAGATCCTGGAGGAACTGACTTGGGGCGTTCATGATGTGAGGACATGCCATTGATGATGTACAGAGTATTACACATAATAGTAATTCGCCGTGGCGTGCAAGCTTGCAATTTTACATGTGCTCTGGAATTGTAGTAGAACTAGTAGTCACAGTCTGTTGTCTGACCTAGGCTTACCTTGAGAGGCCTACATGCAGTATTATCATCATCACCACTACCGTCATGACTACTGCTACTGCTAAGACTTGGCACGTTACTCTTGAGGTGATGCGGAAGGCCCCATGAACAGCACTATGTTTCACCATCACTGTAGGAAACTATACGCATGCCATATTCAAGTGTATATAACAGCATTGCAACATCGTTGCATACAAGGTGGCGTTTCCTGTCTCGAAAGCCAAGCAGCAGGTATCTGTCACTCCAAGTTTGATACTGGACATGGAAACGTTGCCACTATGAGTTATCTTCTATTGAAAGCCACTAGAAAGATTACTTACTTAAAAAAGTGACAATTTCTTTATATATATATTGAAGTTGGAGGGAGACCTTGACACTCCATGCCGCCCATCTCGCCAAATGGATCCCGATGAGTCTACCAAGCTGTCACATTATAATAATGCTTTGCAAGATGTAGAGAGAAACAAGTCGAGCCTGCATACGAAAGATCTAGTAGTAGAAGCTGTCCCTTTCTAGCTTATATTGTTCCACATGCTGTCTAGGCCATAGGGAATACAGCTCTACATACATATTATATGGCAAGTAAGATCGTACCGGGTGCTCAGCCCCCATACATCTCCATTTTTACCTTTCGTGAGCTGCAAAGCTATCGGAATTGAGAGCCTGCCGGCGATGAACCTTGGGTGTCCCGCTTCCAGGATCACGGTATCCAAACTCATAGGGCTAATGGCCCGGGGGGCGTGTGATGAAAGAGTAAGAATGAACTTGGGAGCAGGTTGAAAATAATACATACGTGCGTGGGATTGCCAGCGTGGATTTTCTGTCTAACCTCATCAACATCATTCAGGGTACCGGAATTAAGCTGGGAGGATTTGTATCTATGATGCTGGAAGCCTTTGGGTGTGGCTTGAAGAGGCTAGACACTTGTGTAAAGTACTCTGCACTGGCAAATACTAAAAGGTCTACTAGTAGCGGTACGGGCAGTAGTCATAGTGTATACTAAATAGAACCAACTGGCGGGTGGCAAATACCATTTCTCACGCTCACGGCCGCCACTAACGACATCGCCGTTTCTTTAGCAGAGACGGCGCTGGAGAAACCCATGTAGGTGCGAGATGGGCAAACTTGTAGACTGGCTAGCTGCTCACAAAAGCGGATATTATGGCGCATGGAATTTGTGGCCAGGGTCAGTTGTTAGGGGATGTGAACTACGCGCGGATCATTCAACTTAGTAACGTCTGGGGCTCAGTTTTGGCAGCACTTGTTAAGCTATTGGGAAGAAGCTGGACACTGGGTGGCCGTAAAATCACGGGCCCTGTGTATGTGTCTGTATGCAAGCGTGGGCTCGCGCCTGCGTGTGGGCGAGGATGCGTGTATTGATAGCAGTAGCACTCAGTAATACTACATATGGGACTCTGGACATCATGTAATCCGTGAGATCATCACAAGATGTGAGCAGCCGCGGAAGCAGCCGGACAGGGTAATCGGTATTTGACCCAGGGAGGCCCTCCAGTCCTTAAGGAACGTATGGGAAGCTCCGATTATCCTCTTTGCTTAGCAGTGGTGACCGAGTATAGTGACTGGCGGGTAACAATCCCATATTCACCGGCGGGGACGCTTGTTCCAATGACTTGACTAGTTGCTCGTATCAAAGCGCTTGTGATCGCCTTTGTACTTGCTGCATTTGGCTAACATGTCCAATGCGAATGAGTGATGGCTTTGCAAGAACGGGAGGCCTGAAACATCCGAGAAGTCTTTTGTCCTTTTAAATCATCAGGCGCTCTGCTTCTGGGAGTCTTTGTGAGATTTGCAACCCCTGTGCCCATTATGGAGATTGGACGCCGGTTGACAGATGTTCCTGACTATATCAGGAAATAAAAGCTCTGGCCCGATGAATGGAAATGGCGAGTGAACATGCGTTATAATGATTAACACCTCGTACCTTTTTATGTCAGTTAACAGAGTCGACGGGACCCGTCCAACCCCCTTCGTACCGAGTGCCTGTGTTGTTCGCTGAGCACGAGAACCCTTGTCAAAGTGTGGAGACGGTCAAAGAGTTCCGAGCTTGGTAGCAAAATACGCTAATAGTCGAATTACCCAGTTTGGTGGGCACTTGTCGATCATATCCCTCTAGGTGTTGCAGTATTACGACATAATACTACAGCGCAGTACATGTAAGGCGAAGAGGGCCTTCATAATCAGCCTACCATCCAAGCCCCAAGGGCACCAAAGAGCGCCCTCGTTGCGTCTGCCGGCAGGCAGTCCGGGTCTGCGGCGTGGCGGGGCAGCCATCCGCTGCAGGATGGGCAGAAAAAGGCGTCCGAAGATGTTGAGAGTGGTTTTGTGCGAATACGCAGGTGAACATCAAATGTTGAAACTATTTGCACGTTCAATATTACCGTGCCCCCTAGTTTGGCTCCCTGTCGCACCTGCCTCGAGGTGCTTCCACGACGCAGTTGCCAGTTGAGGTACAAGTATACGCCCAGTATTATTACTGTAAACAATATTGTTGTATGACCACTACAGTAGTGAATACCGCTTAGTTCCATGTGGCAGCTCCTATCACCTCTCTTATCTGCACAGGTCTTTACCATAAGCACGATACAGCGATGCTTACCACACGTAAGCCTGACGACTGCTGCCCCGCGTAAGTGCACATTGGCCAATATTACACGCATTTCATCACAATCAGCGGTGCGCGGCCAAGACAATCAACGTCATTGAAGGCAGAGAGCGGCCTCGAGTACTTGAAAACCTTCATTGCCGTCGGTAATTTTTATCGCTCGCTCAAAGGCAACACGTCGTGGCCCAAATAATACGAGTTTGCAAATGCCATCTAGCTGTAGGGATAGGGGCAAGGGGGCTACAGAGAGGGGTTTAACCAGCGGCTGCCCGCCAACCTCCCATGAAGTTGGGACCTTGTCGCTGAAAGCGAACGAGCAACGAAATACGAACACTCGTCATCGAGTCGTTTGTTTTCGTCGCCCGCGGTCGTTGCCCATGCTTCGGTTTCGCGTTATTCCCTGGCCCCCGCCGATCTACACCTTCCTGGACGCACACACGATGCTAGCATGATCTGCCTAGTGGGCTTCCAAGGCTGTCTTTTGCCATGTGTAGACAGGGGGGTGATGTGAGGCGACGGGACCAAGAAACTGGCAGACCGCAGACACACCCTGTTTTTTCTCCACCTTAAAAAGTCACACCACTGGATAACAGAGAACGAATACGAAACACTACCTCCACGCCTCCCCTGCTTGGGCAAGCCTTCGAGAGCACAGCATGTACTAGCGGTCCTGCTATTGCCCACCACCTCCCGTTTTGAATCGGGTTTCCCACGGATTGCACCCAGTGCGCTTGACAAGCATCAAAAAAAGCCAGGCTGAGTGGCTGCTTCTGTCGCCTTAACTCACAGCTGCAAGGCCGAGTCGAATTGCAATTTACTTTTCTGCAGTACAGCCTTTTCCATTCTAGGCTTTACCGTCATGTGCATCCTGGATCCGGACCTGGACATGCGTTCGGGCTGCACGTCCGAGACAAGGTATACTCATGCTCGCTCAACGCTTGGTAACGAAAGAGAACAAAAGAAAAACAATTAGAAAAAGGTTATCGCACGTTCCGGGATCGACGAACAAATTTACCAGAGCCCAAAGCCCTGAACAACACAAGTGTGGTGTGCTGCTACTGTTGATATTCTGTACTCTACGAGTACGGCTAACACCATCAAGTCTCGTTGACAGGCAGCAGTTTGTGTAGATACACCATGTACATGCCTGATTAACCAGGAGTAGCGGTAGTCGATGCGAGAGTCTTGATGTAAGGTATATCTTCCTCTTTCGCTAATGTTTATTATGTGCAGGTGTAATGTTTCGTCTCTGTGTGACTTTTCTTCCTTTGTTGGGTTGCCAATCAGCAAATATGTAACCATGAGAATAATAACGGGTTTCTTCGATATGCGGATGATGCGTGTAAGTCATATGACTTTAGAAGAATCCACTATGCAAGCTTCTTGGCTGTGTTACCATTGTCACGAGGCTGACTGTATGACTATGAGCAGTTCCCTAATTGCTACGAACCGCTCCTGACAGACGTTCCGGCAGATGAGAGTTCCATCAGATAGATCAGCCGTCATGGATTCGTTTGCTCTCTGGGAATTCCCCGAGCCGTCCGTTTCGTATACGCTATTTCGGGTCGGGAACGTTTAAAGTTACGCCATACGTATGTTGTACTGCAACGTTGTTACTGTTTGTTTTCATGGGACAAATAATTAACGGGCTGAATTTACGCAAGAAAGGCACACGTCTCACCGATCGTTTGATTATTTATCGCTACTAGCTTTTGTACTATTAGTACTCGCTGCTACTACTGCTAAATTGTATCAGTATGTGGCGAGCAAGAGCATTCTACGGGAAGTTCTCGTACCAAGAGCAGTAGAGATAGGAGAGATCCGACCATGGGTCAAGCTGGTCTGTACCAGTGTTCCGTACGTCATACGGTTACTGAGAACAAGCCCAGACAGGGGCATCGGTACACGATCTGACAGGCCAGGTCGGATCTCGCCAACGCCGGTGCCCACAAGACTATAAAGTCGGGGCGGACTAATACTGGGACGAGAATCTACGACGTAACGAGTATAAGGTACGACGTACTAGAGGCCTTACTCGCCTCGTACGACGACTAAATAAAGGTGGAAGGTCCCCGGGGCCTGTGCAACAAACGAACAAACTTGTATTCTCTCGTCTCCCCTTCTTTTCCTCCCCCCACACACGCCCTCGATATATCGACCTTCTGGCTATTACCGGTAGGCTGCGGAGACGAGGCTTTTTGCTGAGAAGAGAAGAAGCAAAACGAAAAAGCCTTGGGGTTAGGGAAGAGAGACAGAGGGGGCCAGGGTACCACTTTTCATCGACGTTTCAAGGATAAATAGTAACGAAGAAGCAAGGGTCCGGGTTTTAAGGCGCGAGTAAAGCTGGACAAGGGGGTGGGGGGAAGAGTGGAGAGAGACGGGTGGAGTGTATCTTAGGCCGCCACCTCTGTCTTTCTTCATTTCCTTTTCCTCTTTTCCCCGACGAGTATCATCATTTATGTACACAAAAACCCCCCCACTTTTCGTTGCTAATACCGTGCAGTTAAATGTAACGCTACTGTTCTATCTACAGACTGTCAGTACGGAGTAGTAAGGGAAGCGTGGCCTAGTCATACGCTGAAGCTGGATTTAGCAGACTTCGCAAGAAGGAAGCGGAAAATAGGCGCCAGGCGACAAAAAGAAGATGCCGGATTGGCGACGACGGTTCTTGTGTGCGTATAATATATACCGAGCACAAGGAAGCAACATGTTTGACATCAGAAATGACACAGGACTGATGTTGACCATTTCAGTATACCTGTGCTCTCTGTCGAGTATCGTAAGACCCTCTCATCCGTGCCTTCTTTTATGAGCAAGTAAGATTGCTCCTCGTAGCCCTAAGAGTCGAATCTCTCCTTTCCAGAGTTCAAGGCTGATCAATTGGATACCGCAAGTTGAACATTCTCTTCCCGACCCCCCGCCCACGGGGTATTATTGTGTGCATTGTTTGCCGCTTTTTCCTCTTCTGCTTCTGCTTCTTCTTTTTATCCCACCATCCGCATCACACTCTGGTACTGCATAAAGTGCAGTGTCGTCACCTTGCTTGGCCAAGGTCACCAATGGAGAGTGTTATGCAACACGCTGCGTGCGTGGTATGAAAGACATCAAGAGATTTGTTTTCGCCCCTACTAATACTACAGAGCAATAATGCTGAAATGGCCTGTGTTTTACTATAGCACAGTCACAGCTGGTTTATAGTAGCATCAAATGTTACTATCGTAGCTTCTGCGTGCATACAAGGTTTTTCCTTCTTTCCAGTCTTCCTCTGCGCCTCACGATGTATATGTACTCCTAGTATTATTACTCTCTCTTTCTTTCCCTCCCGACTCGTTTTCTTCCCAGCTCTCGTGCCAAGTACGTACCTGTCCCCGTTTATGTGTGTCCCTACCCTTGGTCGTACGACTTATCTCCTCTCTCACTCACTCGATCAATCAATCCCCTGACCTTTGTAACGATGAAAAAAAAAGCCTATTCACAATAGGAATGAATATCCACGCAATTGCGTGTAGAGAATTCCAACTCAGCTTTAGTTAACGAAGCACTGTGGATATAACCTTTATCAACGTACCCCTTATAACGAAAGTGTCAGGGAGACTTATCAGAATTAGTAGGGAAAGTGATTAAGTCTTGCAGGTTCGATCCAGAAAAGAGATTCAAGGTCAACTTTGGGGTCAAAAGCTATTTTCATTCATCTCTGTCTTCTTTCTTTCTAGTAGCTTCTCAGCTCCCTCTTTATACTTGTTCTCGCATCTTGTTTCAAATGCCTTTGTCTTGCTTGTGATAATCTTTATACTTACTTGGACCCTGGCTGAATCTTTCTTGATGATCTCCTGATGTTATTCTTGGATGTGGCTTGATGTGGCTTGGTATGACTTGGTATGACTTGACACTTTTCTGACTGTCCTTTGTCCTTTGTCAGCACTTGACAGAAAGTTCTATTAGGTTAGCCGGATGAACACATCATAAATAGCCCAATATTAGGCCTAGAATATTTCTTTTAATGCTCTCTTATAGCAGAGACTATATCCTAAAGTAGGCTTGTATAATGACTGTGTTGAACCGCCGATAAGTATAGGATAGACACGTATCTCCGCTAGGCTGAAGCGCTCATCCGATTTTATAATGAAATGGTAAATACTGGCGATATTATTTAGGATGTTTCGTAGCCGTTGCTAGCCTTTGTGGTGAAGAGACACTGCCTGGCTAATGTCATAGGAAATGTACACCTAGCTTAGGTAAGCGGGACTCGACCATAAAACAGTCGGGTCCATCGCTCCAAAGATAATAAATCAAGAACTTGACACCACACAACACCTTACCTGCCTTTTGATGCAGGTAAGGGTGTTAGTGGTGTGTTCTCACACGCTACTAAGCGTGTCAACATCCAAACGGTTGAATCCCCGATATGATTAATGGCTGTTTCCTATAGCGGCGAAGTCTCTTGCTAAGAGCAGGTTATAAATAGTTAAGAGAAGTAGCAAAGGTAAGATGAAGGAGATGCTAGAAAAGAGCGAATAGAGCATATGGTTAGGGGGGCCCGAGATAACCGTTTTTATGCGTGATACTGGTTTATAGCCATGTGCTAAGGGTTCGGCCCGCTTTTTGGTCATGTTTTTACAAAACATGACCAAAAAGCGGGCCGGGAAGAACGATCATTAGTAGAGACCACACTCCATATATACAATACCCGTATATATAATCTACCTACATACATGGTATTAATACATTAGTGTATGATGTACTGCCCGTAAAGGAGGAACCGGCTAAATTAACTAGGTTATCCAGGAAACCCTATAGAGAGAAGAGATTGCGACTAGATAAGGGGTGTCGTCAGTCTTCACACGCCCACCCCAACCCGCGTGGTCTTTCAGTATTCCCCACTCGTCGTGAAGTAATGAGTATAAACACATGTACACAGGCTCGGACACTCCGTAATAGTGCATGTAAACCCCCCCTCATTTCTCTTCCTCTTTTTACCTCCCCATACACTCTCCCTCTACTCTTAGGCAACCCCACTAGATTGTTGTTGCTTCGTTACCGCCGATGTGCAATGCGACTGGTCGCACTGCATACCGCAAGACGTTTTTCTTCCTTCTTGCCCTATTTTTTGGCAGATGTCCAGATGATTCTTTTTTTGGAAGCAAAGCAGGAGGCTATGAAAGGGTGCAGAAAGGTCAAGTTTTTTAGTGGTCGCCGCTGTGCCGTATCACAACCATGTATACCTTGATACTACTAGTAGTACAATGTACAAAGCGGGACATATGTAGGTGAGCTTAGGTGGATTGTCTTGTCCTATACCCCCCCTGTCAAACATATATGTATGTACGGGTGTGTATGTGTCTTCTCGGGGGTTGCTTATTATGTACACACCCCCTACCAGACTATTACTAGAGTATTACTGTCCTTGCTACCGTGCCTCTTTCAACCCACAGAGTACAAAATTGCAGGGGGGGCGGTCACAGGAAAAGCGACCCATCCATCAGCAACAAGTACATGTAGCGACCAGATAGGAAGCACCTGTTGGGCTGATGGAGGCAGGTTATCATCCCATGTGTGTTTCTGCCAACTGGACAATTATTAGTATGGACAAGTACGAAGTTGCAAGGACCGCACACACCCCAAGACCACCAAGTACTCGCAGCTGGTATTATAGTACTATTGCTCCGCACTGAGTACGGAATACTCTGCCTAGAAATGTACCAACTCCACCTTATTACTATGGCGTTGTTGCTCTTGCCGCTGCCTATATTACAATGACAATCTTTTCCTTCCTCCCATATATTTGCTCGAGACATCCCTCTCAATCTTCATACTTTGTTTCGAGTACTAGTCATCTTTCGCATCTTCTCCTTCTTTCGATACCATTGCATTTTACATATATCCCAGTCCATTGCCCCTCGACTAACGCCCCAATCTATCGTCCTGTGCAACCATCTTCTTCAACTACCATGACTAGATAGTTACATGCGCAGAGTATCTCTAGGTTTTACAGCTACCACGCTCTCATCGGCACTCTTATACACAGTTCTTGAGCTCAACGGCACACATCATAGTCACAATGAACGGAGTCGCTCTTCCCTTTGACTCTGTCTACGAGCCTCGATCAACCCCCTACACATGGCACAGTATGTCTTTGGCTTTCCAATCGGTCTTATGCATATGCCTCCGATCGACTAACGCTGACCTTTTTGCGTCCACAACAGCCTCCATGGGTCCCACCACTCCTCCTACCAGTATGGGATCTCAAGACTACTCTTCAGCCTCCAGCACCATGAGTCACGGATCAGAGCCCAGCCTTACTCCTCCCACAGTTGCCCGGTCTCTGACCTCCAGCCCTCCCCGCTCCTTTTTCACCATTGCCGAGCGGCAGAGACTTGGGCATAATAACGCGCGTTCCAGGAGGGACTTGCACCGTGATGCCCGCCTGCACAGGGTCAGCAACCACCAATCTTCATATCACCTGGACTCGTCGTCTTCCCCCAGCCTGTCGCCCATCCCAGACGTCGGTGGTTCATCCATGGAAATGCCCGCGACACCTTATATTACTGCCTCGTCAACATCGGCCGTACCCATGTCATCACACATGGACTCCTACATGCCTTCTTACATGCAGCCTCTCAATGACCCGAGCCAGGCACAGATGTTTGCAACTCCGTACACTCCACCTGTCCACCACGGATATGAGATGCCCATGGATTACTCGCCTTCCAGCAACTATCCTTCGGGAGATTACAGGTGTGTTTACTTCCTTCCTCTCTTCACACAGTAAGTGACTGACGAGACCTCTGGACATAGTCACCGCTCCTCTCCTCTCCCCGTCAACCCCCACGAGAACTCAATCATGTACATGCCGGCCATTATGACAGCAGGGACAATTGGCAGCAACTGCACGAGCGGCCGTGCCAGCAACGTTAACAGCGGCAGCAGTGCCGGCAACAACAATATGCCTACATCAAAGGGCGGTGTCGGCCATGTGCGCGTGGTGCAGAGCCGCCCGAAGCCCCGATGCTGGGAACATGGGTGTAACGGCCGACAGTTCTCTACGTTCAGCAACCTTTTACGTCACCAGCGCGAAAAGTCTGGCCAGGCAGCCAAGGCGTCCTGCCCCAACTGCGGGGCCGAGTTCACGAGAACAACGGCACGAAATGGTCATATTCTGCACGGCAAGTGCAGGCAGCGCCGAAGCTCGTGAATTGATTACTATGTCACCCCTTTTCTCTCTCTTCTTCTTCGGTATGCTTTTCTTCTTCCTGCATGTACAAGTCATGGAGGACAGAAGAGATGGCAGAAAGAAGAGATACAAAAACAAAAACCTTCCATAACCACAACAATACAGCTTCACCAACAAGGCAGCAGAGGGGTGGAGAGCTATGTCGTCTCGGGTAATGCACTCGAAATCCAGCTCATTACTTTGCTTCTATCTGACACCCTTCTTCTCCATCCCGAGAGTGGGGGGATTTCAAGTATTGTCGAGGGGCCATTGGGGAACAAGAGGGGCAGATGACACGGTGTAGGAGAGAGGCTGAAAAGTTGCCAAGAATTGAGGTGGAATTCGCGCCCCGCGCGCAAGTGGTTCGCATCTTCTTCTGCGCCCGAGGCAAACTGAAATCTCCAGCTCCCACTTCTCTTTTATTGGAAGAGGGGTTTTTCCACTTTTCCCCTATTCTTGCCCATTGTGGCAAAATCGACACGTTTGCATTTCTTTTCTAAAAAATTATTACTGTATACCACGATGAGGGCTTTTGAGGAGAGCAAAAAGCGCAGCATTGACGTACAACGGGACGGCGCAGGAGATACGGGCTCTTTTTTTTGGAAATTATTTGTTAGTGTTGTTTTTACTCTCCTGTTTTACTTTCTCTCGCTTCTTCGATACATATTTCTATCACTTGTTTATATTATTGATGTAAGTGTATATACGTGCTTGAGATGTTTTTCTATCATGTTCTTCGTGCGATAAGTGTTTCTACATGCTCCAGCTCTCGGTCTTTCGGAGAAAAAAATCGGTAAAAAGCTCTCCGTGATTATGGCAAACGCAGAACGGTGCTGGCCTTTGGTAGTGGACGGGCTGACACACGGAAGACGAGCTTCCGTATTTGGAGACAGAGAGAGTCTTAAGTGATGGCGACGTAGAGTGTGTGTATCTGTATCTATGATTGGTCACATTGAAACGGTTGGGCTGTTGTTCAGTCCAGGTTACACGTATGTGTGCGAGCGAGGGTCGCGAGTTGAGTAAAGCCCGAATACCTCGTGCATGTAGGGGCGTCCGCATGCAGGCACCTTGGAGGCGCTTTGGGTGATGGCCAGATCTAGGAGGAGGATCATGTCGGTATTTCAGGGATGAAGGAAGAAGACTGATCCCCAGTACGAGCAAGGGAATTCACGTTGACTCCCCTAAAATCGATGCTACAGACTGTCGGTTGATCCTCCCGAGGATGAAGAAGAAGGAGAGGGGAGAGGGGACTGTGCCTGTGTGAAACTCGTTGAGACGTAGTATCCTCAACCATAAACTAGACAGAACTGACAAAAGTCCTCTGCCTATAAAATATGGGTATCGTGTGTGTCTGAAGGCAAGTTTACTTCCCTGTCTGTGGTTTGCTGTTACTATCACGGCGGTTGATGTCGCTTGTGTCGCGTGTTAGTATTTGCAGGAGTGTGATGAGAGTGCAATATTACATGTCGCAAAAGGCAACAAAGAAGAGGCGAATGGGCAAAGATAACCAGGAAGGAGAGAGCAGGGCAGGGCAAGACAGGACAGGGAAAGGCATCAATTGGTCGGCACACATACCTCCGTACTCTTTCCCCTGTTGTTCATCAAAGACAGATATGTTCTTGTCAATTCTAGCCAGAACCGTTTCGAAGTCGACATGAGCGAGACTAAGAGCATAAATCAAAGAAGGCAACAGACAAAGGCAAATAAAGCATTCCTGGCTTCAATATAAAACGGGTGATGACACCAGAACGCGGTCAAGATGGGTTGTGTGTTGCTAGTTGCCAAATTCTAGTCTTTCTATTGACCTTGTCGAATTAGACATTTTCATGGTCGAGTTCAGCTTGCCCAAACTACGTATTGCTGTACTATGGCAATATACCACAACGCTTAGAACCCTCGGGGGGGAGGGGGGGGACAACGGGTACGTAGCTGTAGGCATGCGTTGGTACAAGCCGACGACGATGCTTTCGGAATACAGCGTAAGAGTGTGCATTCGACAGCATATAGTCTATAGATTATTCAGGTTCTCTTTCAAAGAGGGGAAAGGGGGCCATGTTAAGTCGAAGTTGGTTCCTCGTAAATCAGTCAAAATCGGGCAGCATGCATACACAACCTGTTCCTCGAATCAATATTCGTCAGTCTTGTTATATTTATCTTTCTTTTATACACCTATTTTGTTTTCCTCCAACGGAAGATACTTGTAGAATGTATGTACCATGGCATGCGTCTTTTCTGTTTTCAGTTGTATTATGGTTTGTCTTGGGCCTAATATCTACGTACATCGTAATCCTGTGATATTCACATGGACGACAAGGTAGTTGTCCCCCAGCATATCTAGCTGAACATAGGGCTATAAAGAGTCTTGCCAGGCGCTGACATCAGACTGATGGCTAGAGCCGCGACATGGGGTTGGCCAATAAGTGCTCTCGACAACGCGGTTCTCGTCTCCATGTTCAAGAAGGCCCTACGTGCCTAGTATTAAGGATAAGAAAGGTCGGTCTTAAAAGGCCGTACTATTTCGGTTTCTCTTTTCGTACTTGTGGGTGTATTCCGGCGATTCATCATGGCCACTACCACCACCATGACAACACATGTACCAGACAAGCCGATTGCAAACAAGTCTCAACTCGGGCCACTCAAATGGACTATTCCCGTGTACTATTGCCGTGACGTTATTGCCGTCATAGGACGTGATGAATTGAAAAAGGAGGCCCTGGTCTGCGCTCCGTATAACTGCCCATCCGTCAACCGTAGTGACTTGTAATGCTGCGGCAAGTGCTAGCTCCCGTACGACGACGTGCATGAAACTCTCGGACCCTACGGCACGAATTGGTAACATGTGCGATATTGATGACCACCAGCAGTAGTTAGTCAACTAATGGTTTACGCCCCTTTTTCTCCCCGAACATATGGATTGATCTACCCAGCACACACAAGTATTGGAGAGATGAACCAAAAGAAGCAGAAATCTAAATAGAAAAGAAACAGGAGCTGAAAAAAACATGAAAGTAGAAATAGTAAAGTGACTGCTTCGTGAAAATGTACAAGGTATGCCGAAATTCGGAGCAGACCGCCATGACTTGCCTCGCTCTGCATTCCGTTGGGCAAACTGCGATCAACACCCCTCGGCTCCCCCCTTCACACCTCCACAGCCACTCGGTTTTGCTTAGACTCGCTAGCAGTTGACCTCTGCATATATGTCCCCTCACATGTTAGTGCAGGCATATTCTGTAAAGTAATACGGTATTGCCATGCACCTCCGTGGGATCAAGAATACATCGTAAGGCTATGCTAGAGATAGAACGCATAACCACGGCCGTGTGACGCAGTGAAACGGGTAATATATTTACTTTTAATTGTTCAGTATTTAAAAATACCGAAAGAAGAAGGGAGGAGAGGGAGCGCAATTGCGCAATTACGAGTACACGGCGCAAGTAGGCTCCGCTTGCAAGAATACATGTATGTATATACATATTTAAAATTAGCTGCACAAGGCCAAGTTGTACAGAAACTCGACAGTACATCGTACAGCGCGCCTGACGATTGCATCTACATAAATGTACACCGCAACCAACTACCTTGCCGCCACCTCTCACGACACCCCTACGACCTGCCTACTGCTAGACCCCCCTGTTACCCGTCAGGAGATACTCTAGTTCCTGCTACCATGGAGGCACGAAACACCAAGTGGGAGCGGCCGCCAGGCAGAGTTGCAGTGGGGGGTTGGCTCATTGGGGAGAGGTAGGGAGGGTCCCTTTAAACTGCCGGCTTCTTTTTCTTCTTTCTTCCCTAGTGATAGTACAGTAATACTATTCCTGCATCTCTCGGACAGGAAGTTGGCAGTGTTCAACGCCGTCATTTTGAGTTTTCCGTGCTCTCTACAGTGCTGAAATATTCAGTAAAGGATGCATACAAGAAAGGCAATGAGATATGCCGCGTTTTCCTTCTCTTCATGCCCCCCGGCCGATACAAGTGTAGCGCACAAGTATGTCTTATGAGTCGGGCAAACTGCTACGAGTCTACGACACATTAAATCATTTCCCGAATGATGGCTGCTCCCCCTCCCACCCTCCCGCGAACGTCAGCTTGACGCCTGTGCTTACGGTGGAGGAGGGTTCCAACAGTTGATTCGACTGATTAAATGTGCAGCTTCTTCAAGCCACCTTGGCATATATCCATCCCACGATGCATGGCAGATATACCTTTGTGGTTTGCGATATTGTTTTGTTAGTTCACTTCGTGTTGTATTGTTTAGACCGACGCACAGTGATGCACCCCCTCCCACTGCGTCTACCAGGCCTTAATGGTTGATATATCATCACCCTCTCGGATTGGCCAGTCTCTAACCGTGCTAAGCGCTCTCGTCGCTTAATTTAGCAGACGCGCTCACAGCTCAGTCGCGCCTGATGCTGCACGTGCATAGCCTAAACCAAAACAATCATTCACCCCACCACCATCATCATCGCCATCGGCCACCTCTCGTCATTCTCATCAAATCCCAAGACGGTCCTGAACGTCCGGCCCTCAGCCAGTCTCAGCTCCTAGACGCAGAGGAGACCTACAAGAGAAGGACGTTCTCCGTACTCGCATCTGCAGGCAGAGAAAGGGCCACCACCTCAGACGTCAGCATAAGCATGCAGCTCCTCTCCCCTTAAGGTGTGGCTTCTTCTTCTGCAACAGTGAAATTTTCCCCCGCAAAAGGCGAGCGCGCGCAACACAGTGATTACGCGCCATGGCCGTGTCAAAAGTACGCGCACGGAAGCACAAGGTCTTCCGGTCCGTGTTTGACACCCACACATCCTTTCCCACGCCCATTCTCCCAGCCACTCAGCCTAGTGGGCACTTTGGCGGCCCTACTACCATTTCAGCACCCATCGCCCGCCTCGACCATCACCACCGCCATGTCAGCTCGGCTACCGCAGACCAGGTCCGCTGGGATAGGGCATGGCACGTCGTCACGTCGCGCATCCAGCTCCCTTCATCGGTGGCCGTCGAGGATTCGTTCGGGGCATTAACCCCGGAGACTCAGGAGACGGACGAGACCTTCATCTCCTCTCTCGCCCTCGTCCTGGACCCTCACGACGCCCTGCCTCATGCCGCTTACACCGAGGATATTCTGGTGTGGCACGCCCAGCAGGTCCGACAGCACTTTGTTAATCACGTCATGCCGCTCTTGTCTGCGTGTGCCGGCCAGGGAGGGGCCAGCGACGTGGTGCTCTCCAGCATCCGCACTCTGGAAGCTGCCCACCGCCAGTACCTCTACGGCCTGTCGTTGGTATTGCGTGGCATTGGGAATCCGTCCAAGTCCAATGTTTCGGTTTCGCGTTTCCGCAAGGACCTACGCGCTACCATTAGCAATTCCTGGACGCCGGGGCTGCAAAGTGCCCTGCGCGTGGTCCTATGTCAGCTCACATTCGATGTGCTATGTTCTCGCCGCATATCATCGGACTTGGATGCAGACAGCTTCATCAACGAGCCGCGCAATGAACTTCTCGGGCTTGTTGAATCGCTGCAAAAGGTGGGCTTGACTGGCGACAAGTTCCAGATCCTGTTCGCCGAGGTCATGGACAGCTGCATGCGAACCTTCATCCGGCAAAAGTATGCCGGTATGTGGACTGAGATGGGCGGCCCTGCGGCGTCGCTGACCACTGCCACCTCGATACTCACAGGCTGCATGGCAGATTTGTGCGACTGGGTAGAGAACCAGTACGGCCAGCTTTCCGTCTTGGTCTTCAGCCGGATCGGCATCCAGATTGAGTACAGCGAGGTGGAGAGTTGGAAGGATATTGCCATCGGACGCCTTGTTGGGCTCCGCATCAGCGAGCTCTTTGAGATCGTTCTACACTGGCCAGAGAGCAAAGGAGGCGTGGAAGACCTCCGCTCCGCTGTGACTACGCCGCGCCGCCGTCTCCAACTCACTGACACCTTCTCGGCTGCACTACAGAAGCGACTGCTTCACCCCGGCTGTTCCACACTCTACATACTACAGACATATATATCCATGATTCGCACGTTTCACGCCCTAGACCACTCCAAGGTCCTCCTCGACCGCGTCGTCCATGCTTTGCAGCTGTATCTACGTCAGAGGGACGATGCAATTCGCATAGTTGTGATGGGCCTGTTATCGAACCCCAAGGACCTCGATGAGGAGGAGAGCAAGAAGAGACTAGGCGAGCTGGCCGTCATTTTGAACGACCCGACACAACAGAAGCGCCGACATGCAGATGTTGATGAGCTCGACTGGGATGACATGACGTGGGTGCCAGACCCCGTCGATGCAGGCGTAAACTACAAGCGACCGAAGAGCGAGGATGTCATTGGAACTTTGATAAGCGCGCTTGGGTCTCAAGATATCTTTATCAAAGAGTTCCAGGCTATCATCGCAGAGCGCCTGCTCTCCAGCAGCCAGTCCGGCTACCAACAAGAGCTCAAGGTGCTCGGGCTACTCAAGAGGCGATTCGGGGAGAATGCTCTACAGAACTGCGACGTCATGGTTAAGGACATACACGACTCAAGACGGGTGGACGTGGCGCTGGGGAGGCACCTTGGCAAGGAGACGGCGACGGGAAGCGAAGCGCCGTCATTCCACTCCAAAATCCTGTCACGACTCTTCTGGCCCAGTCTGCCCAAGGAGTCGTTCAAAGTGCCGCTTCCCGTTGCCGAACTACAGGAACAGTACGAGGCAGGCTTCGAGCAGCTCAAAAACGCGCGCAAACTCAACTGGCTGGATCACCTGGGTACGGCTACAGTGCAGCTCGACTTGACGGATCGGTCCGTTACCGTCGAATGCAAGACATACGAGGCAGCCGTCATATACGCATTTCAAGATGAGACGGACGATGAGTCGGCGTCGCCAGCACAGAAGACGTTTGTAGACCTCTGGCAGCATCTTATGATTGACGAGGACCTTCTCGAGGCAGCACTAGCATTCTGGGTGTCGCAAAGGGTTCTCAAGGACACAGGAAATCAGACGTACATCGTCATGGAGACGCTCGAGCAGGAGGGTTCCGCAGAAGCCGGTGCGGATGCCGATGCAACCGGAGATGAGGCTGAAGCGGATACGTCGCAGCCGTCGCCACGAAAGGCCAAGGGCGTCAGCTCACAAGAGAAGGAGCGGCAGGGCGTATACTGGCAATTTATTGTGGGCATGCTGACCAACTCGGCACCGTCGATGCCATTGGGCCAAATCCTCATGATGATGAAGATGCTTATTGCGGACGGCTGCCCATGGAGTAATGAGGAGCTGCAGGAGTTTCTAGACGAAAAGGTGGCGGAGAATCAGTTAGAGCTGGTCGGGGGGAAGTATCGTCTGCCAAGGAAGTGATAGTCTCCGCCTGCTTTTTCTTCTCTCTTTCTCTTTTTCTCTCTTTATCCTTCCTTTACTTTTTTTATCCTCCGCCTCCTCCTTCCTCTTCTTTTATTCCTCTGTCCCCTGGTTTTCTTTTTCCAGGATCATGAGGCGTTTTTATGATACATGGAAGAAAGCGACATAGGGCATAAAAGGAGTATGTTGTAAGACTACCCTCGAGGAGACGAGAGAGTACGGAACGGACGGTGCACATTTGGCACTTGATTTGTAGACATTGCACATGACGGTGGATTATATTCTGACGTGACCAAGTATATTAATTCAGAAGAATCATGTGTCTACCCGCCAGTCTGTCTTTTTTTCTGGCTCTCTTAGACTCACCTGCCTATAGCGTCTGAAGCAGCGAAGAGACAAGTACTAGTATGGACTGATACTGGGAGAAGACTCCCATTTTTACTCTATCAGTCCAGGTGGCCAGTTCCCTCTTATCGACCGGTCAGTCGGTCGGATTCTCGTCATGACGCCAACGATGGTGGGGGCGAGAAACGTACAGACTATTAATATTCATTCCGTTGATAGGCATACGGAGTGTCATAAAATACGTCGTAATACTGGCAAACAACAATTAATGACCACGCATGCGCTAATACATATTCTCTTGAGCTACTTTGACGCAAAATGCATCGCAGTGGAACCCAGAAAGTCTCATGATGCAGCGCAGTGCAAGGGATAGAAGGAGAGAGAGGGAGAAGGGAGGGGTCCCATGAGGCAGAGCCACCCGACGGTACACCGGTTACGACGTATTACTGCTACCACGGGGAGGTTTTGGGGGTAGTGGATCCGTACTCGTATTAGGATACTTGACTCTCAGCCAAGGCAAAAAGCAAGGTCTCTTACCCAGGCGTACTCATAGAGTGATGTCAGACTGGGATAGAAATACTATTATTACGTCGTCTTTTCTTCTTTGGTAGCATTTGATTGTATCCTTTTTTCGACACAATCTAGTTAGTAGGAGTACTCACCAAAGTAGTAGCCACAACACCACCTTTTCCCTCTTACTTCTTACGAGTAATAATAATACACCTACCTGTACGTGCTATTACTACCAATCCCAATCCCCGACAAACCCACCCCATGCACCTAGACATGGTGATACTTGTATAATTACTGTACCATTCCCTCTCGCCTTTTGAATGCTAAAATAGAGCGACATTTTGCCGGGCTTGCTGCTTGCTTCCGCCGATCGGACCTTCTACCAACCCAACCCAACCCCAGTCCAAAAAGTTGTGTCTGTCTCGCATCGTCACAACTCATGACTCGGAATGCCCGTGTACCAAGTAGCTGCTCCCCTGGTAATTACTCCGTAATAGTGCTCTTGTAACCCCTCATTCTCTCTCTCTCCATCTCTGCTCCGTACGTCCATTTTAACCTCGTTAACCTCGATACAAACATGGATGATGAGGAGAAGGTTACAGCACTGTCCTCTCCTGCACATACACACAAACATTTTATTTTTTACCATGTGCCACTAACTCCCTATGAGCAACCCTCCCCTCGCCTTTCTCTTCTTTTTTCTGCTCGTAGTCGCTCCTGCAGCTTCTTCCTCTTCTTTCGCATCTCTGTGCACTCTGACCCCCGTCGCCTTTCAAACGCCACGCCTTGACCCCCTCTCCCCCTCCCCTCCACATTCCTGGCCAGGGTGTGTGTGTGTGGCCGCCTGACCTGTTTGCGAAGACCAGATGTGTCTTTTGTATTTGACTCTCTGACATTCGAGTATACGAAGTTCTCGTACGGACTCTTTCTCTCTCTCTTTTTTTTCTTCCACCAAACTACCAACCTAAGGGGGAACACAACATACCTACTCTCTCTCCCTCTCTTCTCTGCACCCCTCGGGTATCTGCAGTCTACGGCCTTGATTACTGTTCCTTCTCCCTACTCCTGAGAAAAAGCCTGACACACCGTTCGTGGGGCTTGTCAGTCGTCGCCCAACGGAGGACCGTCTTTTCTCAACTACAACAAGCAAAACGGCTGTCCGTGTGTTCTGGGCGAAATCCGAGCGCACAAACGCAACACAATCAAGCAGGCCACTGATTGACAGAAAGTGTGCCCCCTAGTCTTTCCGTGGTACGGCACCTTCTCGTCAAAGAGGACAACAAGAGACAGAGAGAAAGACAAGTCGGCTGCACGCCTGGCTGTTGGTCCTTCTCTCCCCTTCTCGCCTTTTTCAATTAATTCAAACTGGCCATGTTGCCGGGCGTCTGCTTCCGCCATTCTCTCCTCTCACCCCTTGGCATAATTATTCTTCCATATCTGCTGCATTTTTCTTCAGTTTGATCTCGCTTTCGAATCGCCTTACTTCTACGTTTTCCGCCGCAAAGATCTACTACCGCTACTCGCCTAGCCGTCTACACTCCTCCTCCCTCCAAACGTATATCTTCCTCCATATCGTCAGGCCGACAGTCTACCACTTCCGACGATAACCGCCAGACGCCGTACCCTCGCCGATCCCATATAGACAACTGCCTCCCTCGAAACATTTAGATTGTCCTGCCTCAATCGTGAAGGGCAAGTTCGAGCTTTGTGGAAGAGACAAGGCCTGTCAAGTACCATCATTCTGGCCATCGAATCTCCCTAAAGGATAGTCAGAAGGGGAACGAAAGGGGCCTGTGCAGACGCTGCTGAGCCGCTTTCACGGTCAGGCAGCGTGTCTACTGGACAGTTTCCCATAGATGGGAGATGCGTTAGTGAACAGAGACGGGACTGCTGCCATCATGGCTGAAGAAGCACGCGACGATGGGGAGAATGTCCTTCCTCGTCGGGTGCTCAACCCCGTTCACCACAACCACCACCACCACTCGATGCCAGGAGGTTCCTGGTCCGTCTCCCAGCAATATCAGCAACAGCAGCGCTACCAACATGTCCCACCATCTACGTCCCCGGCCTCCCAGATGCCATGGGTCCATATGCCCATACCGCCGATCGGGTTCCTTGATAGCGGCAGACTCCCGTCTCTGCGCTCGGGGTTTGACGGAGGCTTACCCCCCAATCACGAGGCGGCATTCGCTCCATCGCCATGGAATCGGGAATCGGACTCTTCCGCGGAAACTTTGACCGGACAAGTAGCTTTTGACTTTCCAGCCACCGAACCTCGGCACAGCACCATATTGGACGAGCAACTATCTGTCTCGCAGCCACTGTCGAGCTTTCTCCTGTCCTCTCAAGGTGTTTCGACTTGGTTCACTGCTGCTGCCGCCGCCGCGGACCTTGCGCCAAATCTTACGTCACCATGGAGTCACAACCCATCATCACGAGGCTCCGAGCCCTTGGCACATAATCCGCCCCCTCCACCTCCGAGTAGGCCTTTCATTTCCTCCTTTATTTTGCCACTCAGCTCTCCCTCCTAAAAACACCACCAGCTTTTAGCTCGATTTCAACTAACCTTTCTATGCGTGCCAGGACAATTCGCCCGAGTCCGGCCATCACCATCAACGGCCGATGCCCATCTTCGCTCTCGCTCGGATCCCTATCGAGCCTCCACGTCAACCAGACACGGCCGTCGTTTCAATCGGAGGCCTGTGGCTCTTAGGGTCTCGCCATCAGGTGTGCGCCTAACAAGACGGGACTTGCAAGTGTTCCATGGGTCTCTAAAGATGCGCAAGGTTGCCTCCAAGGATGCTATACGTACATTGGTGTACCTTGACCCGAATGGTCTAGAGGAGGATGAGAGGTGTAGGTGCCCATGGTGCCAGCTCCTTCTGTTGCCCTATATTTGCTAACTTGATGCAACTACTAGTTTGCAATATATGCTACGTACCCTTCAACGAGACGAGCCCCGATGGTGTTAAGGAGAGTCCCGTTCGCATTCCGGCGTGCAACCATGTCTTCGGAGATAAATGCTTACGGAAGTGGCTGTCGGAGTCCCCGTGTTGCCCGTATTGTCGCCACCAGCTACCCGCAGCCGTGAAGTACGCGGGACCGCTGAAGAGGTCCATCGCCGACGCTCTGATGGCACAGGGCGTCCTGACTCCAGAGTATGTGGTCCGGCCTGATATTCTCTCCCGAGACAAAATGCTGATATTTGGTAGCGATGATCCTGAAGATCACATGGAGATAATGGCCCGATTCCTTCACAATGCCGAGAGTCACGACTCTGATGAGGACTATGACGGGTACGACGATGGATATGGCGACAACTACGACGTAGGCTCCGACGATGATGAAGAAGAGGACGGCACCCGAACAGGAGACCGACGTCACCGGTCCGATAATGGTGACGGGGATGACCGACGAACGCGGCCAAGGCTGAACCCACCAGCAAATATACATTCCCACACAACGACTGTCCTGACATCCTCTGGGCAGCAACAATATCCCGCGATGCGCCATCCTCCGATACTCACCCCGCCGAGAAGTCACCGGACACCTCGTACAGATACTTCCCACCAGAGTAGCCCCTGGAACTTCGAGACCCCCTCCCAAAGCAGGGCCCATGATATCCCCACCCCGCCCTCTTCGGCTGGAACCCTCTCAAGACAGCAGCATGCGACCCACAGGCCTACATTTCTTCACGCCGTTATGAGCGACACCACGATAGATGGCACTTCACCTACCAGACCACGAAATACTGAGGCCAGGATGCAATCGCAACCACAGTCGCAGCCGCAGCAGTTGAGGGTTATTGAGGTCGACCTCGGGTCGCATAGGGCCGCCCGAGGCTTCGCAAGACGCTCGAACCCTGACACGATTGCCAGTCACATTAGGGAATTGCCGGCGCCAGCCGAGTCCCCTCCCAGTACGGATATTGGCCCATCAACCCCGGGCCCACCTAGGGATGACACGGCTAACCGCCGAATTACGAGAAGCCGGGCCGCCAGGGGGGAACACTGACGACAACGCATCGACACAAAACATGAAAAGCTTGAAACACGCACCAAACGCTAAAAAAAATACGAGCACATGAAAGATAGACAGTTCACTTGAAGAGTCTTTCGTTCTCCCTTCAATATTAGTTCTATCTTTTCTTTCTTCTCATGATATAACGGAGTCATGGTGTTATTAGGTCTGACGTTATTATGCTTCAAGGTTTGAGGGTCACAAACATCTACGCTGGTTTTTCCGGAAACTGGGGTCACAAATGTAGAAGGATGATTTACGATGTTTTCCGCTTTTTTTCCAGAGTTGTTGAAAGGACAAAACCCCTTCCAACACTTTCAAAGTACCAGGTTGTTGGAAGGGCTGTGTCCTTCCTTTTTTTTTTTTTTCTTTATTCCTTTTTCTTTCTCCCAATGCCATCAATCGGTAGCCTCGGCGGTTTTCAATGTAAATATCGAGGATATAAGATTGGTTAGAACGACGCGAGTCCAAGTCGGTGCTCTTTCTGCTTTGCATTACCCAGGAGAAAATGACTAATTCAAAAAACCTCATAGCAAGTTCACACATATATCATTATTATTATGCGTCGGGTGGTGTATATGTAGAGAGGGTTGGACAGTGTATGGTTGTTTGTTTGTTTAACGCTATTCCTAAAGAGGACAAAGGGCACCTATCTTATCTAGAGTATAAAGGAAAGGGATGAATTTCCAGTAAGATGAGGTATTTCGAACATCCTTGTGACCTGACGGTTTAACCTCCTGTCATACTTTTCTGCTGTGTTTGTTGGCAGAAAATTGTCCTTGTCTGTTGTGATCCGACAAGGACTGTCGAATTTGACTGTGCAGACATCAAGGTCGACACATGAACAAGACCGAGTGCGAGGAATCGCGGGAGGGGTGTTTGGGCAATAAGAGGATATTTAGATGTAGTTGTATAACAAGAGAGGTTTGTAAGAGCATACACCACAAACACTTCTGGCATATGTTCAAGGTAGGTCAGGTGTTCTGTGGTGTCAAAGTTCTCGTTATTGTATTATTATCGTAGTGCTGGACTCGACAGTTTTATGGCCGAGTCCAGCTTACCTAAGCTATGGTGTGTTTTACTACGACACCTTCCGCCTCTTGTTTCTAATTTATTTAGTGTCTATAGTTTTATATACCTTCTCGAGGAAAGTGTGATCTAATCTGGTTTTAAACAGTTCTTATAGGCCTTCAAGAAGAAGGATCTGTCTTTTGTGATCTTATTGAAGATTTTCTATTCCGTACCGAGGGCTTGTGAGACCTCGGAAGTATCTGTTAAAGGAGGTTATCTTCCTATAAAAGATATATGTTGTGATTCCCTTTCTCCTGTAACAACATGTAAGGAGGGCATCGTTCTGATGCTACTGCGTATGGTATGCGTAGAAGTCGCTGTGGCCTGAACATGCGGCGAGTAGTCTGTGTAGCTAAGGTCTGGGGAGGAATAACTCTCTGATTAGCTTCCTAGATGCGAGAACTTGGAGGGGTTTATATGATGTCGGTTAGTGTTCTTCCTGCCACTGTTAGAAGAGGTATCCTTGTACTTTGGCTTTCCGTTGTGCGTAGCTTATTGTGCGTGTCTGATTTCCTGATGGAGGGGGGAATGATGCTCCAATCTTGGCGAGGAAGTCTGCGAATTCGTTGCCTGGAATGTCTTGATCTGTACCCCCCCCCCCCGGTGGGGTGGACAGTGTAATGCGGGTAATGAGAAAAATAATATCAATCCTAGAGTTGCAGAGTATCATATCTATCTCATTGGACCGAGTATTAAGAAAGTTGGCCAGTAGATTGTAAAGATTTCGTACGTTTTGTACCCTGCCAGCATTATAACCCATGCATTGCAGAATGTGGGCCTTGGTTGTAGAAACTACAGGTATCCATAAGAAAGCAGTGTGAGTGTGAGATTGCCAGTGAATTGAAGTGAACCTTGGTGGCACGCGATAAATCACTAGTTCGGTATTGTCTAATTGCTATCACGAGGTAAAAGTTCCGGAGTGCATCGATAGTAATACTAGTTGTATCACTACTACTGTTGCTACTACGGTAATAAAATACCAGTATGAGTGCCTTTCACTACTAAAATAGACTTTCGGGTTGCGACGGACACTTGAAAAACTTGAATTATATTTGATGGAAAAAGAATGGAATGACACCGGGTATGATGTTTTCTTTTCTTGGTGGTAGTACTCAGCACTACATATTACTACGTGGTATTCAGGACATTGTAAAAAAAGATGGTGGGCAGATGGACGAATCAGGGACGTCGAGCTTACCAGATTGCCAGCTGGCAAGGCATCAGGTGGGGAAATTCTTGGCCGGGTACGAGTATACTTCTACGTACGTGCGGTGTTAGCATGGGTAGCATGTGTATCATTGTCCGATTATTGCATTGTACAAACGAGGAAACCAGTGATAGTGGGCTAGGTGATGCAATATAAAGAGGTGAGGGAAGAGGGAAGAAGGAATTCAAGCTTTATCTTCTCTGTTTCTTTTCCTATTCTTGTTCGTTATGATTCATATATGAGATCTTAATAAATACGATATATAATTTACGAATTACCTAGTAAATAATACATATCGTATTAGCCACAACATGGATACAAACAGAGTGGCGCACGTGGGGCTGGGGGGGTTGGTGGTGGTGGTGAGGGACCATGAATGATGACAGAATCTCGGGCAAAGCCCCACTTTCAGGTTGGGCAAGCCGTTGGTTGGTAGCGATACAGACGTTAGAGTCATTGGTCAGTGGGGGCGTGCGAGCTCTTCATCCCCAGCCACCGCCTGTTGGCTAAGTCGGATTAAATGGGTCCTTTGTTATTTTTTATCCCTGGAGCAGCGGGTTCCAGCGATATCAAGAGCTGAAAGAAAGATCAGTGCTGAGAAGAGGGACTGGAAACCGGGGGGGGGGGCATGTAATGTAATGTGGTGTTTGGTTCGAGTTCTGTAGCGCAGGTGCAGCTGTAGCCTGTGTCCCATAGTAATAATAGTTGGTAATATCCGTACGGTCGAACCACTCTTTCCCAAAACACAATAACACAACAAAGATCCTAATCATCTTCAATCCAGCACCGCTGTTTCTCTCCTTCCTCCCCCTTTTCACACTCATCACACCTCCGTCTCCCCTCATAAAGAAAACGACGACGTGGCTATAGCACAGAAACTTCGCGCGGGCTAGTGTCATGGTTGGCCACCGTCGTCATGGGAGCCCTCAGAGCTCCTTGAGGCGGATGCGTGAGAGGAGAAGCGAGCGCGACAGGACTGTTCCCGCCCACGTCCCAGCTACTACCGACTACTCATACTCCACACACCACATCCCAACAACAACGACAGTGGCCACCACATCCAAAAACATCACTGGCCCTCGCGCCGTCGCTACCGCATACGATAAGTTTGCCGCCTATGACAATAGATCATCCCACAACAACCCCGGACCCTCTGCTGCCCGAGTGGTCTCGGATGGAAAGTTCACCGGTGGCGACGACGACAGGTTTATGACCACCAACACCCGAGGAGCGCGCCCCCCCTCCTCCGGATCAAACTCCCTATATTCTTCATCTAGCTCCACGTCGTCTTCTCTGCTCGACATATCCCGGAGGTACCCCGAGAAGCGCCCGGGAAATGCAATCGCCAGCTTCTTTAGCGCTCCGTCGGAGCGCCGGGCCCTGCGCAGGAAGAGGAGCGGCCAGAAGAAGCAGCGCCGTCGCGTCCTTTTTTTCGCCAACTCGTCCTCCTCCTCGGTGAATTCTGACCTCGCCTATGGAACCGGATATATTAGCCGTTCTAGCCGCGAATTTCAACGGAGAACATCGTCTGGCAACCATGATACCTCCGCTGCTGCTCAGCTTCCGTCCAAGCTGCCTCACGACCAATATCCCCAGTCATCCTCCCACCACCTCTCGCATTCGAACTCGCGACCTCACATGTCCGGTGCCATGGCCGGCGGTACAGCCTTGGTAGCTGGTGCTGCCGATATGGCTGCCAGCCACTATTACTCCGACGCGCACGGCTCCTCCAAGGCCGGCCCGTCGCGCAGGCGAAAGACGGACGACGAAATCATGGAAATCGGCCGCCAGCTGTCCGATTTGGCCAAGCATCAGACCGACGACGACCTGAGGCGCTGGGACAAGTCTAAGAACTCGAGGTATGACTCGGGCACCTCTAGGTATAGCGAGTTTAGCCGTCATAAGCGTC
The DNA here is from genome assembly GCF_012550715.1 of Geosmithia morbida. Taxonomy (NCBI): domain Eukaryota; kingdom Fungi; phylum Ascomycota; class Sordariomycetes; order Hypocreales; family Bionectriaceae; genus Geosmithia; species Geosmithia morbida. Next base: position 523,718 of record NW_023336195.1, read on the forward strand.
ACAACAGCGGTGGCAGGCGCAGCCTAGGAATGTCGAGAGTATCTGCCAGTTCCTCCTCAGACGACTCGGATTGGGAGTCGGCTTCCGACGAAGATGATACGTCCGATGATTCAGGCAGCGTTGACTCATCAATGGCATACGGCACCACAGTGTCCCACACCCCCAGACCCGCGGCTACCGCGGCGGCAGGAGCTACAGGAGCTGCCGCCGCAGGCGTTCCCGTGGCTGCTCACCGTCGCAGGAAGAGCTCTGTTGTCGACCCTCGCCTGTTTGGCCCGACTAATTCGCTCCGCGGAATCATCGACACTCCCTACAACTTAGGGGACGAGAAGGCTGTTGTGCCCTTTGACCGCCAGGGACCCAGGCGTTCCCCCAAAGAACCCCTGGCCTTGGCCATCACGAGCGACGCATTGACCGACCTGCCGCGCCGCTCGCGCCCCGGACTAGTCCCCCTTCAGCAACCCGTCCCCCACAAGACGGTCTCCCCCCAGCTCTACGATGCTGACAAGCTGGATGAGATCAACTCTCAGGAGCTCGAAAAGCTGCGCAAGACCTCTGGCGAGAAGCCCTCCGATAAGGACTGGGCCTTGGCTGGCGCCGCTGCCGCTGCCGTCAGTGGCGCAGCGATTGGCGCCGTCATATCCAGCCACAACCTGGAAGAGCGTAAGGCAAGTGAGGTATTTCGCGATGACAAGGGCAAGTACCGCGACGACAAGGAGAAGGACCGCGAGGAGAAACGACACCAGCGCTCCGCCCGTGACGACTACCAGAGCAAGGAGAAGGACAAGGAGCGTCATGCATCGAAGCGTGCCTCCTACGCCTCTCTCAAGGATGTTGATGACAAGGGCAAGGATAAGGGCAAGGAGAAGGACAAGGAGCGTCATGCATCGAAGCGTGCCCCCTACGCCTCTCTCAAGGATGTCGATGACAAGGGCAGGGATAAAGGCAAGGAGAAGGAGCGCAGGCCAACACGCGACTCTTTCTCCTACAACGACGTCGACGAAAAGGTCAATGGCAAAGAAAAGGAGCGCAGGTCGAAACGTGATTCCTACTCTTACAAGGATGATGATGAGAAGGACAAGGACCGCAAACGCTCATCCCGTCGCAAAAAGGAGGGAGACGCATACGCCGTCGTCCCTTCATCCACTCGCAACAAGTCTCAGACTTTCGACGAGAGATACCACCTTCCCGAGAAGTACCATCTTTCAGAGAAACACCAGCTTCCTGCGGCAGAAAAGACCGAAGAACCTAAAACCGACGCTGCGCCGAAGCTTCTCACTGAAGGACCCTATGACCCATTCCAGTACCAGGTCGACTTCTTCGATAGGCTTCCCGCCTCCAAGCCCCCCACCTCTCAACTGCCTGCCGCACAACTACCTACCGCCCAGCTTCCCGCCGGCCCAGCGGAGCCCGAGCGACCTCTCACGCCAGCTGTTTTCACAGTTGAGCGTGAGCCAAAGTTTGACTCCGATTCTGACGGCGAACCCCTTGCCCACAATGGAAGGCTGAGCCGCAGAGACTCATTCGAGATTGAGAGCATGGTCTCGGAGCACAAAGACAAGGATCGTTCTGAGAAGACTCATAGTGACACCGGAAAGTATGTTGCAGGTGCCACCGCAGTTACTGCCCTGGCCGGCGCAATTCATGCTAGCCCATCCCGCTCAGAAGACCGTAGTCGCAATCAAAAGGACCAGGATCGCCGTGACGATAATCGCCGGACCAAGGACCCCGTCCAGGAGGACGCAGACAGGTATTACAGAGAGTCCGAGATTGCACGAAGGATTGCCGCTGAGAAGATTCGCTCCAACCGCAGCAGGAGTTCCGACAGGTCCGACGCCCAGGGCAAGGACAAAGACATCGACAACGCGACCCCCTTTGTTAGGGTCGTCACGCCGCCTGAGTACAATGGTAAGAACAAGGGCCCCTACGCCGAACCCGACGCCGATGTTCGTATCGACAACAGGTTTACACCCAGGGAAGCCGAGAAGTTCCAAACCCTCGGCGAGGACCAGATCCATGGCCACGAGCGCAAGAGGCCTCTCCTCAACTTGGTCTACCCGACCCCTTTACCTAGCCGCGAGCACACTCCTACGCCAGAAAAGAGAGCCCGGGAGGCCAAGGACGCCAGGAGAGTTCAAGAGGCCAACGAAGCTCAGGAAGCCAACGAAGCTCAGGAAGCCAACGAAGCTCAGGAAGCCAANGCCAACGAAGCTCAGGAAGCCAACGAAGCTCAGGAAGCCAACGAAGCTCAGGAAGCCAATGAATCTCAGAAAGCCAAGAAGGTACAGGAGGCCAGGGATTCTAGGGACTACAGAGACTCTTGGGAGACCACGGACATCTCATCGTCCAAGTCAGAAGTCGCCGCGCCCTCCGCTGACAGGAGTACCGTCTACCGCCGCTCAAGGGACTATGAAGAAAATGTTAAATCTACAGTTGGCCTTCCCGCCACCAGCTCCAAGTCAGTTAGCTGGGGTGAAAATGAGACAAAGAGCTTCGAGACTCCCGACTCTAGGGATGAATCTCCGCGACTCGAAAATATGACGCCACCAGACGAGAAGTCACGACCTCATCTCAGCAAGACCAGTCCGTGGGGTATGATTGCCTCTGCAATTGCTGGAAGCTCGGCTGAGCCGACGAATGAACCTGATATTGTTGTGACGGAATCGCCCAAGGAGTTTGAGCCTAGGACTGAGTGTGCCTACTACGTCAATGTTGATGACGGCGAAGCACCGCCTATTCCCGGCCCCAAACCATCTGCTGATCAGATCGCCGGTGACTACGCTGACGATATCGAGTTTGCGGCCACCCTGGCAGCTGGCCTGAAGGATACTGGATTCGATCCTAATCTGGTCATTGATGACCCCACATTCCGACGCCGCGACTCACCTCCTGGCTCTGACGATAACCTGAACGGCAATGGCACGACTGGACACGTCATTGGCGAGGTTGAGACTGTCAAGAATGAAGTCAAGCCCGCCGCTCCCGCCGACGACTGGGCCAACCTGAGCAAAAATGAGAGGAAGAGGCGCGAAAGGAAGATCAGGGAGCAGCAGTATGCTGAAGATGATGCCGCCGGGGCCGCTTCCGAAGCTGCTACCCCCAAAGAAAAAGAAGAGTCTTCCCGAGAGCCCCTGCCCGAGGCCCCAGAACCTCCTGCCACTGACGAGGCGCTCATCGATGTCTCTCCTCAACTCAGCAAGAAGGAGCAGCGCAAGCGTGACAAGGCCGCCGCCAAAGCACAGGAAGAGATGACCGTTAATAATGATTACGCTACCTTTGCCGAGCCGGAGCCTTCGTTTGTTCGGGAGGAAGTTGCCGATAAGGGCGCTGCCGACGAGAGCCATGGGTCGTACGGCGACGTAAACCCCATGGTCTACGGCCCCGGCGACTCTGTCCCCGACCCGAGCTCTTCTCAAGCCATCAACTCTGATGACGAATGGGACCAGCCCACGTCGTCCAAGAAGAGCAAGAAGTCTAAGCGCAGAAGCGAAACCGAGGAGGACTTCAACAAGACCTACCGTGACCCAGCTCCTGGGAAGGACCGAGACTTGTTTGAAGACAGGGACGTGAGCTCCGTCGTTTCAGAATCCCGTCGCCGTAGGCGATCGAGGCCGAGCACGCCTACCGAGAAGTATCGTGAACCCTTCGAGGATAGGGACGTGAGCTCCATCAAATCAGAGTCACGGTACGATGACAAACATTCTAACGGGCGATCGCTCCCCGACACGCCCCCTGAGAAGTCCCGCGATTTTTTCCAACAGAGGGATGTGAGTTCCGTCGTATCGCTGTCGCGCTACGAAGACAAACGCTCTAGTCGACGATCGCATGACCTATACTCGAAGAAATCCCGAAGCTCTCTTGATGATTCTGTCCGGCTAGAGTCGCGCAGCGACAACAAGCGCACTGACAGGCGGTCATACCGCTACGATAACTCTGACGACGACTCTAAATCCATTGTCTCTGCTCCTGGTGGCTTTAAGAGTAAGCTCCCCGTCAAGAGGTCCAGCAGTGGCCTGTTCTCTGGCATGTTCAAGTCTGGAAGCAAAGACGACGGCAAGAAGAGTCAGTCTTTTTTAGATAGTGCCGACACCCTTGGCGCGGGTGTCGGCTTGGCGGGTGCCGGAGCCCTTGAAGCGGCCCCCTCCCGCCAGAATGCCAGCGAGGAAGATAAAGACTCCTCGGAACGCAAAGGCACTTCTCACGAGGAAGACGGAGGTGACCGCGGCTTCCGCGATGCCAGCGACTTCGACCCCGACATTGTCGCACGTACCATTAAGCCCGCCATCGACCCCCGGTATGGTGACCTGCTCCCTCTTCCCCCTAGCGAGCCTGCATCACCACTCCAGCCCATCGAGGATCTTCCTAGTCTGCCGGATAGTCGGCCAGACACCCCCCCAGAAGAGCAGAACAGCAGACGCGAACGGACCTCGCACATCCGTCGCCGAAGCGTCATGGATACCCACCCCAAGTCACCCAGTAACACCGCCATACCCATCCAGCTGCGCTTGGGACAGAGGTCTGGGCCGTCCTCACCAGCTACGTTCAAGACCTCACCCGGAACCTCTCCGATGGTCGGGGCGCCCGACTCGTCTGTATCAGGAAGGCGTCAACCGCGTTCCACATCTTGGGACACCAGCCGTGAGATCAAGCCTCTCTACCTGCTTGAGCATGCTCGCCATGGCTCCTTTAAAGATTCTTCGAAGCAGGAACATCTGCCAGCACTCCCACCGAGCGAAGCATCGTCCGGGAGCTCCCTCGGCCCTGGATCTGAGACTTGGGAGTCTGCTGATGAATATGCGCTCGGCGATCAAGAGCTCAACGAGGTCGCCAGGCCACCTCTCAACCTCGACACAGGCTTTCTGCCCGACACACCTGTTCGGGACGCGGAAGGCTCTCAAGAAACCACGCCCAAGGCAGAGTTCAGGCCCGATTTCCCAGACTTCTCTGCTTACACCGCCGCCGAAGGTCCAGGGCCCGACACTGTTACCTCTATGCCCAAGGACAGGAGCTCTTTCCTCCACCGGTCGGGACCTTCATCCGCCAAGTCCGACAGGACCATTTTTGCCGAGCTCGCCGGCGATGATGACAATTGGGCAGCTGGCATCGATACCACCCCGACGAAGAAGACAGGCAGCAGACAGCAACTCTTTGTCGATGTCGATGAGAGTCTGGCCTCCGCGGACGAGCACTTTTCTGATGCTTTGGAAGAGTACGAGACTCTTTCTCGTCAGACGACTCATGACTCACCCCCGTTCATGGCTGCTGAAGAGTATCACGAGCAGCGGCAGCTACCGGTTACCGTTGAGGAGCAGAACGAGGAAGAGCGTAGCCTGGAGATCCACGATGTTTCGGATTATGCACCCGAGGAGTCCACTTCTGTTGTTGGACCCGAGGGGCCCACTCCTTCTACTGTACTGGAGGAGCAGCCCACTTCTGCTATCGCTCCCGAAGAGTTCACTAATGCTGTTGTACCAGAGGAGCAATCAACTGCTCCCGCCCGGGAAGGAGAGCTCCCAACCGAAGAGGATTTTTCCATGCTCACCGGCAAAGCAAAGAAGAAGGCCAAGAAGGCCAAGAAGGCTGCGGCGGCTGCTGCCAACAAGAAGGAAATTGCTGGCTTTGACATAGATGCCCTAACTGAGGAGCCTGCGCCTTCCCCCTTAGCCGAGGAGTCGCCCGCGCAGCAGGAGGAGAAGTCCCTGCAGGTGCAGCCGCAAGAGCAGGAGAAATCGCTGGACCTCCCGGAGCACCAGCCTCAGCAAGAGGGGCAGCCACGGGAGAAGTCTGCGGAACAGCAGCAGGAACTTGATGCTGTCGAAGCTGAACCTCAAGACTCCCCAGCTGCTTCCAAGAAAAGCAAGAAGAACAAGAAGAAAAACAAGAAGACCATCTCGGCAGCCCCAGCCCTGCAGGGAGAGGCTGTCGCTGACAAGGTTATCGTCAAACAGCCCACTGCAACCGGCGACCACCTCGCAGCAGAGGATAGAGCTCTGGATGCATGGACTGTCGATGTTCCTTCTGCTGAAACAAAGCATTCTGAGGAGCCCAAAACATCGCAGGATCGTAAGGCACCACCTGAACATGCTGGGACTCTTGTTGACGCTATGGCGTCCACTGCGGAGGGACCTGCGGGTATTCCAAAAACGGCCTCTGTCGAAGTCAAGGAAGACGATATGTCCGCCACCATCGCTGAATCGACTTCTGCCACCCAAGATGTTGAACCTGACGTGGTGGCGGCGAACGAGCCGGATTCATTTCTTGAGAAACCTGTAACCGAACCCAGCACTGAGGCTCTAGCTCTATTGAAGGAGGGCGAGAAGAAGAAGAAAGATAAAAAGAACGCCTCGCAATATGATGCCCTCGACAAGCCTTCTGCTTCTCCTTCCACCAGCGTTCAAGAACCTGCCGCTCCTTCTGCTCGTGCTGAAGAACAGGTCGCGGATGATGAAACCGCAGCGGAGGCAACGCCCATAGACCCTCCCAGCGAGCCTGTAACAGCTGTTGCTGATGACTTTGCTGCTGCTTGGGACGAGTCGGCAGCCTACAGGGCTCAGCCTACAGGGCGGAGTCTGGATTCTTCCGAAGGGCTAGAAACCCTCCCTTTGAAGGTTGACGACGCCCAGCCTAGTACTCTGCAGGAAGCTATCTCTGAGCCCTTGTTCTCCCAGGGAGATGTCTCTCTTGAGACCACACAGGAAGAGCGCGTCGCGAGCACTGAGCCGTCTCAGGTCCCCCTCGAAAACCCCCTCTCAGTTGTCGAAGAGTTCTTCCAGTCCCCCAAGGAGGAGCTCGCTGCCGAAACCCATGTTGACATCTCTCCTGCATTGGATGAATCCGTCGAGACTTCCAAGGACGACCATCCTCCCGAGGCCCTTGTCGAAGAAACCTCTTTGTCTGAAAAGAAGGGGAAGAAGGATAATAAGAACGAAAAACAGCAGATCTCCATTGACGAGTCCGCCCCTGCGTCCACTCCTGCCGAGGAGATTCCCGCGCAGGTAGGGGATGATGCAACCGCAGCGCCGGCACAACCTACCGAAGACCCTCTCGCTACCAAGGAGTCCATTGTGACTGAGGAGTCTGCCACTGCCGCTGTTTTTGAGCAGCCCAAGATCATCGAGGAGCCCGCTGTTGACGCTTCCTGGAGCCTTGACACAGCGGATGCTTCTGAGACGATTGCGTTGTCTTTCGTAGAGGAGCTTCAGGCGGAGACCAAGCCCGAGGCCCAGCCTGAGGAGGAGTCAAGCCAACCAATGTCCAAGACGGATAGCAAAAAGGCCAAGGCCAAGAGACAGCAGTCTATCTCCTTGAACGAGACTTCCGCGACTGACAATGTGGTAGAAAAGGTAGCAGCGCCGGCACAAACAGAAAAGCCTGCCGCCACTGAAGGAACCGTCTTCGAAGAGATCTCCGCCACTGAAGAGCCTGTTCTTGCCGTTGCGTCTGTCGTCACAGAGGATCCCACTATTGTCAAGGAGACTCTCCTCGCTGAGGAGCCTGCTGCCACTGAAGCGCCTGTCGTTACTGAGGAGCCTGCCGCCCTCGAAGGCGTTTCTGCGACAGGGGAGCTTGCTGGCGATGTCGCTTCTCCCGACCTTGGGACAGCTGCGGCTCTTGAGCCCACTTCCAAGCCCACTGTTCATGTTGTGGAGCCCGAGATAGTCAAGCCTGAAGAGGAGGAGCCTAGCGGGGGGTTGTCAAAGAAAGATAAGAAGAGGGCGAAGAAGGCTGCCAAGAAGAGGCAGTCTCTGCCTTTGGATGCTACGGACGAGTTGAAGCCTGCTGAGGGGTCAGCGCCCGCGCCCACAGAAGAATCTGCTCCTGCTACCACCGAGAAACCTTCTGCCCCCGTCGAGGAGCTTTCTGCCGTCACGGAGCCCGCCCCCACAGGACACGCGACACCGGCCCTGGCTGAAGGAGAGCCCACTGTTAATCAAGACATCCCTGGTATGGAGAAGTCCGCTACCGAAGACAAGCCCCGCGATTTCTATACTGCTGCCTCGGGGCTGTCAACACTCGCCTTTGAGATCCAGCCTTCCACCACTGAGCTCGAGGAGGCCCAGCCTAGCGACGACCGCAGCCAGCTCATGCCCAAGGAGGACAAGAAGAAAGCCAAGAAGGCTGCCAAGAAGCAGTCTATCTCTCTTGACTTCAATCAGCCGATTCCCAATGAGGAAGCGACTTCTGCATCTGCCCAAGAGTCCGCTGCAGCCGACACACCATCACTGACCCAGATTGAGTGGATTCCCATCCCTGATGAGCCTGTCACTGCTGAGGGGGCTTCCGTTCCCGTTCATGAGGAGGCTTCTGCTCCATTCACCGTAGACACTCCTGCTGTCCCTTCTGCCGAAGAATTCTCTCATGACCTGGAGACTCCTTCCGACTCTACGCCCGTTGTGAAAGAACCTCAGCCTGAGACTCTACCCGAAGGGGAGTTTAACCAGCCATTGTCTAAAAAGGACAGGAAGAAGGCTAAGAAGGCCGCCAAAAAGCAACAGGAGCAGTCTCAGAATACCTTTGAGGAACCGAAACCCGCAGAAGAAGCAGCAGCAACTGCTGTGGTAGAGTCTGTTACCACTGCTCCCGAGGAGTCCGTTCCCAAGGACGACACATGCACGCTAGCTCAGACCGGAGACACACCCGTTTCAGAAGACACACTTGCACCAATTCAGACCGAAGAACCTATCGTCACAGAAGAATATGCCCATGACCTCGAGCCTGTTCCAGATTCGGCGCCTGCTACTCAACAGACCCCGCTCAAAACGAAGTCGGAGCCCCAGGTTGAAGAAGAGCCCAACCAGTCCTTGTCCAAGAAGGATAAAAAGAAGGCCAAAAAGGCTGCCAAGAAACAGCAAGATCTTGACACTTCCAATGAACCTGGGCTTACTCATACTGATGAGGTAGCCGAGCCCACCGTCACCGAAGACGCTTCGTTAGCCCACTCAGATAACCCGGCCATCACCGAGGAGTCTCTGGTCCTGGAACCCCCTACCACAAACAAGCCTGCCACCAATGAGTCTGTCCGTGACCTCGAGACAGCTCCGGGTACAGTGCCCGTTGCTGTTGAACCAGAAATAACATCCCAGCCTGATGAGGAAGCCGATCGTCCTTTGAGCAATAAAGAGAAGAAGAGAAGGGCCAAGAAGCTGCGGGAAGAGGCGCAGCAGCAGCAGCAGGAAGAGGAGGCCCAACAAGAACCAGTCAAGTCCGACGGCTGGGACCTCCCCGATGATTTCTTTCGCAGGCCAGCACCTGTTGAGACATCTGATGATCTCGCCTGGGGAAAGCCCGCTGTTGAGAACGAGGAGAAGGACAAGGCGATGGAAACCAAGGCAGCAGGCCCAGACGAGGCGGCGATCCCCGCAACGATGGATTTCCCCACTGGAGAATCTTCGGGTACCAGCAAGAAGTCCAAGAAGAAGGATAAGAGTTTGAGCACTCTTGGTGAAGTTATGGAGACTTCCACCTCGACGCCTGAACCTGAATCTACATCAGCAGCAGCCAAGCCTGCCATGGAAACTGAGCCTGCCCCAGAGCCCGAGCCTGTTGCAGAGATTATACCTTCCCCGGCGCCCGTGCCTGTTGTGGAGCCGGAGAAGGAACTCGAGGTTACAAAGAAAAGCAAAAAGGACAAGAAGAAAATCAAGAAGGGCCAGGTGTCTTTGGATTTTGATGCGGTCGAAGGGACCGGAAGCATTTCCATTGATGTCATCCGGGACCCACCACAGGACCAGCAACCAGCAGAAGAAGTACCGGCTGCCTCTCACGGTGCCGGTGTTGTGGATGTAACGACCCTGGCCATGGAGACGTCTGATGTCTTTACCCAGGACAAGGAGCTTGACACCTGGGAGAGGGCAGTGCAGCCGGCCGATTCCACGGAAGCTGCACCTGCCGTGGAGAATGCCAAGGATGCCACAGAGCTCCAGACCCTTGAAGCCTTACACACTGCGTCGAAAGGGGCTGCTTCTGCAGCTGAAGACGGCGGTAATTTATCCACGGAAAAGCTCTCAAGGGAGGATGAAAGGAAGAAGGCTGCTGAACTGGCGCCACCGGCTGCCGCTATGGAAACCCTGACCCAGGAAGAGCAAGTTCCTGAGGAGCCCGACAAGCCCCAAATGCCAGAACCAGAATTCACGGAGGCCGTAAATGCACTTAGCTATGACAAGAAAGCTAACGAACACAACGCCGAAAATACCTCTGGCTTTGTAACGCCCGTGGAATCTCTATCCGGCCAAGATCCTGGTGCGAATCCTGACGAGGAGCGGGGTGGGTTCGATCCGAAGATGTCAATGAAAGATAAGAAGAAAAAGGCTAAAGATACCGAGTTGGAACAAGAACAGGCACCTAAGGAAACAAATGAACCGGAGCTGGACACTGAACCCCAAGACACGGCCGACATTGACCAACGTATTGAGCCTACCTCTACGGAACCCGCCTTTACGGAACCCATCTCCCCGGAGACCAACCTTCCTATGGACATAGTAATTAAGGATACCACGACCACCACTGACGAACGTACGCTGGAAGGCTATGTCCAGCCCATTCAGTCTGGGGCGTCTAAGGAAGTCGCCGAGGATGGAACATCAAACCTTTCGAAGAAGGACAAACAGAAGAAAAACGAGAAGCAGCAAAGGAAGTCTGTCACCTTTGACATTGACGAACCTTCAGCAGTCGAGAAGCAGGTTCAGCCAACTGAAGAAAAAGGAGAGACTGCAGCAGAGACTGACACCAAGGGTGGTAATGCACCCGAACCGACAACTATTGAAGTTTCCGATCTCGTAGTCTCTCCATCCGAGACCGATATTCTTCCGCTTGTCCCAGAAACTCAGGTGTTGCGAGACATTGATACAGAGAATGAGCCTCCTCAGCAACCTGAGCCTGCTGCACGAGTCCTGGTGGAGGCTCAGCCGGTTGAAGCGACGTTCTCACTAGCTGCCGAGGGTGGCAAGGGTGATTTCGAGAGTACATCCATATCAAAGAAGGGAAACAAGAAGGAAAAGACTAAAGCCATGGCTGGAGCACTCGCTCAGGAAGCTGCTGCCACCACCGCTGACGCCGTTTCTGATGAGCCGAAGCAAGAAACCGAGTCTCCACTAACTGCTGTGATTTCTTCTGAAACCACTGCTACTTCTGAGTTGAAGCCAGGCTCTTTCCTGCCTACCGAGTCCAAGGACAAATTAACCCCTGCATCTTCTTCCTTGATAGGGGCGGCTCTAAAAGCGCGCCATGAAGAAATCAAGAAAGAGGAGGATGACGAGTCTTGGGCCGTCGGCCTGTCCAACAAGGAGAGGAAGAAGAGAAGGAAGGGGATAGCCAAGGCCAAGGCTGCCGCCGAGGCCGCCGCCGAAAATCTACAGAAGACACGGGAGCCTGAACAACCTACTCCTGCAACAGAACTATCCCAACATGTTGATACAGCCATCGACACGTCAACTCTGGATGCACCCACTGCTGCGTCAGAGGAGGTTCCCGCTGCAGAGGCGACCCCCGAACAGAAGGATATTGGTACGGCAAAGCAGGCCGCTGTGGCGGATGAGATTCCCTTAGTTGGGGAGACTGCTGTTGTGAAAGAGGCCCCTGTAGCAGAGGACGTAAGCGTGGCAGAGGCGATCCCAGTACCCCATGTTTTTCTGGAGGGGACAACAAGAGAGGCCCCCTCGATAGAGGAGCCCTTTGCTTCGGAAGAAGGCAAGGCCCCAGAGACCTCCATTCCCCCTGCAGAATATGACTCAGGCCTTGGCCTTTCCAGGAAGGAGAAGAAAAAGAGGATGAAAGGCAAGGTTACGGCAATGGCCCTGGCCTGGGAGGCTGGCACACAGAAGCCCCAGGACCGTGCTTCCTCTTCGAAACCTTCCAAAGAGCCGGACACTGTCCCCTCAGATCACATTCCGGAGCCCGAGGATGCAAGCCTTCCCAAGCCGGTCGTCGAGCCGGTTCCTGAGCCAGTCTCCGAGTCTGCTGTTGAGCCCGTCGCCGAGCCCATTCTTCGACCAATTGTCGCTGCTGCTGAGCCCGCGACTAAGCCAGTCGCTCAGCCCATGAGCCAAGACGACAATAAGAGTACTGGTCTCTCGAAGAAGGACATGAAGAAGAAGAATAAGAAGCAGCCCAAGGATTTCGGTCTGCACTGGGATGAGACTACCGAGCAAGCAGTGCTATCCACGAAGCCATCGATTGAAGTCAAGGATGAAGCGACCCTGCCGGTTTCTACCAATTTATCCGAACCCGAAGCCGAGCCACAGATTCCGGTTGAGATGGCAAAGGCTCTGGAGGACACAGCAGAAGTTTCCACACCTAAGCCGACAACTGACCTTCTTGCCACTGGGGAAGTGGTTGATACGATACCGGTTTCGCATGATGCTGTCCTGCAATCTACTTCTGAGCCTGACGCTTCCGAGCCCTCCACCGTGCCCGCTAGTAAAAATGACATTCAGGGCACCGGTCTCACCAAGAAGGAGAGGAAAAAGCAGAAGAAGGCGATGGCCATGGACCTCGATATAGACGCCCAAAAGCAGCCTACGGTGGTTGTCGAAGAGCCCACAGTGGCTGGCGATCAATCAACCGACCGCAGGAAAGAGATGTCTTCTATACCTCTGGTAGAAGCCAAGCCTGAAGCCGAGCTTCTTGTTACCAAGGAGCAAGCTGAGGGAGTTCCAGAATTGGCTGATTCGGCACAGCCCTCAAATGCCGAGCCTTCAACTTCAGAGTCTGCTGCCGAGATTGACGACAAGAAAGAATTTTCTCTGAGTCTCTTGAAGAAGGAGAAAAAGAAGACGGAGGGCAAGACCAAGGCCATGGGGCTCGATGAGAACACTATTGAAGAGCCTGCGGTGGTTAGTGAACCACCCGCCGAGAAGCACGACAAAACCGTCACCGTCGAGGCTGAAACTCCGGTTGGTAAGGAGCCATCGGCTGAGTCACCGACTGAGTCGAAGGACACAACATCTCCTGTGGAAGCTCAGCCTGTAACCGAGGCCCCTACCACAGAAAAGCCAGTTCAGCCATACCGGCACTTGGGTGATGCGGCCGAGACCATCCCTGGACCTCCAGCAGAAATCGTCGTAGACGAGAATGGCTTGTTGGCGGGGCTCTCCAAGAAGGATAGGAAGAAGAAGAAAGCCAAAGCTGCTCCCCTGGATTTCGGCTGGGACACCGCTGAAGAGCCTGCATTCATTAGTGAGCCTCCGGCTACTGCTAGAGATGAGACTCCTCTCAATTCTTCCGAACAAGTTGAGTCTAGGGCCAAATCTGAAGCCGAAGGCCCTATCGTCGAGGGGCCATATGTAATGCCTAAGACTCAGAGCGATGCAGCTGAGCACATTTCTTCTGAAGCTGCACCCATTGCCGTCGACAACGATCTGTCTGCAGGCCTGCCGAAGAAGGAAACCCAAAAGAAAGTAAAGATCATGGAGCTCGACTGGGACACTTCCAAGGCACCGACCATTTCCAGCGAGCCCCTGACGGTCTCCAAGGATGAGCCTTTTTCTTTGGCAAACCAGACCGAGCCTGCCGTTCCTGTTAATGAGGAGCCGCTTGATGAACCTAGTGACTTGGATCACACTGCCGATCCTTTTTCTGAAACTGCCATTGATCCTGCCGATAATTTGGAAGACTCGACTACCAGTCTGTCCAAGAAGGAGAAGAAGAAGAAAGAGAAGGCCAAGGCATTGGCTATTGATCCGGAACCAACTCCAGAGCCTGCAATAGTGGACTCACCTCTCCCTGAACACATGGACATACCTGCAGCGGCCGATCGACCAGAGGTGTTCAATGAGCGCGGTGTCGACACCCAGCCTCAAATCGCCGAAGATGGAGGCTTCTTCACTCCTGGCTTTCCGAAAAAGGAGAAAAAGAAAACGAAGATGGGAGTGGTACCAAGTCCTGGCAATCCTGTTACATTCGACTATCTGGGCGAGGGAGGCCAAGTTCCTGAAACCGTCACGGCAGAGGATAGGCCTGTTGGGGACATCAGGCCTGCAGAGGATATTGAGTCCGTTGGGAAGATAGGCGAGCCATTCACTGAGAGTTTGGCAACGGCCGCGCTGATGAATATTCCCCAGGAGGCTCACACCGTTTCTCGCGGATTCTATCTCACAGCAGGAACGTCTGAAGCCTCCCCCAGGGATAAGTTGCCGGAGAAGGAGAAGGAAGAGAAAAACGAGGACAAGGTAGTGGATACTCAAGTAGATCAGGATGCTACGAACAAGACCGCTACAAGAACTACTACCGCTGCCGGCGCTACGGTATCGCTAGCGGTAAGCTCTATGGTTGGCAAGAAGGAGAAGAAGGGAAAGAAGACATCGAGAGTTGTGGGAAAGAGGTCTGAGGACGACGACCTCTTTCACGATGTTGCTCTCTGGGAGACAGTTGACAAGACAAACCTAGATGACAAAATCGGCAGCGCCGACAGAAAGCAGACCAAGGTGGCACTGGCCGAGCAGGAAAATACTGTTCTCTGGGGTAGAGATGATGCCAGAGAAGCAGACAAGAAGGATGAGACCATGGAGAAGTCTAGGAACGAGATCATGCCTTTGGGGGAAAGCGACGTTTTCGGGAAGTCTGGTGGGAAAGGAGACAAGATTGAGGAGGACAAGAGGAAGACGCCATCTACAGAGGACGATAGTAGCGCATCACCACAGGAGGATAAAGTGGATAAGTCCTGGAAGACGCATCAGGATGAAACCAGGACCAAGGAGAGACTGCCTTTGACGTCGTTGAAGAGCGAGAGCTTGTCCGAATCGGACGGAAGTTGGAAGGAGACACCTCGACTGGGCGCACCATTGGAGGAAGAACAACTCGAGAGCAGCAGAGAACTATACACTACGACACACGGATACACTGACCTCTTCAACCGCGAAGAAGCTGAAGTCAATGACCACCCCACTGGTGGTCTTGGCCTCTTGCCAGAGGACAGCCATGCATTGGCCCTCGGTGTCAGCTTGGTATCAGACTTTGGAGGCTCCAGGATTTCTCCTCAGTCACTGCCAGCAGTTCCCGAGATGCCCGAGGAGGAGCAATCCCAGAAGACGCCACCCAACCTTATGACACCGACAAATCACCACAAGAGGGCGTCGCTTGGGACACCTGTGTTACGAGAACCGACGACTGCCGATGCAACTCCGGATCCAGAAAAGAAGAGACAGAGCAAGCCAGCCGCCGTTGTTGAGGAGGAGGTGGCCAAGTCGCCGTCACTCAGAGCCAAGAAACCAAGGGACTACGGAAGCTTGGGGCTGGGAACGGCACCTGCGATACTTGGCGGCTCTAAATCAGCCGCAGCAGCGTCTACAACAACCCAACTGTTAAACAAAGGCGAAGAGCGAATGCGCCAATCATCTGAGCCGCCTTCCCAGCCACTTTCCCAGCTACTGGGTGAACCTCGGCTAATGAGGTCCGTGTCCAACACTAGCCTCACGAGGCGCCGCCGCATTCCTGAGCCACTCAAGCTTCGGCCTGACCGCCCAGGCATCAACGAACATGCCCAAGATCTAAGGTCGTCGACCCCCACACCACCTCTCCGCCGTGTTGACAAGCGCGTCAGCGGCGATTTGCGAGCGCTCAGTCAGGAAACCACCAACTCTACGCCTGTCGCTAACGAAGGTCGTGTCCGCTCCAAGGACATGGCCGACGTATTTGTGAATATCCCATCTTTACCCCGCTCGAGTGGCGTCACTCCATGTCTCTGACTCTGATGGCTAACATTGCTTGCGCAGGATGGATTTGGCGAGGGCCGCATTGGCACGCCCCGTTCCCCGACTCGGCCCCACAGCATGCGTCGCCGCCAAAGTATGCAGGTGCTCGAGCTTGAGTCCAGGGTTGAGCAGCTCCTTGCCGAAAATCGCATGCTGTCTGAGGGACACTCCCGCGCCGAGTCTAGCGCCGTCGCGAACAATCGTACATCTATTGCCCTATCGGAGCGCGATGCTGAGATCGAATCCCTGAAACACTCCCTTCATTTCTTACAAAACGAGGTGTCGCGCATAACCGAGGTCAACGAGGGCCTCACCAGGGCCAATGCTGAGCTTGTCAAGCACGATGGCCGCTACGACGGCCTCAGTGTTGCCCCAGGCGCAGCTGCTTTCAACAGCCTAGATGGACCAGACAGCGCACTGGAGCAGACGATTCAAGCAAAGGATGCCGAGATTGCAGACCTCCGCGCACAACTCGAGGACGCCAAGGAACAGGTTCGGGAGATGCAACGCCAGATTCTTGCCTCCAAGGCTGCCGATGCCGAGTTCCTTGCAATCAAGGACGAGGATTACTTTGATGGTCGGTGTCAGCAACTCTGCTCCCACGTCCAGCAATGGGTATTGCGCTTTTCCAAGTTCTCCGATATGCGGTCATCCCGTTTGACCAACGAGATCGACGACGAGAAGTTGGTCGATCGACTTGACAACTCCGTCCTGGATGGCACCGATGTCGACAAATATCTCGGCGATCGTGTGAGGCGCCGCGACATTTTCATGTCTATGACCATGAATATGATCTGGGAGTTTGTCTTCACGCGCTACCTTTTCGGTATGGATCGAGAGCAGCGTCAGAAGCTCAAGTCTCTTGAGAAGATGCTCACAGAGGTTGGCCCGCCCCAAGCAGTCCGCCAGTGGCGTGCCGTCACCTTGACGCTCTTGGCGAGGCGGGAGACCTTTATAACCCAGAGAGATCAGGACACGGAGGCCGTAGTCCAGGCAATCTTCCAGGCTCTGTGCAAGATCCTGCCCCCTCCGAGCAACCTGGAAAACCAGATTTTGTCGCAGCTGCGTCGAGTTCTACGGGAAGCCGTGTCGTTATCCATTGAGATGCGCACGCAAAAGGCCGAGTATATGATGCTTCCGCCCCTGCAACCCGAGTATGACGCAGAGGGTGAGCTTGCTCAGACGGTTCAGTTCAATGCATCCATGATGAATGAGCGGTCCAGCAAGGGCCAGCCGGTGTCGCCTGAGGACTTAGAGGCGGATGGCGCGATAGTGCGAATTGTGCTCTTCCCTCTGGTCGTCAAGAAGGGTGATGACAATGGCCTAGGTAATGAGGAGATAGTCGTGTGCCCGGCACAAGTCGTCATTGCCAATAGCGACAGGCGCGGCCTCAGTGCGTTGAGTGATGCTGGGGGAGCATCGCTTGGTGGACGCAGCCGACTGAGCCTCGCTACTGAGAGCACGAATGGCTGAATGAGAGAAGGATAAAAGATGTTGATGAGATGTTTACGTGTCTTGTTTTTTTTTGCGCATGATTTTATGCTTTTCTTTTGTTTAAGGTTTTATTTTCCCCGTTTGAGGGAAAGGTCTAATCGGTTAGGTTCAAAGAGAGGGTTTGGGTTGGTTCATGATATCATGGGATATACTGGGATTTATTGGGATTTTTCTTACTTTTTTATACGCTATGTTCTTATTCGTTATCTGATAACGTCTTCTATTTATCATGTTTACAATGTTGCTTCTTCATGTAACGGCCGATTATATAGTAAATTATCGAACTAATGCGTTTGTTTCATTACCAAGTACTCTGTTATATGTGTATACGACAAAAGACTTTCCAGGTGCAATAAATCCTTATATACATGACTTGCCTGAAGTCACTAAGGACGTTTCTCCTGTTGAGCGGAAGTCATGTTGCGCCAATCGTTGAGAGTCTTGAGAGCCTTTCTAGCCTGCTCGTGACCCTGGTACTTCTCAATCTTCGTCATGAGCCACCTGAGGCGCGATGTGCGACCCCATTGCCCGGCAGTGAGGTCGCGCATGAGGACGCGTGCAAGAACGGCGAGGACGACGGAGGAGCCGCGACCGTTATCGTTGGCCATCCACTCGTAGCGGACGAGGCACCACTCCACACCGCGGAGGGCCTGGCGGTCCGTCAGGAGCGGGGACAGCAAGTACCAGTGAGCCAGCCACTCAAGGAACTCCATCATGCCGCGACGCATGTGCATGCGACTCTTGAGCTCGGAAGGGGGGATATCAGTGCCGCGGCCCCGGATCTTTAGCCTCTTGGCGCTGATGAAATCGACCTCTGCTTCTAGCGAGCGCGGGCTTATGCCGGCGTCTTCCATTATCTTGCCCATGACGCGCCGGGAGCTCAGGGCTAGGCCGCTTTCCTCCGGGTCGATATTAGTAAAGATGAGGGAGCGGATGAGGCAGCTCAACCCTCTTATTGACTGGAGCCAGCGCACCAGGCTCTTGAGCGAGTCGGTACCGCCCAGATCCATGACCGCCTCAGCCAGATCTGGCCAGCGGGAACACGGCTGCGCGCGGTACATCCGGCTCAGCTGAAAGGTGGTCTGTAGATCTAGTCGGCCCTCGGACACGAGACGCGCCATCGCCAGCACACGCAATTCGGAACCCGACATGGGACCGTACTCATCTTGGTACTCTAGGGTCAGGGCAGCCATATCTTGGGCCGTGGAGTGGCTTAGCTGGGCCTGTATGAGGAGCCAAGTGAACCGATGTTGGCGTTTGCCGTCTGGGTGCCACACCTCTTCGGTAACGGCGCGGGAGATGGAATCGAACTTGGTCTGGGGTATCTGTGCCAGGGAACGGGCAAAATATGACAACCGCATAGTCCACGGCGCGATGACCCCGCTGTTCCGTAGCCCGTCGCCGTGGGTGTAGGCAAACTCGCGTATGATTTGACGGTATAGAGCGTCGTCAATGTTATGGATGTCCATGGGGCTCGCTTGGCTCATGATATAGCTGAATCGACGGAACTTGAAGACGCTGGGTGCCATGGAGAAGACGTGGCCAATAATGGCAGACCACGCCCCCTCGTACAAGCTGTCATGGCTATGCCGGCGCAGAACGGCAATCGTATAGATGACGGTCTTAGCAATGGATCGGTCGATGCTTCGGATCTGAGGCTCCGAGAGGCGCGGGTCCAGCTCGCCGACTCCTAGTGGCTCCATAACGGTGTATATTTGGTCGATGGTGAAGTCGCCGCTGTGCAAGGCGGAGCGGAGTGACCGGCAGCAGGCGTCGGTGAGACTGTCCAAGGTAGGCTTGTCCATGGTTGCCACGCCGCGAATAGCTGATGTCAGTGTAGACACCCCTTTCAAGAGACTGGTATCGTATAGACTGGCCGCCTTGGAGGAACTACGTGCAATATTGTCCTCGGTAAGCTGGAGGTTCTGCATGGAGGTGGCAGCTGCTTGAGTGGGCGGGTCGAGAAATGGCATGTCAAGGTCCGACGCCTCGAGCCACCTCATGCACTTGTCAGCTAAGCCAGAAAAGGTGATTTGCTGCTCCTTTTCCCGGCGATGTTGGGCTGATGTGGGTGACTGCCATTGCCACGCGTACTGGTTCCCCATGAGTTCGAACCACCACGTCGGTCGGTAGGGTGGAGGAGAGATCAGCATGTCAGCCATGTGACGCTTTCCTAGGGGCCTCCTTCGGCATTCAAAAAGGCCCCTGCTTGAGCTGAGGGTTCGATTGGTGACGAGGCATCGACGCTGGTATTTTTCCATTGCCTCACGCAGCATCAGGTCTGTTATCCACACTGCTGCCCGTGAGGGGTTTGGAGGAGACACCCACTGTCGCCGGACACGGCGGGCTCGCGTTGCCGAATAAGCCATTGGGCCGACTCCCGAGTATCGTCTTTATCGTGTATATCTCCAAGGGAGATTGGTTGATGGTACCTATCGGAAGCTTCATAATAGGTTGATACTGAGGCTTCGTAGGCAGGCGCAATGCAATAGCTCCAACTTCTCCGCGTCTCTGGGGATTGTGGATGGGCAGATGGGGACTCTGGAGTCTGGAGTATGGAGAAATATGGAGCAGAAAGTAATCAGAGCTCCGCCGGTTGGCTGGCGAAATGGAGCACAAGTTGTCAAGAACAGGCCACATGAACGATTTGCCGATATTCTTCCGCTATCGTCGGAGCTAGTACTGGTAGCAACAGCTTCTATGATCATCACATTCCTCACACATTCAGCTCCATTACCAACCACAATTAACACAAGCACTGTCGGTACTAATAATACTCTTATAGTATCTGGCTGGCTGCACATTGTTCATTACCGCCACGCCGCCGGCAGAGTCTCCGCTGGCCAGCCTTTGCGAAAAGTGTCCGAGCCAGCCTCGTGTGAACTATGACAGGCGAGGAGGCTGAAGGAGACAATTGATGGAAGAATGTCCCATTTTTCCGACGAGGTAAACGAAAAGATCTCTCACCCATATTTTGGGAATTGTCGTCGATATACAGCGGCGAACGGTCAAGAGCCTACTCACGAGTGGTTCCGCACGTTCGACGGCCTTGAGGCCTTTTTTCGCAAGAGATTTTTTGGATCCAGGACACCAGAGACGAATCCCAGGATCCTGCATCTCGGATCTGGAGATAGCGTGCGTCGTGTTTGCCATCCTGTTGTTTCCTCTCCTTTCTGTCTCAACCTTTACCGCCCCCGCTCCCACCCCCCGTTTCCTATTCCAGTGCCAATTTAGAGACCCGTACTCACAAGTAGTCGATCCGCGTCATCTGAGAATGGCTACGCAAACTAGCTTTGTGTCGACCTCTCCGAGGTGGTGGCGGACCTGATGAGCAAGACGCATGGCGAGTTTAGCGGCATCGAGTGGCGACGGTTGAATATATGTAACATGGACAGCATCTCCGCACAGTCGATAGACGTGGCCTTTGACAAGGGAACGCTAGATGCCATGATCTACGGCAGCATCTGGAGCCCTCCAGACGATGTGGTTGAGAAGACAGGCGCGTATCTCAGGGAGGTGTGTTTGTCTCTCTTCTGTGTTTGTCTTGGACTTTTCGTCGATCACCTGATCAATCCTCATTGCCTTCCAGCCGGGTTCCTAGTTCCTGCCGAGAACCTGCCGCCTCCCCAGTGCAGATACCCTCTAGAAGCTTTCCTCGTCGTCCACAGTTGACTCCGTTACGGCTCTATGACCAAGGGTTTTCGCGTGTTAAAGGACTATGGCGTCTTCCTCTACGTAACCTTTCGCCCCACACACTTTGCGACACGGATCCTCAACTGCGAGGGCGTCGAGTGGGACACGGAGATTGAGACAATGGGGGGTCCGGCCACTTTGTTGTACCACGGCTACATCCTGAGGAAGAAGAGATAGACAAGATGGAAGACTGGCAAGTAGATAACCATGGTTCTTGAATATAAACAACGGACGACTAGTAGTGCAGCAGTCCCGTTTTTAACTTGATCAAGCTGGAAGTGCCAATGGGAACGACGACGTTGAGTGGTTATGATCGTGACGGCTATGTCGATGCAAGGTACTCATACACCCAAAAAAAGAAGAAGAAACAATCAAACCTTTCATTAGCAAGACAGAAGAATGTTCACCACCATGTAACAGTGGTAAACAGACAAGCTAACGGTGCATCGCACCTGTCGGTAAGGGGAAGGTAAGTACAAGTATTAATACTAGTCGTACACGCTGTACTATTATGGGCTCAGGGTGAGAAGTGCTAATCAATAATAATAGTAATACAACCATATATTAGACCCGTTGTTTTGATTATTTATTTACTGACAGTATTACTCGTGTAATCTGTACTTTATGTGTGTTTTGTGGTGCGTGCTTGTGTGCGGCTGTCGTGCATTGAAGCACCTAAAATGACTACTTTAGAGTGTCTCCAAAATTAAGGGTGCTGCCCAAACGGTGGCCCCGACGGCGAAGTGAGGCGCAGGCAGAGCAGACCTTTTACCTATTATTGTTTGCTTTCGGACTCTTCTACGCTCCTTTAGTCCAGAGGATCTAAACAATAGATCCCCCCAAAAGCTCCACATTTACATCGAAAGACGTTCCATTCACCATCCATCTCAAAAACATCCACTGGCGGCGTACTGGCAGCGCATACGACGTATGCACGATCGACTGACTCACTAAGCCATTCTTTCCTTTTGACATTTTCTTAATCCTACTCTTCTGTCCTTCTTTCTTTCCTTTTCCCCTTCGCCCCTACCGCTGATACATCTTCGTCCAAAACCGGAAAACATACGCCCCTACGTCGGCATATGTGCGCTGCCAGCTGACAAAGGCCAATAGCCATCCCCTTACCAGCTTTGTCTGGGGGATATCAAGTCCAGCTGTCGCCTCTCATCCGTCAAGACCGCTGCCACCGTAGAACGCCGCCTAGATGGAACCCATCGTCTACGAAGAGACGCCCCTGGCCGCTTATCTCAGAGGTAAGGAAGCTTGGCCCCCTCTCTCGACTTACCCCCTCTTCACCTCCTGAGAGCTCCGACTGACCCCGACGCAAAAGACGGTGGGGATGGATCAGATGGTGAATGGACAAATGCCATTGCCGCCGAACAAGATGCGCCCTCGACCACCTCTTCCGACCTCTCGCCGCCAGCCAGTCCGACACCCTTTGCTCCCACGGGACGGCCGGCAGTCCGAGCCCGATTCCGAAACAATAAGCCAAACAACCTCCCCCCTCTCAACACCGGACGAACCTCATCGCTCAGGTTGATCAAGAAGAACTACTCAGTACGGCCTTGCTAGTCTCCGTTCTTGCCCATGGCTCGAGCCCATAGTACTAACGCGTGCGTTCTTTTAGGCCGCTGTAGCAGCGAGCATCGACCGAGTCGACAATGCCAAGTTCCTCGAAAAGTTCCGGTATACAATCGTCGCCTCTCAGCTGCTAAGTGGCCACTCCCTGCTGGGATCTCACCAGCCACCCTCGGTCCTGGATGAAGTCGTCAGGAGCAATGGCAGTGGACCCGAGTACTCGCCTGAGGGTATGATGGGCATGGTGATAGGTGTCCTGGCCGTAGCCGTCATTCTGAGTTGGATTGTGGGCAAGAAACCGACATTTGTCACGCGGAAGAGGCTCATATTCCTCATATGTCTGGCGGCCGCTGGCGTCGTCCTAGCCAAGGTGTATATGAAGAGGCAGTGGCTGCGGTATAGGAGGGAGCAAGCTCTGTCGGAGGTTGTGTCCTTTGTATCTGTCGCCCACGAGTTTGATGCTGCGGGAGGTGCCGCCTTGTCCCTTATCCAAGAGGTCGAGCTCGTGTCCAGGGGCTACCGGATGTATGTGCTTCCATCGCCCCTACCGCCCCCATCCGTTCATTTACTGACATATACGTGTATAGAAGCACACCTCTCCCCCCCGTCACCCGCATAGAGGACAGGACGCAGTCACGGAAGTGCACCCGAATCCGCAAGGTTCTCCGCGCCGCACTCGCCGACATACTGGAGACGCACATCAGCGTATCGACCGGTGTCAGGGGTTTTGCCGAACAGACGGATCTGGAAAAGTACCTTGACATCTACGAGATCAGCGACTTTGATATTTCCGATGCGAGCCGCGGGTTTGACCCGGAGGAGTTCGAAGACCCCGAATCATTACGAACCCTTAAGATCCTATCTAGCAGGCTCTACACGATGCGCAAGCTATTTCTGTGCTCGTTGCTTGCCCTGGACGCTAACGGCGAGAGCCGAGACCTCCTACGGTGGACGGCCGCTGTTGAAGCCTTGCAGAGCCTCAACACGTCGGCCAGGGAAGCAGGTGCCAAGACGCAAGGCGTCCTCAGCGAGGAAGAGTCATTCCCACCGCCCGAGTCGCAGAAGTGCCCCCTCACGCCAGGGAGGGAGCGTTGGCGGTCTCAGCTGCATAAGCTCAACTCGCTAGGGTCGGGTATCCGAGGCCTGCAGGCCAAGCTCCACCTGCTCAGGGAAGAATCAGACCGGGCGCTCAACGATTCGAGCGACCTGTCAGAACTGGCTCCCAATCTGATGTCGCAGTACGAATCGATCGGCACGGACCTTAGGGAGCTGATGGGTGCCTGGGAGGAGGGTAAGGCGGCTTTGGCCCAAGGCATCGACCGTAACGAGAAGAGGCTCTCGTCCATGAGCACGCTGATATCTCCCATGTCTTCGCCGCTCAGCGGACTGATGACAGTAGACGAGGACGGCAATGCAGCAGCGGCCCTCAAGGCTCTCACGGGCGGGTCGTCTGCCGGGTCCGAGTCCAACGATGAGCCGGAGCGTGAGGTGTTTGAGGCCGTGGCCCTACCTCGCCAGCGGAGCACCCTAACCAGGGAAGAGAGGATAGCCAGAGTGAGGGACGAGCGGGAGCAAAAGGCCCAGGCGAGGCAGAACCTCGACAACACCCGCGGCATGATGAAGGAGCTCGAGACTGTCATCAATCTCCATCCCCGGTCCCGCATGAGTGCTCCTGCGCCAGGGCGTATCTCCATGTAGGCCATGTCTGGTCTACTCACCCATCTTGGCATTCTTCTCCTCGACCATTTCCAGCTCCATAGAGGGCCGAACAACCACACCCCTCGACTAAAACGACGACATGATCCATTTGCTCTTTCCTACCATCTTGCTTGTTTCTCGTCTTCTTGCCAGTGTGGCTCTTGTCTTTCGTTTGGCATGGTGTAATTTTTCTTCTTCTGCTGCTTTGCACATACTTCGGAGCAACGTTCACAGGTGCATCATGTTCTGTTGTTTTCTTTTGTTGTTTTTCTACAAATTCCAGTAGGCGTAATGCAAAGCAAAAGCATTACTGGTTGGGCAGGATATTTGCTTTTTCTTCAGGCAACGATGCCTTGGGTTCCTTCTCGCGTCTCATTATTCTCAGCATCTGCGCACAGCTCTTTTCTTTTCATTTTTTTTGTACATATATTTGATCCTAGGAAGAGGCAACATTAGATTTTTATTGGGGGGCTGATGTGCCCCCTCTTGGCTGCACTCTTGACCCTGACAGACCTATTCTGGGCTTTACTCCCTGAATAAATTTATCAACACTGCTATGTGTACATCTGTAGGCAGTGTAAAAATACAAATATACTGCAATCCATGCCAGTGATTGCAAACAGGGAAGACGTTTAAATAGGTGGATACGTAGTAATAAATATTGATATAGGCAAATACTCCCCCCCCCCCCGACAGATGTGCTAACTGCTGACTTAGCAGGCTAGACAGGTCTTTTGCCCCGCGTCTGGTTGGCGTCACGACGCGTAGAGCACACAGAGCGTCCCGCCCACTTGCCTCCTCTCCCTCCTTCTTGCCTTCGCGTAAAGTACCTTGAGACTGCTTTCTCGCTTTTTGCTCCTCTGCTTTCCTCTTCTTCTCTCACACCATTTCCATCTCCCTCTACACTCTCACCTTGACATCCCAAGTCTACAGTCAGCTCCTCTCCTTTCTGGACAAGACACTTCTCTTTTACCACCTCAGACTGTTCTCACAACCTCGCCGGTTAGTTTTTACGCAACGCCTCGCACAGGGAGAGGAACCTCCCCCCTCCCTCGACTGCTGGAGGACCTAATAAAGAAAAGAAGAAGAGGGAGAATCAAGATTATGTGGGCTGACCTCTTTCAATTGCATACAGAAAATGTTAGAAGCACGTCTCGAACAGGCTAACGTCCTGAAGAAGGTTGTCGACGCCATCAAGGACCTGGTGCAGGACTGTAACTTTGACTGCAATGACTCTGGAATCGCCCTCCAGGCCATGGACAACTCCCACGTGGCTCTGGTGTCCATGATGCTCAAGGCCGAGACCTTCTCGCCCTTCCGCTGCGACCGTAACATTGCCCTGGGCGTCAACCTGACGTCGCTGACAAAGGTGCTCCGCGCCGCCCAGAACGAGGACATGCTCACCCTCAAGGCCGAGGATGCCCCCGACGTGCTCAACCTCGTTTTTGAGAGCACCGACAACGACCGCATCACCGAGTACGACCTCAAGCTCATGGACATTGACCAGGAGCACCTGGGTATTCCCGAGACCGAGTACGCTGCCACCGTCGCTATGCCGTCGACCGAGTTTCGCCGTATCTGTACCGATCTGGCTGCCATGTCTGAGTCTGGTAAGTATTAATGCCACACACACGCGAGAGAGGAATAGAGAGGGAGAAGAGAGGGGAAAATGCGCTTGGTTAACAGAAACATGTGAAGTAAGCATTGATGCTTCCAAGGACGGTGTAAAGTTTGCCGCCAACGGTGACATTGGAAACGGTGCCGTCACCCTCCGCAGCCACACCAACGTCGAGAAGCCCGAGCTCAACGTCGACATTAACCTCTCGGAGCCCGTCACCTTGACCTTTTCCCTCAAGTACCTAGTCAACTTCTGCAAGGCTGCCGGTTTGTCGAGCCAGGTCAAGATTTGCCTGTCCAACGAGGTGCCTCTGCTTGTCGAGTACAGCCTCGGCGGTAACAGCTATCTGCGCTTCTACCTCGCGCCCAAGGTACGTCAAGCTCCGCCCAAAAAGAAGAGGAGAATATGATAAAAAGTACTGACATATTCTATAGATTGGCGATGAGGAGTGAAAAAGCATCGGAAACCTTTGTTTCTGCACGTGTCACGAAATTTATTATGCGCTGAATTGGGATGGCGTTGTGAGCTGGAAGAGAGGCAGAGGATGTCATAGCGATGGAGGTACCCCCGATATCCCAGCAGAGGAAATGGCTCTCTGGAAATGGCAGTGTCATGAGAAAAAGAAGATACATAGCAGGAGAGATATTTGTTTGTGTACGCTGTACTTAATACTAGTAGCTATCGTCATGGGGCTTGATTGCGGCAGTCAAAGGGGGAAAGCAAAACCAGTAGAGGAAAAAAACAATGTCATTATTTGTCAAGCCATTTCTCTGTGATTCTTCGTTGCCAACTCGGGTGCTCTTATCGTGTGTATAGGAGATGATGTGGATTGATAGTCGCGATAGTCAGAAGAATGTCGAAATAAAGGGGGTGAATCCCGATATGGCCGTATCTTATGTTCCTAAGCGAACGAGTACGAAGTATCAGATGAAGGCCAATATCCCAGTCGCCGGTGTCAAATGGTGGGGCTAATGCCTTGTGGAACCCCGCGGTAACTATCCGAAGGATTGAGTCAACGACTCCGAAGAAGCTTAGGAATGATGATGGGCTATCTTCTTACTTTTCCCATCCTTTTAACTCCAAAAACTTAACTACGCCTCCATATTAACCCTAGTACCTATCACGTCTCAGAAATCTATATATTTCAAAGTAGTTTTGTCGCTGGCAGTGGTTTTCGGAGGAGTTTCTTCCTTTCTTGAGTTGATCACAAGACAAACCAAAGTCCCTCACAACGTCACATCTTCGAAGCAAGGAACGGACACAGACACACATACATACAATGGGGACGGAATTACCTCTGCCTGAGACTAGAGTACTGGCCGTGGCCAGCCATGTAAGCTCTCTTGCCGTTCCGCTTCTCTCAAGGAAGGTCTTTATTTTAGCTCCGAACTGACAGAGGTGTTTACAGGTGGTCTCTGGGTAAGTGGGATTTGTGCCTTCTATAGAGGAATCTCCCAACTGACGTGGTTGAGTCTCAGATACGTGGGAAACAAGATTGCCGTATTTGTCATGCAATCATTAGGATGCGATGTTGCGGCCCTCAACACTGTTCATTTCAGTAAGACAGTGAACCCTTGTTCCCTCCCCCCCATCTGCATTAATACTGGTAGAGTAATGTGCATAACTGACCCCCAAGATTAGGCAACCACACAGGATACAAGCAGTTCAAGGGAACCAAGGTGACAGCCCAGGAAATCTCGGAACTATACCAGGGTCTCAAGCAGTCGTACCTCGACGACTTCGACATGATGCTGTCCGGATACATTCCCGGAGCCGAGGCCGTGGGAGCCGTGGGGGCCATCGCCAAGGATCTCAAGGCTAGGGCTGAGAAGTCTCCCGGCAGCTTCTTCTGGGTTCTTGATCCTGTCATGGGCGACAACGGGAGGGTGTATGTTGCGCCGGATGTGGTACCGGCTTACAGGTCTCTCGTTCCTTATGCAGATCTGATTCTGCCAAACCAGTTTGAGGCCGAGTATGCAACCCCTACCCCCTGTCTTATCTACTTTAATCTCCTTTATGCCTCTCTTTTGTGGCGGATTCACTGACTGGCATGTATAGACTACTATCCGACGTCAAGATAACCGACATGGCGTCCCTCACAGAGGCCATCCAGGTCCTACACGATAAGTACAAGGTACCCCACGTAGTCATCACGTCGGTCAACCTCCCTGCAGCGGACCAGCCAGAGGCGCACCTATCTGTGGTGGGGTCGACCATGACTTCGACGGGCCGTGCGCGCCTCTTCAAGATTGTGTTCCCCTCGATCGACTGCTACTTCTGCGGCACGGGCGATATGTTCGGCGCCCTCATGGTGGTGCGCATGCGCGAGGCCGTCAGCGCTGTGCCCGGACTCAGCTCCCGGCCCAACTGGGTCAGCCCGGACGACGTAGGCGCGGTGGATCTCCCCGCCGCCAAGGCGGCCGAGAAGGTTCTCGCCAGTATGCATGAGCTACTAGAGCGGACCAGCCAGGGTATCAAGGCTGTTGTTGAGCGGACCAAGAGCAAGATGGGGGAGGCGTCTGTACCGGCGGGGGAGGAGGAGCTTGCAAAGAGGGAGCAGCTGCTCAACAGTAAGGGGGCTGAACTGCAGCTCGTGAGGAATCAGGTCTGTCTGAGGGCACCGGCAATGCAGTTCAAGGCCAAGGCTTTGTAACGCACAAGCATGACAATGCGTAAGTAGCAACAAGAACAAAATGGTACAGGGCACCTGGAGAAGAAAAAAAAGAAAAGCATGATATACAAATTTAGTTAAGATAGCAATTATGAAATATTGGGTCGCCATCTTTTGCTTCTTATTATTTATTCTAAATTCATGTCTTATTCTGGACTGCTATATAGCCCGTCATTTCTCTTGTAATTTTCTTCTCCTAGTCTAAGCAGTACCAGTGCTGCCAAAGCCACCAGCTCCCCTAACACTCTCTTCTAGCTCCGTAACCTCGACGACCTCGGGCGTGTATATGCGCTCGAGAATAAGCTGGGCAATGCGGTCGCCCTCCTTGATCTCGTAATCGGACTCGGCGTGGTTGAAGAGCAGGACCTTGACCTGGCCGCGATAATCGGCGTCAATGACACCGGCGCCAGTGTCGATGAAGTTTTTGGAGGCAAGGCCCGAACGAGGGGCAATGCGGCCGTCTTTTTTTCAGCCACGCAGAGTAAGTTAGTGCATAGAATTGAATCTCAAAGGCGAGCGTGCGAGAAGAAGCACGTACAAGTTCCAGCAGGGCAAGCAATGCTAATATCGGTGTCGACGAGAGCCTTGCCCCTCGCAGGGATGGTAGTATCCTTGGAAGCATATATGTCGTAACCGGCGGCAAAGGCACTTCCGCGGGTAGGGATACGACCCTTGTCGGAGAGCTTCTTAATGAGAAGCTTGGGCTCTTCGGTAGCAGACATGGTGCCGTCAGTCTTGACTCGCTTGGCGGGAGGGGAGTTGACTGTGGCGGCGGGGGCGGCGGCGTCAGGTGCTGTGGACATGCTTCGTCTTGCTGTTGGTCTGAAGCGCCGGACGAGGGACAATGGTCTGGAGGGGGGAAGGAGAGAGTGCGATCTGGCGTTTGAGGAAGAGGGGAGACGGGAAGAGGAGGAGGGGGGCAGAGACGCAAGGGTGCGAAGGGCGGTGACGCGACGCGAGGGGCAGAAGCGAGGACGCGTTGTGGAGTCGGCCAATGGAGTTGCATGGAGCTTAAGTGGTTGCTTGCAAGCTTTGGAGATCTGGATAACCTGCTTTTTTTTCCCTTGCTGTGGGCAACTGTGCGTCAAGCGGGGAAGAGCGGTGGAGTGAGTAATAGTGTGAAGAAAGCCAAGAAAAAAAGGGACTGCAAATGCATTATCAAGGAGATAACGCGGAATACTGAGGTGGTGTGGTCGCGTATCATGAGTGTATGTACATAGTGATAATCGTAAGCTTCAGCTATGATTAGTAACTCGATAAGAGTCATCCAAAGCAACGTAGAGCGGACATAGAGCATGTGGACAGATAATTCGGCATTGGGCTCTCACTGATCTAGAGCTCCCGCCCGAAATCTATCAGCCGTAGCCTCGACGCGTCCTTTGGGTGAAACTGAGCCACCTTGGACCGCACAAGGAACCTGGCAGCAGCCGACTCCCGCGACAGCGTCACATACGAGGCCGAGTTATCCCCCCTTGCCTCCTGGAGCTGCTCCACGAGAGCCTGAGTGAGCTGCTTCATCTCACGTCCCGCAGCCACGACCTCGTCGTCACCATTGTTTCTGCGAATATCATCGCTGTTACCATTGGTTCTGGTGGTCGCGGCTCCCCAGATCTCATCGATGCGACGCTGCCGCTTGTCGTCAATGACAGCGTCCTTTCCGGATGACTTCTTCGGCTTGCCCTGTGCATTGAACCCCGCAGCCAGGTCGTTACCGTCAATGTCCATGAGCTCGCCTACCACGGCGCCGCCGAGCTCTTCAGCCGCCAGCATGCGCGCCAGGTGCTCGTCGATGAAGTCGTTGAGGGCCTTGAAGAGACGTCTGCTCTCCTGGTCGTAGCGCTTTTTCCGTAATTCCAACTCCTCTCTGCGTCGACGGGCCCCGTCCTCGGGGGCCATATCCGCGTTGGACGAGAGCTCCTCCTCCAGAGAGATGATGCGGTCGCCCAGCGCCTCGGTGAGAAGCTTGTGATCCCGCAGGTTGGCCTCCTCGGCCTCGAGGTCACGCTTCTCACGGTCTACCACGGCCCCCTGGGCAAGCAGGTACTCCTTTGACTGCATAATTGTCTCGTGTGTCCGCCGCAGGGCCAACAGAGCGGGCAGAATGGAGCTGGCGAACGGGAGGAAGGGCTCCGAGTTGGTCACGCTTTCTAACGCTGTCTGGATAATCTTGACCTGGGCTGCTGGCGACTGGTTTATATCATCTCCGCGAGACCGTAACTGTTTTGGTCGTCAGTACTTTTTGTTTCTATCTTGTTTCAACCTAGACAGGGCACTTGTGATCAAGACTCACGCGTTCAAGCTCATTCTCATGCTCGTGTACCCTGCGCTGCAATTCTTTGAGAGTGTAGTCGAGGTTGGCGCTGTAAGCCTGGGCCTCTCTGCTCTGGCTCGTACTGGGATCCATGATATACGTCTTCTAAGTATATACAGAGTGTATCATATATGATGTATGTGAATAGCTGAAGTTTGAAGCTCTCCTTAAGCCGTAATAGCATGCGACGAGTGGACTATTTCTAACACTGTATTAACACTGTAAATAAACGGTGACTTATCGACAGCATATATACGGTGTATATGTTCAACTCATACTGTGTGGGTAACTTGTCCAAAAAGGGAGTTGTCCCATATATCACG
This sequence comes from Geosmithia morbida, assembly GCF_012550715.1. Lineage (NCBI taxonomy): Eukaryota > Fungi > Ascomycota > Sordariomycetes > Hypocreales > Bionectriaceae > Geosmithia > Geosmithia morbida. Next base: position 554,790 of record NW_023336195.1, read on the forward strand.
TGACTTAAGCTCGGACCCTGGACTTGCCCCGTCTCTCTTCTGGTCTCTCGATTGCCCATACAGGAGCTTACCAACCTGCTTTTTTCATCTCGCGACGCGACGAATATTTTTGTACCCTACCATATCCGCGGGAACAACTCGAACGGACCTTCATCGTTTCTTGTGCCCGACCCTCTTACCGGACGAGCGACCGATCCTGTTTGTGACAGTAAACAATCGTGGGAACCGACGTATCAAACCCGAACGCGCACGCGCTCTCTAGGATCCCGTCATCAACTAACTCTCTGGAGTGTTGCCGGCATCTCAAGGTTTGAGCTGAGTGATTGTCTCTCCCTTCTTTGTATTTGAGACCCGTCCTTGAGTATCGGTTCTCCTCTCTCTATTTTTACATCTCTCGTTTCCGTCACTACAACAATCCAACCACCGCTTCATCTTGGTCTCCTTTTTCTCCTCCTTCCCAATTCCTTTGGCCCTTTGGGAAAGAAGACACTGGACTTTTGGCATCGCAACGCCCATTGCGGCAGCTTTGTATCGCCACCAGAGGGATAACTTAGGAATTCATTTCCCGGAACCCCTGACTATCTCCTCACATCTTCTCCGTCTCTTCCTCCACCCGACCCTGTTTCATCACGGCCCTTCGCGATTCCAAATCCACATCACGAAGCCCGTCACTTCGAAATCCGAAACCTTTCCACACTGGTCCAGTCACTACACCAGCACGTTTTCCTTTGAAAACCCCCTGCGTGTAGAATAGACGAGCCTTAAAAAGAAAAGAAGAACAAAAAAGAGAGCCAACAGATTCGACTTTGATTGTCCAATTGCAATTCCGTGACACAGTCAAATTAAACCACCCGAACATCATCTTCAACAACAACAACAACAACAACAACAACAACAACAACAATAACTACATACATTCACAATGTCTGCATCGCCAACACAACCCACACACTCGGCCAAGCGCCCTCTCGAGGCCTCGTCGCCTTCGCGAGCCACCGACCAGCCCGATGCAAAGAGGCCCGCCCTCGACAAGGTCATCAAAAACGATGATGAGGAGGACAAGATCCCCGAGCCTACCATCGCCCCCGAGGAGGAGCCTGCCGAGACAGAGTCGGCCGCCGAGCAGAACGGGGAGGAGGCTTCTGACGGCGCAGCGCCCGATACTGCAGACCTTGCTCTGCCCGATGCCGCCGATCCCAAAGCTGCCGCCGCCACCGTCGCGTCCACATCCGAGACAGCAACGAACTCCGCCGCCGCCCACGACGAGACGTCCTGGATTCACATCCGCGCCGTTATTTCCAGTCCTGAGGCAGCCACGATCATCGGCAAGGGTGGCGAGAATGTCTCCAACATCAGGAAGCTGTCTAATGCCAAATGCACTGTCAGTGACTACCAGAAGGGAGCTGTCGAGCGTATCCTCACCGTCAGCGGCATAGTAGATGCTGCCGCCAAGGTAAGTAGTGACCCCGAGACAAAATAGCTTGAAGGGGCTGCTCTCCCTTCTCATTGTGAGCGCTCAGCTAACTGTGATCAAATAGGCCTTTGGCCTGATCATTCGCACGCTAAACAATGAGCCCCTGGGTGAGGCCTCGACGGCCTCATCTAAGACATACCCACTCCGTCTGCTGATTCCACATGTCCTCATTGGGTCTATCATTGGCAAAGGTGGTGCTCGTATTCGCGAAATTCAGGAGGCCTCTGGTGCCCGACTTAACGCGTCCGACTCGTGCCTTCCCCTATCCAGCGAGAGGTCACTGGTTGTCATGGGCGTGGCTGATGCCGTGCACATCGCCACCTACTACGTTGGCAGCACGCTTCTGGAGCAGCTCAACGACCGCTTTGGCGGACCGGCCGCGTCGGCCTACGCGACGAGAAGCGGACAGCCGGCGGGATCGATCCCGGGAGGCATGCAGGTAGTTCCTTACTCACCCCAGCCCGCATCAGGCCAGTTCGGCCGCAGCGACAATTACTACCGTCAGCATGACCGTCGAACCCAGCAGCAGATGGCGCCGGCCCCCTACCCGCAGCAGTACCCGCCGCACGCGGGCGCCCACGCCAACCCGGCCATGCCTGTCCAGTACGGTGCTCAGCCGGCGGCGGCATATGGCGCTGCGGCCCCCCATGTCCAACCTCACGTCGGTCCCCACGGAGGCGCCCCCCAGCCTCACGCCGGCGGTGCCCAGAGCCAGCCCATGCAGAGCGGCATACCCGGTGGCCCGATCACCCAGCAGATATACATCCCCAACGATATGGTGGGGGCCATTATCGGCAAGGGCGGCCAGAAGATTAACGAGATACGCCAGATGAGCGGTAGTGTCATCAAGATCAATGAACCTCAGGACAGCAGCAATGAGCGCCTCGTGACAGTCACCGGTACTGAGGAATGCAACCGCATGGCTCTTTACATGCTCTACTCCCGACTTGGTAAGCCCTATGCATCATCCCACAACCCTGGCCTCTACTAGTACATGTAACCTCCATTCTAACCAATAAATTCTACAGAATCGGAAAAACACCGCATGTAACGAATTAGCAGCATGGCAACTGAGAAAACCTATGATGTCTTAATTTCTTCATTCTTTTCTTGTTTTCTTCTCTCTTTTCTAATCTACTTTTTTCATTCCCTATTGTTCCTGGTTTCTTTGGTTCTACATTTCTATCTGCAAAACAAAAAAGGAGGGCAAGGACTCGGAGATTGTGTGCTAAGCGGGATGAATAATTTGTTGCTATTATGTCGTAAAACAAAATCAATATTCCAATGCTATTTTTGTTTTTCTACCTTGCTGTTCTGGATGACGCCCTTTGCGTCTTCTTTCAGCGGTTTTTGTTCTGTGTGTTCGTCGTCTTTTTCTGCAGGAGTCCTCATAACAGGGGAAAATAATAATTACCTGGTGATTCAGAACACGCGTATAAAGAGAAGGATATGTTTGCCGGACGAGACGGGGGACTTTTCCAGGGAGAAAGAACAGGAGAGATGGGACTGGTTTTAAGGCAAGGAGATAGAGTTAGGAGGATGGAGTACTTTTTCCCTATTGATATTTCAATCACTGGGTATGCATTAGCTATTGACATTCTTTTGCTATCTTCTAATCATTGTTCTATACACTTGTTTTGATGCTCGTGAGCTTGATTGATGTCGGACGGTCATTTTCAAATGCGATCCTGCAGGGTAAGTTAAAAAGCTGTACTTGAAGGCGTATTCATCTTGGCAGCTCTACCCCTGCTTCATACAAACCTACTTTTTTATTTACTTTATTTTTTTGCATCTCAACAACGTCTGGCAACAATGGAAGAAGATTTGGAGGAAGCCCCCCGGGATCCGTCGGACCTCCACATCCTGACGCTCAACTGCTGGGGCCTCCTGCACATATCTGCGCTGCGCAATGAGCGTATAGCGTACATAGCGCACAGCCTGGCCACCATGACGCCGCGGCCGCCGGACATCGTCGGGCTGCAGGAGCTCTTCACGCAGGAGGACTACGCGGTCCTGAGGCGGCGGGTGCGTGACGTGCTCCCGCACGGGAAGTTCTACCACAGCGGCGCCTTCGGCGGCGGCCTGGCTATCCTGAGCCGCTGGCCCATCGTCGAGAGCTCCATGCACGGGTACCCGCTCAACGGGCGTCCCACCGCCTTCTGGCATGGGGACTGGTACGTCGGAAAGGGGGTCGCGCACGCTAAGATCCGCATAAGCGATGCCGGGGGGTGCGGTGGCGATGGTGGTGATGACGACGAGGATGCGGTGATGGTGGACGTTTTCAACACGCACACGCACGCTTCGTACGGCGCCCGCGATGACGGGTACGCGTGCCACTCGGCCGCCCAGGCGTGGCACATGGCCAAGCTCCTCCGTGAGGCGGACCGGGGACCGGCCGGCGGCGACCGCAACCTCATCGTCGCGCTCGGCGACTTCAACATGCTACCCCTCTCGCTGGCCCACGATATCATCACCTCGCACGCCCCCGTACATGACGTCTGGCGCCTTCTCCACCCGGACAGCTCCTTGGGCTCGTCCGGCCACCCCCGCGAGGCGGCACGTGGCCGGCCCGTCCCGACCGTCGACTTTAACCTGCGCGAGAACGGCGCGACGAGCAACAACGTCTCCAACACCTGGCGCTGGTCCAAGGCCGACCGCCGCAATCTGTCGGCCCGCAACCCCTGCCCCGTCGACCCGGATGCGCCTGACCCCCACGGCCAGCGCCTGGACTACATCTTCGCCTCTACCGGCCACTCTCCATCCCCATTCTCGCAATCGCCGAGCAGACCAGCCTGGGTGGTCAAGGACGCCTCCGTGGCCATGACTCATCGCCATCCGGACCTCCAGGTCTCGCTGTCAGATCACTATGCCGTCCACGCCATCCTCCATAGACATAGCCCCGGCTCAGAGAACAGCAGCAACAGAAACAGCAATGCTGACCCCTCCCACGCCCTCCGTTCCGGGACCTATCTCTCCCTCTCAGAGACGGCAACCGCCCCTCCCGTCGTAGACGTGGACTTTAATGCCCAGCTTCGCCACCGCCCCGCTCGTGACCCTGCTCGCACCCTCCCCCTGTACGACGAGATAATCACCCTCATCGATCGGTGTAGGACGCGAGAGCTCCGCGAACAGTCCTGGCGCGGCCTTCATTTCTACGCCTCCGTCGTCATCTTCATCGGGTGTCTCGTGGCTGTGTGGTTCAGCCCACACAACGGCGTCGCTTTTGCCCTCCTCCTCGTGTCTACACTGGGTTTGGTGTCAGGTGTCATCAATGGCCTTCTCGCCCTCTTGTTCTTCTCCTCTGAACTGCGTAACCTCGCTGAATTCGAGTGGGAGATTCGCAATGCCAAGGCTGCCGCGTCGGGCAGTCTCGCCACGCTCGGTGAGTTTGATGACGAAGAGGCCAAGTCACGATGAGATGATGGAAAGATAATAATGCATACTTGCATACTCATATCGTAAAACTTCTAATTCTCCTATTTATACTATAATTAATCATGATAATCCCAAGCTTAGCTTCCCCTTCGCACCTCCCAAGGACGCCCATCTCAAGCCCACGCCGTGAAACTGTCTGGCCTCACTCGCTTCCACGTGTATCCCATAAAGGCCGTCTTCTTCCTCATATCCATGGCTATGTCTCTGACCTTCTCATCTCGGAGAATCTTGTCCCTGGCTCTCTTGGGTTCCTTGGCCCCGCACATTCGAACAAACTTCTTGAGGACATCCCGTTGCGACGGCGAGACCTTTGGCGAGATATCAATCTGATGATCGATGCTGCGCAGCCTGGCCGTGTCATACGGCTTGGCCACGAGATTCATGGCGAGGTTCTGGAAATCCAACGAGAACTCCTTCAACATATCCCTGGCATATTCTCGTGAGGGAGTCACATCGTCGTCTTCCGAGCCAGACATATCATCAACCGTCCCAGATTCGTCAAAGTATCGCGTGTCATCGGGCCTACAGACTTCGGGGACAAAAGGTGGCGTGAGTGTGTCGAGTCGATCCCATGGAATATTCTTGAACCATCGATGTGACTTGATGTCTTCCGCGTCATCTGGGAAGACGTGATTTCCCATGGAATCAGTATGCTTCTTTCTATCGAATCGATTGTGTTCCTTTGTCCGGTACCGTCGGGAACAGAGGCGGCTGTCCTTGTTACGGATTAGTCGATATAGAAGATCTTTACACCTATCGCTAACATAGGGCTGCAATGGGAAGCAGAAGTTACTCTCGTGGTCCTGAATAGCCTTGGGCGTTAGAAGGTACATAAAGAGCCATGCGTAGATTCAGGTATGCTTACCGCAATGTTCTGCTTTGTCTCCTGGCGACCCTTCTCAGAGAGAAAGGGAGTATGTCCATAGAGGCACTCAAACAGAATGATACCGATGCTCCACCAATCACATCTCCCGTCGTATTTCTTACCCCCGACAACCTCGGGAGCCATGTACTGACTTGTTCCTACCATGGAATGGGCCGATGATCGATTGCTGTGTTTGTTCCTCCAGTTGATGAGCTCCTCGAGGCTTCCATCGGTTGAATCCGCTCGTATCTCGTAGCGCTCAAACAGCGCCATCAAGTTCTGCGTCTTCTCAATCTGTTTCTGTATTTGGCGGCTCTCCTTCCTGTCGGTATGGTCACCGTCGACGGCGAGGCCGAAACGAGTAAGCAGAGAGTTGCGGTGATAGTTGTAGTACGAGGTGTCGTGCGACCAGTGGCCGTCGAAGGCAAGGCCAAAGTCGGATATCTTGAGGTGGCCAGAATGCGATATGAGGAAGTTGTCGGGCTTGATGTCTCTGTGGATAAATCGCAGCCGGTGAGTTTCCTCAACCGCAAGAATCATCTCTGCGGCGTAGAAGCGAGCAGCAGCTTCCGGGAGGATGCTTTCCCGTATGAGCAGGCTGAGAAAGTCACCTCCAGGCATATACTCCATGACTAGGTAGAGATTAGACAGATCCTGGAAGCTGCAAACGAGAGCAATAATCCTAATGAGGTGTCAGTAACTGGCTGAATGAAAGTAGCATGCGGGCTTGGCCTGCCCATTTTCATATACCATTTTGCACCCTCAGATTGCACGAGAAAGTCCCGTTCGGCTCGGAGGTGACCTTCCTGGTTGCTACGGAGCATGCTTGATTTACGGATGACTTTCATCGCAAACACCTGTCTTGGGCGGACAGGCTCCCCTTCTTGGAGTTTCTCTTGCACCAATCTGACTACACCAAAACTTCCTTTGCCCAGCACTTTGATGGGTTCGTAGTGCTCGGTATAAGGATCCGTATGCATAGCACATGAGCCTGGAGCCGGAATCCTGGATTTGAGAGACCGGAGTTTCCTCATGGTACAGGATTCCTGGGTCTAGAAGGACATCCTGATGCCGGCTTTCTGCTCTTCGGAAAGATGAGGGCTATAGTACAGTTGTGTCTCCAAGTACTGGTTCCGAATGGCTCGAGGGCTCTTCTTGTGGAGCTTCTCGTTGAAGTAGGTCTCGAGGAATATCTTGGCTGCAGCTGTCTTTTCAACGGTGGCAACAGTTGGATGTAATTGACCGAAGGGCGACCTCTCATGCCTACGCCAGAAGAGCTCGGGATTCGATTTCGTCCAAGGATGGTAAATTTGCTGGCTGGGTCGCCTGGAAAGCAGGTCTGTGGCAACAATGGATATGCGGGAGTCAAAGAAGCTGTTCCCCGAGGCATTGTTTCTTGACCGTCTTTGGTCCGGTTGAGGCGGGCTGCTGGCCTCGCTCGAGGGCACCGAGTGAACGTGAACTGGGCTGTGGACTGAACTCCGACGCTCCCCTGGAAGGTCGCGAAGGACGACTGTAGGATTCGGCACCAGGCTGATTCGTTTCAGTTTGCGTACGAGGTCCCACGTCATGCTGGACTTTGGCATGTACGTCTCTTGAGCGTTCTCGTTGCCTTCATCGTTCGCCGACACATCAACAGATATAGAACTTGGTCCCAGTGCCGAACTTGGACTATTGACGATGCTGATAACCTCGGAGACTTTTCACATCTCATTGCAACGGTATAAGCTATCATCCAACGCGCTGTATTTTGTAAGGAAGTTTACACACCATTCTGGTTGGGTCTCGGTGTGGCCTTGATAACACCACGGAGGTCTGACCAGACTCTAGAGCCGGCATCTCTCAGCTTGTAAGGCCCTGGGCCAAGTGTCGTGTTTTCCTGCTGATCCAGGTATGAACGTGAACTTTGGGGACCATGGGAGCATGGAGACGGTGGCTCCTCACTGACGTGTGTGAGGACGGGACTGTTGCGAGGGCTAAAGATGGCGGGCCGCATTATACTTTGAAAGCGGTTGGGATGAAGAAGGGAAGGACTGTGAATGGTATTGGTGACTAGGGATTCGGGCTTTGGTAAAGAGTGTGAATAGACGAATCTGTTGGTAAATACCGGCGTCGCGAAAGAAAAAAAAGAATGACTGACGCCTAGAAGAAAGAAAGAGAAAAAGAAAGTAGGCAGTGTGCCTCGGTGGGTAAATAAGATGGTGCTTGTCGTTGATATGTAGATGGGAAGCATTTCGTGAGAATCAGGCTGGGAGCAAAATGGCAAGCCGTTGTTGCATCTGATGAGCAGGAATATGTAATACTGATTGACTACTTCCTGTTCCTAAACTCTTTTTAAAATCTTTCTTAGAAAGAGGTAAACCGGATTGTTCTTTCCTTTTGAGAAATGAAAAAAAAAAAAGTTATTTCTAGACGCTTGTCAGAATACTACCTGAAGAATTGGTGATGATAGCCTCAAGTTCAGTGCTAAACATGCTTCCTACTGACTTTTATACATTCAATTGCAAGGAACGTGGGGAGTCAAGGGTTGAGAAGAAAGAGAAAAAGAAGAAAAAAAACTGATCATAGTATAAAAAAAATGGCAAGCCCCAAACTACCAGTCCAGAGGACATTTTCTCAAAGCGATGATACTCAGGAAAAAGACGAGTACATAGGAACATCCCTTTTTTTTTCTTTTTCTTTCTCTTCGTCCGAACGCCTTTGTCTACTAGATTGCCCTCCCTTATAGCAAATCAGTGATCAGTCTATCCCGGTTCCCTGCCAAATGGGCAGGTCATCGGTCCAAGAGTTCTTCGGCTTCGTGAAAAAAAAAAAAAAGAACATTTCATCATAAAAAAAGGGTACTAATAGTAGATAAGGGAAACCAAGGCGAAAAGCATATCAAGTATACACACACGCGACGTGAGGGGGGACCTAATCGGTGACCGATCTCGAAATCTCCCTCGAGGGTTCTTACTTGATCTCGAGGAGCTTGACGTCAAAGGTCAGCTGGCTGTTGGCGGGGATGCCGGGCATGCCTCTTGAGCCGTAGGCAAGGTGAGCGGGGATGGTCAGGCGGCGCTCGCCACCGATGGCCATGCCGACGACACCGATGTCCCAGCCCTTGATGACCTCGCCCTTACCGACCTTGAAGGAGAACGGCTTGCCCTTCTTGTTGGCTGTAGGTGGGGGAGGAAAGAAATGTCAGCACTCGGATTGCACTTGATTCCTCGTGTAGCGGTGCCACACGTGTCGAAGGAGGACTCACCATCAAACTGCTGGCCGTTAGCTAGCTTGCCGATGTAGCGAACACCAACAGTGTCGCCGTTCTTGACCGTACGGCCGGTTCCGGGGTTGCGGTCATCGATGGTGACGCCCTGGACAGTCTTGACGCTGCCCTTGGCCGTCTGCTTGGCCTTCTCGGCGGAGCCGGTAGGGCCCTGCTCGAGGTTCTTGGCGAACTGGACCTTCTTGTCACCCTTGGCGTCCTTCTTGGCGTCCTCGGCGGCGACGGGCTCGCCCTTGTTGTTCTTGAGCTTCTTCTGCTGCTTCTTGGAGAGCTTTGTGTCGTCCGACTTGGCGATCAGGTCGTCGAGTGACTCGGCCTCGTCGGCGGAACGCTTGTTCTTGTTCTTCTTGGCTGTTTCGACCAACTTGGGAGCCTCGTCCTCGTCCTCGATCTCGGTGACACGGGGGTCGGCGACGTTGTCGAGGTCGTCGCTCTCGAGGTCGTCGCTCATCTCGTCCGACTCGTAGTCAAAGTCGAGCTCGCGGGGAGAGAAGCTGTAGTTCTCGTCACCCTCTTCGTCGCTGTACTCATCCTCCTCGTCCTCCTCGTCGTCCATGATGTAGTTTCCGGTGAGGTAGACGGTGTGTGTACCGCTGACGACAAAGAAGACCTTTTCCCCGTGGCCGACGGTGATGTCGAGGGTCTGCTGGTAGTGCTGCGGTGATTGTTAGTTCTCTTCTTTCTTTCGTTCTTACTTCCTTTTCTCTTTTTCTTCTCTACTTCTTCTTCTCCGTTGTTCCTCTCCCCCTTCTCTTATATCATCTTTTCTTTTCCATACAGAGGGAGATAGTGCTTACCTTCTCGGTGTCGAGAGTGCAGAGAACAAAGTTCTCGAGGTCAGCGCCATCTTCAGAGTCATCGTCAGAGTCCTCCTCCTCATCGTTGTCCTCGTCCTCGCTGGCAGGGGCCTTGGCCTTGGCCTTGCCCTTGGCCTTGGCCTTGGTCTCGCCCTTGGTCTCGGCCTTGGCCTTGGCCTTCTTGGACTTGGAGCTGTTGGGGGCGTCCTCCATGTCCTCGTCCTCGGAGTCGCTGCCGACCTGATCGAGGAGCTTCTTGATGGCGGCCGAAGCCTTCTGCTTCTTGGACTTGGCGGGGTCGCTGGGGCCACCGTTGACCTCCTCGTCATCCTCATCGTCGTCGCTATCGTTGTTGGCGTCGATCAGGGCCCTGAGGGTCTCCTCGTCAAGCTCGTCGTCCTCTTCCTCGTCGTCAAGGCCGGGGTAGGCACGCTTGACGAGGCGCAGGGTGGAACGGGGGAGGGCGGGGACGTTGCCCTCCTCGTCGGCCTCGGCCTCCTCAGTAGGGTCAATGGCAGCCATTGTGATGCGGAACTGGGAGAGGAATTGTCAACAAGAAGAAAAGATTGAAAAAGATATAACCTCTAGAGGCATAGACAGACTAGGCTGCCAGAAGATAAACAGTCATGCGCTCGACTTACCGAAGCGGGAAAGTCCATAGAGGCCGGGATGAGGACCTCACCAGGCGGGACCTCGAGGCCGTAAACGGGACCAGAAAGGATAGACATTGCGAAGGGGATAAAGTTGAGTCTCTTGATTTTCTTTTCTCTAAAACTTTAAAAGGAGAACAGAGGCAAGAAAGAAAGGAAAAGGAGAGGATGTGATTGAGGGAGAGAAAGAGAAAGAGAAGAGGTTCACGGACGAGGTGAAGGAAAGGAAAAAAAAAAAGTCCAGACTTTCTTTCTGTCTAGAAATTTTTCTGGCTGATTGGGGAAGGTTGCCCCACTATAAAAGCGCCCGACCACTCATATGATGCGATAACGCGTCTAATCTAGTCTTGGCATTCTGGTGTCTCAGCAACCGCCTTTTGTCTTTTTTTCTTCTTGTCTTTGTCTACCGTCTTCCCACGTCGTCTCCCCCTCTTTTTTCCTTCGCACCATCGTCAACAACACTCTTCTATCCTCATTTCTAGAGGGGTACGCTTCTCAGATTCATATACATATCCCCCTTCTCCTCCATCTACTCATATAATTGAGGGCGGTCTCCAGTCCCAATGACAGAAAGTCCAAACTCGACAAGAGGGGATTCCCATCGTGGACTAGCCCTGGCATACGCAGCAACCATGTCGTTGCCATTGGTGACATGACCTTAAATTTCGTTTTTTCGATCATTAGCACTTAGCCCAACACACAACAGAGAGAGTGTGTGACAAGGACATACCGCTAGACCAAAAATTCCCATCCTGCACCCACCGATATCTATCCCCCACAAGCTTGATATTGGGAAACTTGCTGTTCAGATCCGCCTGCGACGTTCGCGGGCCAGAAGCCTTCTTGCCATCGGCAACCCCCGCCGCAGCACAGACGTATAATCCCGTGCAGATGCTCAGGATGTCCACGCCTGACGTCTCAGCGTGGCGACGGAGCCAGTCCAGCGCGCCCTGCTCGTACGTGCTCGCGGGGTCTGGCCCAGGGACCACGACAACGTCTAGTCTCCCTGGGGCAACGGTTTCCTCATCGTAGAAGCTCGTCGTCTTGAGGGACACACCCGACGTGAGCTGGATGTGCGATCCCACGGCGCGGGTCGTGATATAGTGGAACTTGGTGATGGGGGCCACGGCCCACAGCGCTTCGTCGGGGAGCATGGCCTGGACGGCTTCCAGGTACGACTTGTCCATTACGCCAAAGAGGTCGACCGCTGCCATGTCTAGGAGTTGCGCGCCGTTAGGCATGAAGACGCCAATGTTGAGGGTGGTCATGGTGTTGTCTGTGAGGCGATTGTGTTTGTATGTAGGGTGGTGAAGTGGATTGATGGTGATGTTCTGCTTGTTGTCATTTAGATATCGAAGGACGTCCGAGGCCCTTTATATATCTATCATCCCGTGCCCCCGTTCTCAGTATACCATTATGAACCCGAGGTCAACCGGAATCATGGCGGTCACTTGGACCGGTGTGGTGGGGCCTCACTCTTTACATCCGGTCTCCTTCGGATCTTAAGTTCTAATGTGGTGGCTGATTATGTGCTTAGAGTAGTAATGCCTCCGGTGGCTCTGCCGGGAGCTCTCCTCGCTGCGCTCGTACGTCCTGTCATCATCTCCTGCAAGCTGGACCATCTAATAATCAACACCAACGATCATTGTCACAAAGGTTTGATGAAGTACCGAGACATGGGTGAACTAATTCAATATGAAGTTTATCATAAATGGAGTTATCATAGGTTGTGTGCCGCCAGACTCCCAAGCTAGCAATATTAGCGATTGGTGACCTCCCCTTCCACACAATCCCTCTCTCCAAGAAAGAAGGCATGTTTCCCGTCCTTCGCCTTCCATTCTTTGCAATTTTTATTGTTGTTAGCTGTAGGCGGATCTAAAAGTTTTCGGCCGTTTTTTGGTTGTGAAACTAACACTCAAATGCTTTGAATAATATATGTGTGTGCCCTGTAAACCCCAGTCTTTGTGTGTTGTCGCGCCGTAAAAGAGAAAAAGAAAAGAGAAGAAAGCGCCGGATAAAGGAAGAAGGAGATGAGGTGAAGTACAACAAATCCGAAAGGGTTCAAGCTAAATGAAAAAAAAAGGACACCGAAAAAGTACAAATCACGCCAATACCAATGCTGATGCTGATGCCGAAGCACAGTGGACAAGACCGGGGAAAAGGTACACCTTACCCATTCTATATACACACGTGTTGCTCCGAAGATTTCACCGAATGACAAATGTCGTTATCGGTTGAAAAAAGGAAGAAAAAGAAATTAGAAGTTAGAAACTATTATTGTTTTGTGCAGCAATCAGGAGAACAATCTTGTGAAGAAGGGCGAGGAATGAGACGCTGGATTGCCGAGAGAGATGCTGGAAAGGACTTGGGGTAGGAGAAGAATAGAAAAAAAACAGGAAACAGCTCATGCCAGAGCTGCTGCTGCGTCGTGAACGGATTGGGCGCGTTGCCTTGTCACCTTCTTGCTAACCGTGTAGACGAGTTCTGCGGTCCAGAAATGCGAAACCTCGGCCTGGATGCAGGGAATTGCACCATACAGGGGCGCCACGATGGGCACCATGGCGTAGTCCCCCCAGTTGTTGCGGAATGAGCGGTGCGAGAAGCACATACCCTGGTACAGACCCGCATCCTTCATCTCCTTCTCGCGCATGGCCACACAGGCGTGGTGGTAGCGCTCGTACAAGAAGATGTAACCGGCACCGGCCATGAAGCCCAGGGCGCGCAGAGGTCCACAGATCTCGAGCAGCCAGTGGAGGTTGCCCGTATCCTCCTTGCCTTCAGTGACGTACAGGAAGATGGTCGAGGCCACGACGAAGATGGGCATGTGCACGGGCATGATGTGGGCCTCGTACAGACGGTGGGCAATGTAGCAGAGCTTCTCGAGGTTTGGCTCCTCGACCGTTTCCTGCTTCACATCGGAGAAGACACCGGACTCACGGGGGTGCTGGGAAGTGGCATCGTCGCCGCACACCTGGCTGCCGGGGAAGTACAGTTCCGAGTTGTCGCCGTGAGACCTGTGAAGGGGACGGTAGGCCCGGGTCGTCTGCTTCCTGTCCTGCCACATCTCAATGCCCTTACGGATAGCGAAACCAGTGTCCAGAGAGCCCCACATATGGCGGAGGGCCTGCTTGTAGCGCGCCATGACGTCCATGCAAAGACCGCGGATGCCGCCCTTGCCACCGCCGGTAACATTGCTCTGGCTGACAGGGCTGAGAATGGTGCGGCAGGTCAAGTTACCGTTGAGAGCAAAGAAGCACTTGACGTACATGTGCAGGTCCTCGCCAATGGCCTCGGCGTCGCAGTCCCAGCCGCCAACACGGTCGATGAGGTCGAGAGACAGGGAATAGACGGACGTGGGAGGGGCGATCGTGGAACCACGGTACAGACCAGACATCCCACCAGCGGTCCAGAGGATATCAGCGACGCGGACAACGGCGGGGACATCGTGGGCATTGCGGTCAAAAACGATCGGGACGGCGTAGAGGGTGGTGCTGGCCGTCTCGGGGTAAGACATGTGCATATCAGTGAGCTGAGCAAAGTAGGCGGCTGCGAGATGGCTGTCGGCTAAACAAACGATTGGAGGCAAAAATGACGTTAGCTATATCCGTACGAAAGAAAGAAAAAAGAAAGCGGCTGTGGCGCAGGTCTTAGACATCTGCGCTCACTGCCCATTGTTCTGTAGAGAGGACATCACACACCATCGATACCAGTAACAATGACGTTCTTGCGATTCTCGGCGGGATACTTTGCGCTGAGCTTGCGGGCGGCCCAGCCCATGTTGCTGCCCTTGCCGGCAGCCTCACCAGGGATATCACCAGGGTGGTTCGTGTAGTCGATTGAGCGAAACTGCTTGGCAAACTCCTGCATGAGGCGCAGAGCCTTGGCTTCACCGTCCTGCTCACGCTGCTCCATACCGAGGTAGATCTATAAAATAGTTTGTTAGCGCTGACATGGCCCTGGCTAAACCAAAAACAAACTGGAGACTGGGGGAAGCCGCCGAAAAAAAAAAGAGATTGACGCAGGTTCGAATGGGATCTCAACATGCAGTGTCACACTCGCACATCTCCAATCTTCGCGGCAGAATGACTCTGGAATTGTCCCTGTCTGGAAACAGATCAAGGTGGTTTACTTACATCGTAGCAAGAGCGAGCTAGGGGGTGCGAGGCAAGGACCTCAAGAGTCTCCTTTAGACTGTCGATTTCTTCCTTGTAGTTGGGGAGGATGATGGCGTGGATGACGGCCTTGGCGGCCTTGGCAGTCTTGGCATTTCCGGTGCCATCCGGGCACATCTCGGTGCTCTCGAGTTCGACATCACCCATCTCACTACTCGAGGCGGTCGAGGCACCGTAGCGGTCGGAAAACGAAGTCTCAGAGCTGGAGACGGTCGTGTACGAGTCACGGCGAGTGATAGGGGCCTTCTTGCCAGAGTCGCTGAGGGCGGCGCGAGTAGAGCGAGAGAGGGCGGAGCCGAGCTCCCACATGGCCCAGCAAGCGCGCAGGGGAAAGCAAGCGATGGCAAGGTGAACAATGATGCAGTAGTAGACAAAGACGTAGGTCCAGATGCCGGCGCCCGAGGTCAGGGTCGAGGTGTAAGAGGCCGTCTGCGTCTCTGGGTGCTCGAACTTGTACCCATGACGCTGGAGCGTCGACTCCCTAGTGATGACCCAGTAGCAGAGGATGATGAGGGCGATCATGCTCAGGCCGCCGACACGCCTCGTACACCACGCGAGGAGACTCATGGTGAAGAGCGGGAAAGCTGTACAGGGACAGAAGGTCTTGTTGTGTGTCGGATATCGGGATGTTTCTCTGGCCCGACGCGGATAGGGTATATATTATGTATTTGTCGAAATATAGAATAGTGACCAGGAAAAATATTGAAAAAAAAAGAAGAAAAAGAAGAAGAAAACCCCGTCAAGAGGCAACAGCAGCAGACTACGACGACGAGCAGGGGCGGCGACTTGACCCAAACCATTAGATACTTGAAGGAGGACGGATTGAGGTGAGTAGTCTGTACGAACCGTGGAGTCTAAGGCGGAAGGAAGGTATTAGGGAAGGAGGGAAACGTGGGGAACAGACAATGGGGGAGGCTAGAGAGCAAAAGGAGAGAAACGGTTGAAACCAATACGGGTAGAGAAGACACGAAGAGAGAGAGAGCTGGCACCGGCTGATGACCTTTCTAAGGTTAGCGTCAGATGATCCAGGGGAAAGGTGGACAAGGTCAGGGAAGGTGACGCATACCTGGATCACTCTTGGCATGAGTGACGACAGAGTTGCTTGAGGAGGCCACGCCCATGGCTGTTTCTTCCTGGGATTTGTTAGTATAACAAAGAAGGAGCACTACACACACACACACTTACACAGCATGCAGGCGCGATGCATTGATGGTTTATTGTCTTCTTCTCGGGCACTACTATCACCTATATATCTACCTTCTTGCCCCTTGTTTCTTCACTCTCTCCCTCTCTCTCTCATGTACGTGCATGTGTACGAGTATACGAATACTGACATGTAGGTGCGGGTGCCAGTGGTGGTGCTTTGGGTGCTGACACGTGCCAGGTGGGTGGGACGGTGGGTGACATAGTCGCAGTTACAAGATTTGCACCCAGTAGCAAATTAGGGTCCTGAAGTCTTGGCACTGCCTCCGAACCAGGGGGAGCTATCTATAGGCTGTACGAGGCTCTAGTACGAAATGTGGGCGAGTCTCTTTTCGCCTTCTTTCGCTTCCGCTACCGTAATCTGTATAGTCTGCTGAAAATATATGATATACTCACTGGCTTGGCAGATTCATTCGTACTAGAACATCTGGGTCGTCGTTGCGGACTTACTCGTCACTCCTCGTCAGGATAGTAACACTGATTGGTATTGTGATTCTGCCTGTATTACTGTACTGACTTACAACACTACTCTAGTCTTGCGTAGATGCCACTGCGGCGGTGCGAGCTGTGACGCTCCCACACTCTTATGACCAGCTGTGCCGCCCCCCCCTCCCCCACTCACTGCCAATGAAAGCTACGCGTCAATGGGTTGCCGCCCGTGAACTGCTCGCAGAGCTGTAACCGGCATCGTGCCTGTTGAACGGCACCCATAGGTGTGTATCGTGCGGCCTTGCTACGTTGTAGTGCGCTAGTCTGCCGTACCAGTATGTGCTATGGCTTTGCGGCGCACCGTGGCTAAGAAATAATTGGGCTCTCCCTCCTAGAGAGCATTTTTCTTATGCTTTCCACTCCATTATACTATCTCTTCATCAAGGATGATCAGAATGAATCGCTACGATGCTTCAATGTTATCTGCGGATGATAGTATAAGACAATCACGCCGCGCGCTATTGCCACTAATTATACCTCGTACGCGACGATTGACATGCCGGATCCTACCAGCTCGTGGTCACAGAGGCAGCGTTATCGTCATGAATGAGATGTATGGAATCGATGTGCATCATGCTGTGCCCCGGGCACCAAGGTCTAAATGGCATACGACGTATACGAATCTTGCCTCGGTGCGAAAGAGCGAGAGGGTGCGAGGCGGCGGCCCCCATTAACCGACAGGACGGGACCATCTCTCTGGCCTATTTGGCCGGCCAAAACGAAGAATAAAGGGGGGGTGGGTGAATGTCCCATGCTTAAGAGAGTATCTTGCGGATTAGTGTTCCTTTATGAAGAGAATCACTAGACCCTGTTTAATCCCAGGATGCCAAGAGCACCCCATAAGCTAAATAACAATACTTCGTTTGTATTTTATCTTTTTTCCCGCCTTTCTTTTCCGCGCCAAATCCCAAGTAGATCCGCACACGGACACTAAGCCATATCTGGAAGACTGTAGCGCTGCGCATCGCCTCCAGCGGTCTGGAGCCCTGTTGCTTGTGGTCCATCGTCATTAATCCAGTTTTGACCATCATGCCATGCCCATCCAAAGGTCTCAACCTCTAAGAGAGAGTCCAAGGATGGAACCCTGTCTTATCAGGCTGTCAGGCCATCTCATCATGCTGTCTGTTTCCTCGTCACTGCTCCTGCACGTCGCACACTCATGACCGTATCTGTTGGAAACAAGAATGATGAGCTTGAATAGAGTAGTTCTATGGAAAGCAACTAAGCGATAACACGCTCCTGTATGCAGAGCGTAATTAGGGGGTTTTGCCGCCCACTGCATCAGATAAAAAAAAAAGAATAAAGTCAGAGGTTACATGATAATATAACTCGACTCTTGGGCATAGAGTACGGATAGAAGTGCAGAGAACTCATACTCGACCCGACTCATGTGCATGATGCACAGCTGCCACTCATGCTTCCACATGCATATTCACTGGCCCAGAGCTCACCATATGTTGCCATGGCTAGTCGATCTCCCCCTCCCCCTCCTCCTCGGCGTCGGCGTCCCAATGCACAAGCTGCTGCACCAATACGTCATGTGCCGCACAGTGCGATTCTGGTCGCTGCAACTATATAATAGAAGCAACACCATCGTTCAGCTTCAATGATACCATCTGGTATGCTTGTAGACCAGACAACCTCTTCCCTCCCCCCACCGTCGTCCGGTGATAAGAGAGAGCGAGAGAGAGGGAACCAGAGGGATGAAGAAACGGAGAGAAACAGGTTAGTCTCCTTGAATGTAGCGTAATGACGAGCTTCATCGAGATCTCCATTTGCGGTAACTGTACGGCAATGACGTGCACAAAGCATTGTGTGTGAAACAGACCCTTGCCTGTACCACCTGCGCCGTTGTTAGTATACGGAGTATTACGATGTAATATGGGGAAGTATCATTCATGTATTGACCCCTTGTATACCCTCTGCAAAGTCCTTCCGTCGTGCGTAGGAAACTACGTGTTACGGATGGCTTTTATGCTTTCCAGTCCTACCTGTTTCGAAGTGCGTACGAGTAATACTACTAATACTAATACTTCTACTAGTATTATCCAATCCATCGTTAACCCTATCCTTTTGGCGGCTCTCTCTGTACATGTACCAGACGAGTAAGTGCCCTAATCTAATAATATATGTAGACGACGCAATCCAACCGAGGGAGAAGAAGGGCGAGGGGGGGGAGGGACAATATGTGTACGTTCGTATCGTTTCCATGTTGGCAGCCGCTCATAACTAGGACACTCCCAACAAGTCCAAAATGGTTCCCTCCCTGAGGGGCCTCCCGCAACGGTCCTTGTCATCTTCAATTTATCCATGCCGATATTCCCTACTGTCTATTGGTTCCCTCTCCGTAGATCCACCTGGGAAATGAAGAAGCTCTTGAGGGGGGGGGGGGGGGGGGTGTAGACACGGAGTCCTTAGCGTAACCGATGTTGGCGCTTTTGTTGTTTTTCTCCGTTCTTCTTCCATGTTGGTGGTCCGTTCACTTATTCACTTTACCTGGACGAGTATGAGTATTCCTACCATGATTCGGCAATGTTATAAATTATAATACATCGTAAGAGTACATCCATATGCAACATGCAACAGTCAGAGATTTCACGGGCTCGGTCATAGTATGGTCCCTCGTCCTCCGTATAACCGGCGATATGTCTGTGCGGCTGATTTAATCCTAGCTCGAGGTCATGCCCGTGCATGTCGTAAATTTGGGTTTCCTTCCTTTCTTCTAAATAATGTCCATAGTTCTTGAGAGTTGGCTATGAGTTGATGCTTATAATGATCTGACAAGGGTTGAGGCTTAATACCCGAGCCGCTGTAATGCAAAGACGAGTTCATATAGAGCAATATATTACGCCGTGCAGATATACATTAGGCTTGGCCAGGAATCGCCAGCTGCTTGAGCCGAGAGCTTGGGTTCATGCATCGCATGCACCACGCCACGTATTACGAGTACTCGTATGGAACTCGTAAACATGCCAGATGCTCATCATGAGGCATATTATTACTTCGTAGTGATATTATCTCAACAGCGACCACATAGTAAATGTGAGGCTCAGTATACTTGTAATTGCCGTTTGGATTCTTTGGGTTCTAAATATACGTCCTATGATCCTGTCTCTTCTGGGACTACGACGACTTCCTGACCTAGCGGATGGACGTCCTAGCTCCATCTCAACCAATTCGAGCTCCTTGACCCTATCCTTGAGGGCATTCCATATGATGGCGTTGAGGTACAAGCGGTCCTTTACCATGAGCCCTACTAGCTGCGTAGACGCCGACATGGGCAATCCCCCGGCGTTGGCAAAGGTCGATATGCTCAGTATGGCTGCCTCGAGCTACATCAACCCTCAGAGCTCTGTACGTACGTACGATCTAATCTAACTCTATCTGTGCGATGATGCGGCGAGTCACCTCGGTCGACATTGACTTGGTTCAGAGTCAGTCGGCGTTTTCATACACCGTGTCCGTATCTATGTGTCGTACGAGTGCGGGTCAGATCGAAGGGTATCGCGATTCCATAATGCTATCCTAAACACCTGTCCAAGTCCGCAATACGCCAAATATGTAGTGTGAGTGCAGAAGTGTACCAGAAAAGAGAAATGGTGGCCAAAAGATGTTCGAAATGTACAGCCCAAGGGAAAAGCCACATTTTAAAAATGTCAGTTTCCCCCAAAGCAAGAAGAAAAGGTAAAAGTGTTCGTTTGGCATCTAATGTTCCTTTTCAAAGAGTTTCTGGATCGGCTTCGCGGCCTGCAGTAACACATACATGTCAGTCAAGATCATACTGGGTAGTAGAAGGTGAATAAAGAACAAGAAAAAGCAAGAAAAAGCAAGGGTGTCATCGAAGAAGGGCGAAGAAACATACATCGATAAACTTCTCGAGGTCATTATCAAGATTAGCCAAATCGTCTTTGCGTCGCTTATTATCAGCAATAAGTTTGGACTTGCGCTTGAGCAGCTCCTGCCTCTGCTGCTCCAGCCCTTCCCTGTCGACGCGCTCGGCATCTATCCTCGCAAACATGAGGGTGTTCTCGTCATCGTCCGCATGTTCGGGGTACTTGGCCAGGAACTCGTCCTCCGGCATGAGAGGGAGCTGTTGATATTTGTGCCTATCGGAGTCCTCCGGTCAGCCCTGGCACTTAGCCATGATGGGGAAGATAAAGTGATGTGGTGAAGCAGAACATACTCGTATCCCTCGCACGCGGCAATCTCATCATGCAAATGCCGTTGCTCATAGTACAAGTTCTGAAGCTGCAAATGCAGCCTGTCAACCTCTTGTCTCGCCTCGGCGGTCTGGGCCTTTGTGTCGCGCGCCGCGAGCGTGACGTGACGGTGCACACCGCGAAGCTGGGCGATGCTGGCGAGGAAGAGGGCCTGCTGCTTGGCCACCTTGGCCTTTTGCTCCGGTGTGGGTGTGGGAGCAGCACCGGCAGCGCTATCCTCCGCTGTAGTCTCGCTGCTGCTGAGACTGCTCTCGACTGAATTTATTAGCTCGATGAGCTTGTTGGCTTGGTCGCGCGACTGGTTCGAGATTTGGACGGCTGCTACCAGCGTCGGGTCCGTGATGAGTTTGTCGATCGCCATTTTCCTCTTTGCGGTATCGCTTCGCTCAGACGGTGGTCAGGGATTTCCAACGGAGAGTTGTCGCGAGGAACGGGTTGGATGGTGAAGTGGGCTGGATGGAGGTTGGAAAGGTTGAAGTTGAGCCTGTGCCGTCATTGGGCTTACCCCCCCGGCCTTTTTGGTGGACACAAAGAAATGGTCGCTTGCAGTCACACCCGGTTTGTTAGTGCTACAGACTGAACAAAGAACAAAGACGAGTATCCCTTACAAACATAGTTCTCAACCAGAAATATGTGGATTCTTTATTTTTATGTTTTGTTCTATTTATTCCTTTGAAATAACTAAGCCCGTCTTGCTTGATTGCTACTTGACGTTTTGCTGCATCAGCTCTTTCCCTCTCTCTTTTTTGTCATCACTTTCACTCCTTTTGAAATCTCTGATATCTCTCCTCCCTCCAATGGGGTCCCCATTTCCTGACAATCAGGATGCACGGACTCGCAGACAGAACTAACAGGCCCATGAAGAGATACGTGTACCCATACCCCCACGCGTCGATGATGTACTGGACGACAGCGGTGCCCACGGCGCTCAGCGTTGCCCTAGTAAGGTTGAAAGTCGATGACACGCGTCCGGGGTTCATGGGGTAAAGGTCAACGAGCAGTGTGGATAGAATGCCAACGGGTCCACTGACCCCCATGCCGGCAAAGAAGAGCACGACGAGCGGCGCGGCAAGGCTAGTCCCCGCCGTGACGACCCATCCCCAAGGGATGATTGTGGTCATGGCCAGCACCAGCCACGGCCACATGACGTCAAGCCTGGCCTTCTCGATGGGGAACTGGCGGAGGTCGTCGCCCTTCTTGCGATCGGGAGACATGCCCACGGACCGGGCGATGCGGGCGTAGTTCCAGTCCAGCAGCTTCCCTGTCGTGATGGCGCCCAGCACGGCGCCCACAGCGAACGGCATGTAGCACAGTCCTACCTCCAGGTCGTTGAAGTGGTACTCGCGGCGCATCACGTCCTCCAGCGGGATCAGGATGGCAAAGTTGGCCATGACAAAGAGAGCCATGAAGAGCATCAGTGCGCCGACGTCCTTTTCAAACACGATGCATACCGCAGCCCATACATTGGGTACGGGAATCTTGAACTTATTTGGCGCTGATGGAGCATGGCTAGCCCTGTTAGTCTCTGCATCTAAGATTCCTCTCCCGCCATACGGTCTTAGCTGAGACGACGTCAGCGAAGAGTTGAGCTTGGGCGGTGGAATCGATCCGTTGCCCACGACGTTTTGCGCCGTCTGGACAGTTGAAGTTAGTTGGACATGTTAGGGGGAAAAAAAAAAGGGGGGGGGGGGGGCGAGGTTTCATTCTTGTCAGTAAGAGGAACATACCTCGGGTACGAATGGCATATAGATGACGACAAACACAGCTGTGGCAATTACGAGGAACCAGAAGACGGACCGCCACCCAAAATACTGCGTCAATACGCCCCCGAGGATGGGCGCTATGGCCGGGGCAAACTGTATGGTCCCCTGGACGATGGAGATGTAACCGCCCCTCTCGGCGCTGGTGGCCAGATCGCTGACGATGGCGCTGCCGATGGCGACGGTGGCGCTGCTCCCGGTGCTCTGCAGGGCACGCAGGACCATTAAGGCAGGGTAGCTGTTCTGGAGGGCCAGTCCGATGTTGGCGGCCGTGTAGATGGTGAAAGTTATCATGTAGACTGGGCGGCGGCCAATCTGGTCGCTCAGGTCGGCGAAGAACAATGGCGAGATGGCCTGCATGATTTGGTATACCGTCACGGTAAAGTTGATCTCGCTGATTGAGCGGTGGTACGATGCCGCGATGGGCGTCAGCGCAGGCAGATATATAAAGGACGATATGGGTGAGAAAAGTGTAGCGAAGATGGTCATGGCTATCACGAATCTCTTCATCCGGGGGGAGAAGATCGAGTGCAGTGGCCGCCCACTTTCGACGGCCAGGACGGTATTCTCGCCATTAGCGGGATTTGGAGTTGTCTGGGGATGATGATAGTGTTGTTGGTGTTGTTGATGGCTCGTCTTTTCCTCTGGCGTTTCTGAGGGCGGCGGAGGCGCTTCTGGTGATAGTGCGGATGTAGTCATGGCTAGCGTTCTCATAAGACAACATCAACACGATTCGAGACGAGTGTTCATGAAAACGCTCTGGTGTTTACTGCAGACAATGCTCTCTATCGGCAAAAAAAAAGGAAAGCTTTCAAGATATTTGGAGTACATGCATGGTCATCACAGAGCAGGCGGACCCAGCGCCGATTCGGCACCGACAGCGTTGAATATACACATCGCCCTATATCGCAGACGAAACTGAACCGACTAAGTCGATTGAAACAATACGATTGGAGAATAGGTACGATGTGCCTTTTGTAGGTGAAGTACGGTTCTTGGCCCTATCTGTCGCGCATTTGTTCTCATATTAGTTGACATGTTTGACAGCATGAATCATACACTACATGTTAGTATCATTGAAAGTTGAATAGGAACAGCGGCGTTCAATCTCAGGACCCGTGCCGGTACGAATCAACGACAGAAAACCATCCGTACCATGTGATTCTCTGCTATTCAGACTTGACAAGATTCATATCAAGATGAAAATGAAATATCGACATCAAAGCGGTCACGTGCATTCTTTTTGGAAGAAGAAAACGGATGGGGACGCCACGCCACTACACACGCCCGGGCAGAATAACAAGTACCGGTAGCGCATCGCGTTTCATGCCGGCCAATGAAACTCACACTTTGAGTAACGGCAGCATCAGTCAAGTGTTCCGCTCATGAAGTCATCACTGCAGAAAGCGCGAGAAAGGACCACGTTCAACAGTGGTTCTCTAAAGATATCAGCGATTTGTTGGGGCAAGGGCGAAGATCGGAGAAGGACAAAGCCAATGGAATCAAGCTTCTTGGGGAAGGTACCCGGCAGTTATGAACCGATGCCTGCTGTTTTGGTGGGTAGAGGGGCACTCCTTCCTTAAGTTCACGTCTACTCCGTATCCCACCTCCGTTTATCGGGCGGGCACCTGCCACCCTTGCCACCCGCTAACAAGCGGTAATACAGTAATAATGTATATCCCGGTGGAAGACAGTTGCGAGTGGCGTTCTTGTCATTGTTAAAATAAAATAAAAAACATCTACACATCCACATATTACTCTGAGTCCCCAGCTTTGTCGACTTTCATTTCAACTCCATCATCACCAGGCGTACTTCCGCCGTAAATCAGACGATAGACAAAGACTCCTCTGATTCCTGAAACCCGAGGTGATAGTACGACGCTTACGTCCGCAGCGCTTGCAGCCCGACAACAGCAGCGACAACAGCGACATCAGCCCCCCCGCTACCTGAACCTAGTCTGCTGCTGCAAATTTCCTCAGGCTTGAGCTAATAATGTAAGCGAGGCCGCGCAACAAACTACGCCATTGGCTGCAAGCCAAAGGAATACATAACTGGTGTCCTGTACGGCTGCAATAAACCCCCGAGACAACAAGACGGCACACCCTTTTTTTTCTGAGCCGCCAAGAAGTAAATCTCCGCAAGTGTTCCGTTCAGTCCGACACAATTCACAAACAAACCACGCACACATACTACATTACATCCCTTGTGATATTTCTTTTCCTCTCAAAAAACTATTTCCGACCACGACCAATATTAACGCCCCTGCCACTGGTTCAACGTCTACAAGTGCACGGTCGATACTGCGGTCCTCCTGCCCCTCTGATCGCCAATCTCTGGCTATCGCACTAGACCGTCGTCCCTACTGCGTCTTTATCAGACATGCCGCAGAGTACAACGGACGCTCTGCAGCACGTTTGAACCGTCGACCACAGCACCGGCCAATTGGCTCTCACTGTCCCCGCGCGTGCCTCCCAGATTGACAACGGCTGGGCGACCATCCCAAGGCCAAAAAGATTCTCGTATCAGTTGCTACGCCTTTTTTTTTTTTGCGACAGATACCTCGTGTACAGCCCTTCCATTCCCTTACCCCGGTACCCCTCACAAATCATGAGCGACGTCGCGACTGTCCTCACTTCGACCTGTGCTGACAGTGTCCACGATGATGAGGCTGTTGCATCCTCGTCCGGTTCTGATCTGAGATTCGGTACCCAACCCTTGCGAAAGCGACGACACTCATTCTACATACCCAGACGCAAGCATACTGTCGGATACACCATGGACAGTGACGAGGGCATTCTTCTTAAAGTTGACCTCTTCCTCTCTGAGCTAGAGCGCCGTCTCCAGTTCATAGAAAACTACGGCGAGTTTAGCAAGGACTCGAGTTTTTCTCGCGCATACATCACACTCCAAGCCGTCCGCACGCGATGTTCCGAAGCCTCCGAAGAGGTCATCGGCGAGGGCCGCCGACGCTTGCATGTCATGGTTGAGACGCTCGAGGCCCGCTACCACGAGACACTTGAAGCCACCGGTACTCTCAACGAGAAGGCGCACATCGCCATCGACATCCTCGAAGGTATGCTCAGTGACTTTGAGCACCGCGTCTACAAATTTCGCGAACGTGGGCTGGCCAACGCTGCCAACGCCGCAGGCGTGTTTGTCGACGAAGGCCGACGCATGGCCAATGAGGGTATTGAGAGAGCCAGAGGCGTTGTGGATGGCGGTATCGAGGTTGCCCGTCGAGCTGCCTACACGCTTGAGGAGCATATTCAGCTGGCTATTGTGCAGGCCAGGGAGACTGGCCTGCTGGTGTACGAAGACCTGCCGACGCCATGGCGGAACAACCCCCACATCAGGCGGGGCTATCGGTTCAACGAATCCAAGATTGAGTGCATCCGGTCCATGTTCAACCTGTCCAACGAGTTCTTCAACATCTGGTCCCACGCCCTGGGGCTCGTCCTGGTCTTAGCTGTGGCCCTGTACTTTTACCCGAGCAGCCCAAACTTTTCTCTCAGCACTAAAAGCGACGTGCTTGTGGCGGGCGTCTTCTTTGTCATGGCTTGTCTGACGCTCGTGTGCTCGACCATCTGGCACACGATGAATGCCGTGGCCGATATCAACGCTATGTCCATGTTTGCGTGCGTCGACTACACGGGCATCTCGCTCTTGATCGCGGCGTCTATCATGACAACCGAGTACACAGCCTTCTACTGTGACCCCATGAGCCGCTGGATGTACATGGGTCTGTCGGCCGTACTCGGCATCGGTGGCGTGGTTTTGCCGTGGCACCCGCGCTTTAATGGTTCCGATATGGCGTGGCTCCGCGTTGCCTTCTATGTAGGCCTCGCCCTGACGGGTTTCATGCCCATCTTGCAATTGTACGTGACACATGGGCCGGAATTCGTCTACGACTTTTACTCGCCCATCTCCAAGTCGATAATGGTCTATCTCACCGGTGCCATCGTCTACGCCAGCAAGGTCCCCGAGAGATGGTGCCCCGGCTGGTTTGACTACATTGGAGGCAGCCACAACCTCTGGCACGCGGCTGTACTAGGAGGCATTCTCTTCCACTACACAGCCATGCAGGAATTCTTTGCCAATGCCTTCCACCGTGCCGAGAGCGGCTGCCCGACGTACTGATTCAGTCTAGAGGGGATAAGATAAGCGATGCTTTCTTGACGAGACACATATATACGGAACGATGGAGGACCACATAACACCTCCGATACATAAAACGAGTAAACGCATCACAGGAAGACGATCGGATTTGGGGAGAGTAAATGGGCAATGCATATTATAGAATTACTCGTCGGCATATACAGCATTCTTATTTTTTTTTGTTTATTCTTTGAGAGCAGCATTAGCGTTTGGGATCTTTTCTTTTTTCTCTATTTCTTATCTCTACTTTCACTTCGATTCTTCGTCTCTCATCAAGAATCATTTAAGTTGCCGGTGGGCAATCATACACTTACTAGAAAGGAAATCAGTATATACGTTATTTATATTTTGTTACTAATTTTGCCCATTCAGCACACTTGGCAGAAAGAAAGTACTGACGTAACTACTGGATAGAGATAAGTAAATCATCGTGTTGTTGATCTTTGCGATTCATCATAAGTGCATTCCTTTCTCTTTATTCCATTATGACCATGACCTCGTTGATACCCAATCCTCCCTTTTTCTCATTACTGCGTAAAGACACGTTGATGCGTTGCGGAGACACACAAAAAAGACAAAAGACATAAGAGATATCATAGAGCGTGGTTGACAATCTCGGCGTAAATTTCATCGGGGATCTTCTTAATGATGCCAATGGTGACACTCTTAACAAGGTTGGCATTGAGCTGAGGGAAAGACCGGAGGACTTTGTTTGGGCTGTAAGGAGGGGTCAGCTACGTGATCAGTGCAAAGAGAGGGATGCGTGTATCGTGATATACCTTGGCGACTCCAGGATCTGCGATCGCATGATGGTAAGCTGGGCAACGATGCACACGATATTCAGATGCGGCCCATAGGCGAACAGGAAGTCCCAGAGCTGCAGCACCTCTGGCAAGGGAGGCGTGCAGGCGCAGAGGGTGAGGACGGACGGGAAGGCGTAGATCTCGGCGGACAGGCCCTTGGCGGTGAGGTACATTGCTAGCTTCGGGTCGACAATGGCGAGGACCTTGTCAACAAGGCTGAGCCCCCTGTGCACGCCGTCCATGGCACCGCGGATGTACCCGGGGCACTCGCGGGTGAGGAGGGTGTGGAATGACACGAAGGCCTCGGCCTCGCTGCGGGCGGCGTACAGGAAAGGTGCTGCCAGAACGTTCATGCCCTGGACGTAGACACCCTGTTCTAGCTCTGCATGAGGGTCAGTATATCACATATGATGATGGTAGTAGAAAGAGAGCGCGGGAAGGGGGGAGGATCAGCTACTCTGGGAACTCTCAGATGCGTTGCTGGCAAGACTGAGACGCGACATGGACGGTCTGCTGCTCTCCGGGTGTATGGGTCGCGGGAAGGCGAGCCGGTCCTCCTCCCTGGCGTCGTGGAGCTTCCAAGCTGCAGCGTTGAGGAGGCGGATGAGGCTGGCCTCGCTGACGCGTCTGCGGAATAGAGGGTCGGTGGTTAGGGTACGGAAGGTGTCGTTGCGGATCTTCGAGTAGACTGGTGAGGCGCCGCGGTGGACGAGGGAGAGGTAATCATCCGTCGACAGGATGGGGGCGTCGAGGAGGATGAGCCAGACGTAGATTCTCGTGGTGGACTGTTTCAAAGTAAAAGATTAGTAGGCATAGTGAGGGGGGGGAGGGCTACGAAGAGAGAGGGAGGGAGGAAGAGAACCAACCATGCCATCTTCTGCACTCTTGACTCCCTCGTCGATAACCTTCCACCTCGCACTCTCCAAAGCACCAATGTAGTCCCCATCCGCGGGCCCGTCGCGTATGATATGTGCAAGGGGTAGATGTCCATGCGAGAAGACGGGTTTTGTCAGTCCCGTCCGTTTCGCAGTCCTCGGTGGCGCAGCCAGAGAGTTCATGCTCATCTGGTGCATGAGCGGAGGCGTGGCATCGCTGTTGGCACGCGTCCGCTGACGACTAGTACCTGCGCCGACAGTGCGGGTTGGTGAGCCACCACCAGCGCCTCCTCCGGGACCGGCATTTCTCTGTTGGCTCTGATGCTGCTGCTGTTGCTGCTGCTGGAGCCTCTGCTGAGAGATGAGCGACGACCCTGCGCCTGGTGAGACGCCTATGGCTGCGGCCGCGGCTGCGGAGGCGCGATGGGCGGCGCCGAGGGCGTGGGCGGATTGGAGGCGACGGAGGGCGCGGTGGGTGCGTGGTGATGGAGGCGGTTGAAGCTCTGTGTAGAGGGATTGGGGGACCGACGACACCGGCTGTTCTCGTATTGGACTCCCCATTGCGATCTGACACGTTTTTTGTTTAGATGACGACTGGGAAGGAAGAGGTTATGTGCATGTGTGTGTGTGTGTGTGTGTGTGTGTGTGTGTGTTGGGATCTCTCGTTTGACCTAATTTGGTGGGGGTGGAGAAGCTAGACAGCGGGCCACCGCACATGCTATCGTATCGGTACGTCACATTTCACGGTACAGTCACGACTAGTATCAGTGTCGAACAAATTCATCACTATCACTATCACCAGTCCCTTGTTAGATAATTCATCGGAACCATCATAATAATAACGACAACAACAACAAAAGAAAGAAAGTGCAAGACAAAAGAGGCCATGCCTCTGGGAATCACACGCCTCAATGCGCGCAAGACGCAGCCAAACCCACACATCAACTTCATCAAGCCTCTCGCCGGCCCAGACTCGCAAACATCCCAAGACTTCCTGGAGCGCATAGCAGCGCAATGTCTCCCCGTGATGCGTTCTCACCACCTCTATGTCATGTCTCTGGAGGAGTTTCCCACGAACCGGGAATTCGTCGGCCGCAACTTCAACGCGGGGGAGGTGATCCAGCTTGTGCTGAAGGCCCCCGGCGGACGGTGGCTGCCCCTGCAGTACGTCCAGATGGTCATGATGCATGAGCTGGCGCACTGCAAGCAGATGAACCACTCCCGCGCCTTTTGGGCCGTGCGCAACGGGTACGCAGAAGATATGCGCGGCCTGTGGGCTCGTGGCTACACCGGCGACGGCATTTGGGGCAGGGGGGCCGCGCTGTCCACCGGCCGGTGGGAGAGGGACACTGTCGTCGACGGTGACGCGCTGCCAGAGCATCTGTGCGGCGGGACGTACCGGTCCCGCGGGAGGAAGAGGAAGTCCAGGCCTACGCTTAGCTACCAGGAGCGCAAGACGAGACGCATACAAAATAAGTTCGGGACCAACGGCGTGCCCCTGGGCGCAGACGACCAGGCCAAGTTGAAGCTCGAGAAGGGGAAGAAGGTGCAGGGGAAGCCGCGCGTTGCCGGGAGCGCAAGGGGGAGGGAACTACGCGCCGCAGCGGCGATGGCTCGTTTCGGTCAGCAGCAGAAGGAGGAGGAGGTCACGGTCAAGGACGAGGACGACTGCAGCAGTGATGGTGAGAGTGACTACGACGAGGGTGATGACGACCTGGTTGATTCCAAGGACGCCGTTGACTTCAATGGGGACCGCCTCGTCGATGCAGAGGGCAGGTCCATGATCAAGGTCTCCGAGGACGAGGAGGCGCACGATGACCCCGAGGCCAGGGATGAGCTGGAGGAGCTGCAGGGCGTTTTCACGGGCATCAAACGTGAGCCGCGGCAGGATTCGGATTCAGAGGTGGAGATTTATTCGATACCGCCCACCGAGGTCAGGATCAGTCCGGAGGAGCATCGGCAGGAAGAGAAGCATCGTCCTATCATCACAAGTCCGGCCCTTCCTCCGCCAAAACAAGCACCACCCACCAGCAGGAGTGGAGACGACAGGAGCAAAGGCAGAGGCAAAGGGGCGGCGGCAAGAGGGGCTGCGGAACAAGCGGATACGCCGGATCACGCGACCAAGGACAAGAACAGCAGCAGTAGCAGCGACGGTGACAACAAAGCATGTCCCCTCTGCTCGTATGCCAACGCGTTCGCCGCTACCACCTGCAGCATGTGTGCCAATGTGGTGGACGCCACCGCCGCGCGGAACGGTTGGCGGTGCTCTCGTCCGTCATGCAGAGATGCGGGATACGTTAATTCCAGAGACTGTGGTGTGTGTGGACTATGCGGGCGGAGGTCTGATGCTGCTGCTGGAGGGGCGGAGCGCAAGAAAGGTGCATGAGAGATGCCGCGTACACGAATGCGTGTGTATGTCTACAGGCGTACATACATGATATACATGTCCCCACCAGACCCTTGTTCCTGCACTGCTCTTCCATCCTCTCTTAGTCTATATAATTGTAATTCTCATCACGATGATGGCTGCAATGTGTCACATTGCGGGGGCGAGAAAGTGTGTGTGTGCATGGAGAGGTAGGAGCACCAGCGCACGAGAGGATAGGAAGGGCCGGAAAGGTCCTTTCGATATCAGGCGGACAGCCATGAAGTCGGGAGATTTGCAGAGCAGTCATATCTTGACAGACAGATAGTGAAGAGAAATATTAACTGGTGAGGGGGTAAGAGCGAATCCCAGCATTGTGGAATTGAGAGACTCGTTTGCATTTCTCAGCTTGATTAAGGTTGAACGTTGAACTGTCGCAAGCCCCGAGCTTCAGTGTCCGGGCCTTACAGAAGTAGTTGGACTTGGGAGGAGAGATGGATGAGAGAGGGGGGACACACTACGGCGTTGCATTCCGAGGACATGAAGCCGTCATTGATGGAGGTGGTGATGATGATGGTGCCCAGGACGACCCAGCACATACACCATGGACAAGGATGGTGGGATGTACGGTCAACCAGACTCGTAAGTAATGAAGTACATAGATAGACAGAGGAAAGGGTACAGAAGCATTACCCCGCAACGGTGATACGTAGCCGCACACAATGACTGGTCCCGAGTCCGGCTCAAGCTATAGTATTCGAGCGATTGCCATTGGCAGGGGAAGTGTGCCGATCTGGGGGAAAGTTGGTGTGGTGGAGTCCTTTGGCTCTTGGGAGGGTCGCATCTCGCAGGATGTGATATGCATGTGGTGGGCAGCGAGCTTGGCCCTTGGCCCTTGCCTCGGTGATGGTTTGTTCTCTCGTGGCGGTTTCGCGGTCGTACGAGTGGTCGTACGAGTGATCGTACTAAGGAGGCCTCTTTTTTTCCCCGGCTTCTCATCTGTCTATCCTTTATATAGAGAAGGAAAATGCGTATGTATTTGTCGCCCTGAGACTGATTTGCCGTGCGTGATATGTCACATGAGAGTTTGGGGCGACTCGTGCAAACTGCGGAGTACTCCGTACATACAGGTGAGTATTATAGAGAGAGAAACGGAGCAGCAGCAATAATATTACTTTCACAGACCAGCTGCCTGAGGATTCCCATCCTTGAAAACTGTCTGCCTGAGGAAGCTCTGACGTCTTGTGGGGGGCTGCTCCCTGTCTCCTCCCGTTCGTACCACGCAGTTCCTTCCCTGTGCGGCGCAGCCCGTGGATTCCAGTGGCACTCATTGACACTAAAAATGGTAGGTCCCTGGGAGGTCCCTTCACTTATAAATCCCTTCCCCGCCCGTACTCCATAATACTGCTACGTCGTTCTCGTACGAGTACTTGCTCCGTACGAGCTGCAGCTCGCGGTATTACGCTGTACGTTCTCACCACTATAGGGTGTTGATGGTCTCTGCAAACACTATACTCGTATGTACTGAGAGTGATAGTGCTCGAGTCGTAGCAGTATGAGTAGTAGCTAATATACTATGACAACACTAAAATACTAGCAGAATAACAAGCAGTTTTACTAGAGAACTCGGTACCCTACCAAAACTAAACATATTCTGCTCTGTAAGTACATCCGCATCGCCTCATACATCCATGATCCATCCCAGTCAGTCCCTACATCACACCACGCCACCCCAGACCTCCCCATCTCGCCCCCGCTCTCCGCTCTTATTAGTCTTACCTAGTAGCTCTTTCTGTCTTACTCTTCCCTCTTCTCCTTTCCACTTCTTTCTCTTCCCCCATGTTCCCACCTTCAACTCCTTTCTTCTTCCATCTTCCGCCATCTATCTTATTCCTCCCCCAATATACTCTTCACATCCCATTGCCCCAGGATTTCTATTCCTCATCCTCTCACCCCGCCCCCGCCAACACCGTAACCGTGCCAACGTTTCATCTCCCCCTGCACCTCGGCCGCCAACCGCCGGTTGCCGTCGTCATCGTCAAACCACACCGGTGGCTCACCCTCCTCGCAACCCTGAGTCTCGATCCCAGGGAGAGAGTGAGAGGCCAGAGCCAGACATTACTTGACCACCACTGCAGGGACGACGAGGACGTCGCCCACATTGAGAGGCCAGCGTCGCACAAAGTCCACGATAGATACAATCCACATGATCATGTCCGAAGTCAACACACACAACGGCGGCGATACCAACCGCCGCAGCTCCATCACCCAGGCTGCCCTGTCCAACCTCTTCCAACTGAGCGGCTCCAACAACAACGGTCCTGCCGACCCACAACGCCGACGCCTCTCCATCACCACCCTAGGCCTCTCAGGTGGCGCCAATGGGACAGGCGCCAACTTTGTCGCCCGACGCGGCAGCCTATCGGCCAACTCCAACAACTCGGACTCTCTGGACGAGAGCGCCATCGAAGATGACGAGGCCGCCGGCCCCCGGGCCCCTCCAACCACGCCTTTTACCCGCCGCATGAGCTACAGTGGTTCTATGCGAGGGGGCACCTACAGACCGGGTCAGGCCGGCAGTCCCGGTAATGGTAATACCAGCCCATACTCCCCTCCTCCTCCCGCCGGCAGCAACGGCATCGGTCGCAGATCCAGCCAGCAGGGAGCAAGCATCTCTGCCTATCTCGCCAATCGCCGTGAGAGCGTCGGCACCGGCAACGCCACTGCTCCACACTCTTCGCAGGCAAGCAATATCAAGCATGCAAAGCACCCTTCTGACAATGCCTCCTCGCGACCAGACCAGCAAGGCTTCAACTGGTCCGAGCAGCTTAGGTCTCGAGCCGAGAGCGCCGTGTCTTCCGGCCCACGGCCATCTTTCTCCATGGCGAGCTCCCCCTCTCGCGCCTCATTTTCCGCCGTCCACGATCGCGCCAAGTCGGTCTCGGACATGCCACCGGCCCCCGTCCAGGCTCAGGCACCCCAGACAGCCCAGCAGAAGCACAAGAAGCCCGATGCTTTTCAGG
The DNA here is from genome assembly GCF_012550715.1 of Geosmithia morbida. NCBI lineage: Eukaryota > Fungi > Ascomycota > Sordariomycetes > Hypocreales > Bionectriaceae > Geosmithia > Geosmithia morbida. The sequence goes on from NW_023336195.1 coordinate 588,345, forward strand.
AGCGTATTCTTAAGGGCGACTTTTACATGGACTAATTCGGGGCATGTCGTGACATTTATTGAATTTTACAAATGATTAGTCCAGTGGAACAGAGGCCTTCAAGACAAGGGCTTTTCCCCTGTTCTATCTGGACAGAAATGACGAAGCGAACATGCGGCGTTTCCGTGTCTTTTTTCTTGAAAAAGAAATTGAAAAAAAAAGGGTTTCAACGGCAATGAAAAAAAAATGAAGGAAAAAAAAACAGCAAAGGGCGTTTCCAGGTGGCATACGGGCGTTTTATAAAGTGATTATGTTTTCTTTTAATTGCTTCCTCGTATGACCAGGCGAGATTGTGTACTATTGACAATTGTACTCTTTGGTGATGCATCGCAGGCCCGGCATGAACGGATGTATTAAGAGTCTTAAATTGACAAGGGATTATGTCTATTTGAGCGTGTCTCGAGAAATTGACATGAGACTGCGGCTATTTTAAGTCATTTGCAAGTACGGCTAATCGCTATACTGTCAAAACCTGGACCCCATCCTCCAACCACGGATCCGACTGCATCATGTGTGTGCCAGCGTTTGGTTCAGCAGGGAACGAGTATGTGTTCCACATGTTGGGAGCGAATATCGGGACCATTGAGAGGGGCAAAATCGAAGAGCATAGATGTGATGGGTTGGTGCTGCTGTTGATACCTACGTTGCTGCTGAGCAGCAGTGGTTGGTATGGTGGCGTTGGTAGCAGGTGATTGCAGACTGCCGTTGTCTAACGGTTGACGGGATGTTTAAGGGTGGTGGATTGTAAACCATATCTCTTTCGGTATTGGAAGGATTTCAAAAAAGACATGTAGCGGTGTATTCTGTATAGGAGGGGGGGAGGACGGCGGCTGTTGATGATGATGATGATGTTGTTGTTGTTGTTGTTGTTGTTGTTGTTGCTGCTGTTGCTGTTGCAGTGGGGGTGGCGATGTGAAAGTAGTATTGGTAGGGTGATGAGGAGGAGGAGGCATAGTCTCCGGGGGGGTGAGGAGGAGGGATGGTCCCATCGGCATCCTCCTGCTTGACGAACCACTCCCTCAGCATGGAGAGTATGACGAGGAACTTGGCGGCGGGGCGGCTATGACTATCATCGCAGGCCTCCCGGAAGCGGTCGATGAGGGCATCGAGATGGTGCTGGACGGCCAGATTGGCCTTGTTGAGCACAGCGCCCAGAACGGAGGCGGGCTTGGATGATACAAAGTACAGTTTGACAAGGATGACGGCGCAGAAGACGACGCGCAGCAGGACAAAGGTGGGCAGGCACCTGATTTGAGGGGCGTCGAGCCTTCCAAAGGCCGAGAGGGTGCGGTCTATGGATGAGAGGCAGGTGGACACGGAGGACATCTCATGGGTCGTCAAGGGGTTGGATCGGTGCGGGGGGGACAGTGTGTGCAGGACGACCTCGTGCATGAGGAGGTTGATGAAGTTGTGGCCTATGGCGAGGGTGACGGCCATGGTTCCCTCGCCGCCGGAATCGACGTCAGGCTCGGCGTCGGCCTGGACGTCCCTCCAGTTGGCGTCCAGGCACCTCTCTAGGGTGCGCATGGAGGCCTGGATGGCGGGGTCGTTGACGTCGACGGCCATGTCCGGGTCGTCGAGGGAGAGGCAGCGCGACGTGTCCTCGGCCATGCGCTGCTGCAGGACGAGGTGGCACAGGGTGCGGTCTGTGGGGGCGGCGTCGGGCGATCCGCGCAGCACGTCAACGCACTCGGTCATGAAGGGCGTCCAGGGGAGATAGTTTGTGCGGCGGAGCGACACGGCCGTGCTGCAGGCCAGATAGAAGCAGGCGAGCCAGGTGCGGCGCGTCTCGAGGGTGGTGGGCTCGATGGAGCCACAGTACGTGCCCGCGCCGTCGAGCGAGCCCCGGCCCGACTGCGGCGCCCGCCTGTCTATGCCGACGTCGATGGCCACAACAGCTGCCACGTGCACCAGCTGGTAGATCTTGGCCTCCTGCAGCCGCTCGGGCGGGTAGTGCCACAGCACCGACACCAGCAGCGCCTGCACCATCTCCATGCTCCGCTGGCCCGTGAGGAACACCCTGTGAGCCAGCACGGACATGAGCTCCCGCTGCAGCGCGCTGTGCAGCGGCGGCGTCTCCGACGCCCCCGCCGCCATGACGGACAGGAACAGCACGGGCCGCTGCTGACGTAAGTCCCACGCCGTCGTCGATGCCGGGAACACCACCGCCGGCAGGAGCGGCGCCATCTGCATCGTGTATCGCGTGAAGAGCCGCGTCGCCGTGTCCATGCTTATGATACCACGGTCAACAATGTCGCCTTCTTCCCGGTCCAGGGATGTGCCGACATGGAGTGTGTGAGCGTCGCTGTCCCGCTGCAGGGGGCTGGTGGCCCGCCTCTTGACACCGCCGAACCCTGCTTCCGACAGTGCGACATTCACCTGTCCTTCTACTCCTTTTTCCCCTTCTGCACCTCCTGCCCCCCCATTAAAACGGTGATGTTGGCCTTGTTGTTGCCGCGATTGTCCCTCATCCTCCTCATCCTCATCCTCCTTCTGCTTCTGCTGCTGAGATCGATGTTGCTGCGCAACAGTGACAACTCCTCTGGCCTGCAGGCTCGCAGCGAGGGCATCAATCTTCTTCTCCAAATCAGACACCCTGCTATCCGTCTTCCTCTGTCTCTTGCGCCGCTTCGTCAAGACGACGCACTCCCTGCCGGCTCTCTCGCAGCGTCTGCAGGGGCCCAACTCCGAGCCTTGCACATTAGTGTTGGTGTCACACCGTACTTTCAGGGACCGACAGGCCTCGCATGCGCGGGTGCGTTTCTTCCCTGCTGGGGATCTCCCCGATGCCCCCACTGGGTGGTTGCTGCTGGATGGAGATTCATGATGGTTGTCATGCTCTTGCTGCTCGCCGTAGTGCTGTCCCTGCTCGCGACACTCGTCGTGGTGCTGGTCTTGCTCGTAGTGCTGGTGTTCGCGGTGCTCTTCGCCGAATTCCGATTCAATTCCGTCTGATATCGCGGCGTCATCGTCCCCGGCATGTCCGGAGTTGGCGTTTTGGTGGGAGGCCAATGGGTCCATGCTCACCAAGGTTCTTTGGGAGCAGATGACGTCGAAAATGAGACGACGTAAGGAGTAGAAAAATAAATGAAGACTGACAGTGAGAAATAGTCACGAAAGTAAAGAAAAACGACAAGGAAACTGTGAGAATCGTCTACTGGAGAAAGGATCGGCGTTCTGAACTGCCGATTTGCCGATGCTGAATAAGTGATTCGAAACGGCATACTACCTCGGCATTCACAACTCAACTCCGACTCAGGTTCAACGGAATGAACAAAGTCGGGAAAAAAAGGGAGAGGAAAACAGCCATGCCAGACAAGAGATATACATTTATTACACCGAACCAACGCGTCAGGACGCAAACAACATACGCAAAAGCCCCCTATGAGGGAAGAGAACCCCCGAGGACCAAACACACCAAACACACGATCTGTCCCATCCCGCATCCATTCATCCAGTCGTCCCTGGGGCATCCTATATAAAGTCGAAAGCAAAAACAAGGAAAGAAAAGAAGAAAAGTAGATATGCTTCGAGATGTCAGCAAGAAATGTGTGGGCGTATGTGTAAATATTTCAAGATGTAATAGAGGATGTTAAGATGAATATATATCAAGATGCGAATCAAGATACAACGATAAAAAACAAAATAAAAACATGTAAAGAGTACGAGTGTAATGAAAAGAGTAACAGAAATGGTATCATGCTTCATTACCCCTGGAATCAAATAAGGGAAAATGCGCTGCGGTAGGAGAAAATAAATAAAAAGTAAAAGTAAGATTCAAAGAACAGGCAAGGTCAAGGCCCTCACTGGTACCTCGTCTCCTCACGGAGTCTGCTCCTTGACCCCTGTGGTTGCAGCCCAGCCATCTGGCCGAGATACATCATACTGTTGCGCCGCCTGCTAGCACCGTTGGGTGCTGAACTCCCGTTGCTCCCAGAAGACTGGTACTGTTGCTGCTGCTGTTGCTGCTGTTGTTGCTGCTGTTGCTGCTGCTGTTGCTGCTGCTGTTGCTGCTGTTGCTGTTGTTGTTGCTGCTCGACGGACGACGCAACGGACCCATTGCTGCTCTGCTGGTCCTCGCTCACAGGGGTCTGGTAGTACGCCATGCGGTCGTATGCCGCCGTTGCGGGACCGCCCCTATTAGGAGGGTACAGGTTGTACCCGCTGTCGCTGGGAGGTAGCCCAGACGAAGGGGGAGGTGCGCCGTACGGAGTGGCCTCGTAAGCGGGGCGTTGCGGCTGGACAAGGGGAGGGGTGGGCGTCATGTTTGACCTCTGCTGATAATCGCGCATGGAGTCGACGCGGGGCGGTTGGCGGTCATGTCGTGCGTTGCTGCTGCTGCCGCTGCCGCCCATGAAGCTAGCGTCCCGCGGGCTTTCCCGACCGCCGCCTCCAGAATCGGAGCGCGTGGGCACGGGGGAAGGAGTAGGAGGGTGGGAGGCGTCCAGGCCGTTGCCCAGGATGGGGAGCTCGTACTCCTCAGGGGCAACTGCAAAGATGGCCTCGTAGTTCTGGAGGAACATGGCAAAGACAGGAGCAGGAATGTTGAGTGTGGGTGAGAAGACGATGCCCACGTTGCGCACCGTCATCTTGTTCATGTCGGCGTGGTTGATGATCTTGATGAGGAAAGAGATGAGGTACTTGAGCAGCGTGGCGTTGGGAAGCGGCAGACGGGCTGCCAGCTCGCGGAGGGCCGCTAGCTTCTCACCGCGGTCCTGCATCTCCATCGTCGTCAGGAACTCCATGTGAAGGTCGCGCGTCAGTATCGTCGTAGGCAGCTCTCGCAGGTACAGCTTCAGCAGCGACGCCACTGCATGGATGTCGTAGTACTGTTCATCTGTCACCAGGTTGATGTCGCCTTCCGTGTTGAACCGCTCGCGCAGCTGCTTAATCACCACGTTGGAACCACTGAGCCGGAAGATGCCCTCCTCCAGCACCGCGTCCTTAGAGTCCAGGTACTGGATGCATCGGTACACCACCGACGGCAGCGGGACATTAACGTCTGACGGTGGATTGAACCGCACGGCCTCGCCTAGCTGCGATCCGAACACTTGTCGCTGCTGTGCCGTCCCCATGACACCAGGTGGCGGTGTGGCCCCGGACCGATCGCCTGCAGCTCCAAAGTCTGGGCCGTCTGAGCTCGAACGCTGCCTGGGGCCGAAGCCGAAGAAGCTACGCTTGCGCGCCTTCTTCTCCTCATGCGTCGGCGCTGCGAGACCGCCACTGCTGCTTCCTCCACCAGCACCGCCGCCGCCGCCACCGCCCGCCTTGTTGCCCCAAGCAGCCAAGTCCGAGATGGGCTGCGGGTCCTTGGGTCCGGATATCATCTTAGGCTGCGAGCTCATGATATCATGGCTAAAGTTGTGGCTGCTTTGTTCACCAGGTCCACCTGCAGTCTTGGGTCGGCTTGCCGACAACGGTGACGATGCCGTAGCAGTTTGCGGCGCCTCACCCGCCTGTGTAGAGCCGTACCTCATACCAACTAGCGTGTCCGAGTCAGAGACCTTGTGGCCGCTCCTCGGCTGGCTGCTACTGTTGGTGCTGCCGTGGCCGCTGCCGTGGCCGCTGCCGTGTCCGCTGCCGTGTCCGCTGCCGTTGCCGTGGCCGCTGCTGTGACCGCCGCTACCGCTACCGCTTCCCTTCTTGAGCTTCGCGTTGCTGGAACCGTGGCGAGAGGAAGAAGCCGGCACGGAACCCTTCTGCTGGCCGCTACCGCCAGACTTGGATGTGTTCGGCTCATCAGCAGGATCGCGCCAGTCGATCCACTGCAGGAGCGCGTCAACCCAGAGGTCGCGCTCCCTGTCGCTCTCGGCACACAAGACGTGCTTGACGTGGGTGTTCATATCCTTCTTCTTGGGCTCGAGAACGAGGAAGGCGTGGCGATACTGACTCTCCATGTCCTCACTGCTGGGGTTGGAAGAGTTGGTTGGCGAGTGGTTCTCGCTGTTCTGGGACTGTTTGCCGATTTGGGCACTTTGGAGCTTGATGGTTCCCAGGTGGGCGCCGCCGGGCGTCTCGTAGTACTTGAGCAGAGGACCGTCGAGGAGGAAGAACCTCGACTTCCATCCGCCAAAGTTCTTGCCCCTCTTAGTGAGGTAGCCGCTGCGAATAGGACGGCCGTCCGGCCCAATCATGTGGGCGCTACCTTCAGTGCCTCCACCGGCTGAGGCACCCGTCTCGTCGGCATTGGGGGGCAGGGTGTTTGTGGAAAGGTACTTGCACAGCTCGACGGCCGTGGCCAGGTCGAGTGGCGTGTTGACCACCTCGTCCATGTACTGATCAAGCACAACGCGGCGAGCGTCGACCTTGGCGGGTGCGTGTCCGGAGAAGAGGGTGCGGTCGGGTGTCTGGGCGGTAAAGGCGGCACACTGCCTCAGGCGGCTGTCAAGCTTGCTGAGCGACGCCAAGTCCTTCTCGACACGCCAGAACTCGCCGCCATCGACTCGCGAGATGACAGCGAGGGTGAAGACGGGGTCCTCCTCCAACTGCGTAAGGGAGATGAGGCTGGCACGCGACGGCTTCATGCGTGACGACGCTACCTGGATGGCAATCGACGGCAGTGCATTAGGGGCCAGCAGCAGGTCGGGGTACTCATCGGTCATGAGTCCCTTGTAGATGCGGGTGCGCTCCGTTGGGCTGGCGTGCTCCGGCTCCGTAGGGTTCCGTACGCCCCGGCCCCTATTGCCCGTCGCTGCTGAGTACGACGGAGCGTCCTCGGGTGCTAACTGCTCGACAATGGCCGGCGGCGGAGGGGCTTGGGTTGGGTGTGTAGAGCCGAAAGGGGTATTGGCGGGCATCGGGATCGGTTGGCGAGCAGGTCGGGGCGACAATGGTGCTGCCGGGAAGCCGCCGGCCGGGGATAGAGGGGGAGGGGAACGGAGCGGACCTCCTCCCCTGGACGTGGCGGTGGTGGGTCGGGGGCTCATGGGCAACCCGGGGCTCATGGGCATGGCGTTTCCAGAAGGGACGGCATTAGTGCTAGGTGCCTGGAGCATGGTATCGAGCGAGGCGGATCCGGCCACGGTTCCAGATCCGGCCTCGAGCTGCTGCAGCGCCTCAGAAGAGAGGGGAGGAGGTTTCGCGGACGTCGTCTGCGGGGGCACGTTGCCAATGTTGTCGCTGCTCTTCTTGGATTGGCTCCGGGCCTCGCGATCTTGTTCATCCTGGGCCCTGGTTCTCCGCCGACCACGGTCATCCCCCAGATTGTCAACATCGAGTATCTCATCGAGCTCCGAGTCGGTCTCCTCGTCTTGGACAGAGTCACGGTGCTCCGACCTGAGCTGGAGAGGCGCCGGAGGGCCCTTTCGAGGAGGAGCAGGGAAAACGGCGAGACCTTCGTTGGCGGCAACACCAGGCATGGACAAGTTGGGAGCGGACGGGCTGGGCGCGAGTCGCGTAGGCGGCATGGGCGGCGGGACCTTGGGGGGGTCGGGCGGCAGGCCACGTGATGGCGGTAACGAGGTTCGGAAGTGCAGGTCGCGCAGCTGTTGTTGCTCATCGGCCTTAATATCCTTGCGGGTCTGGTCAGTAAAGGCCGGATCATGCGGCAGTTTCGGCATAGGCTGGGTGGCGCCACCGGCATTGGCGGACTGATCCAGGGGCGGCGTGATGGGGTAGGGAGCTAGCACGGTGTCGATTGGCGAGCTCCTCTGGCCGTCTGAGTCTGAGTTGGGTGATTCGGGGCCTAGTGCGGCCCTATCGGTGGCACGCTCGATGTCGAGAGCGGGGATGGTAGGGATAGTACGGTCGGACTGGGCGTCCCGAGAGCCGGGCACAAGTCCTGCGGCTTTAGAGACGGCCGGGTTGGCCATCATGTCCTTGAGTTTGGTCCTGTACTTTTCCTTGTCCTTGAGGGCCCTCTCCAAATCCTTGTTGAGGCCGAGAATCATGGCCCTCTGCTTGTCGACTAAGCGCCAAAGCTGGGTGTTTTGTTGGTGTTGTGACTTCTTCTCCTTGAGAAGGCTGTGGATGAGAGCTTCGGGGCTGCCGGCCTTGGCTACGAGAACGGCGATATCGGTCTCGCCTTGGGCGCCACCGCTGCTGCCGCCGCCACTATTCGATTGCGTTGCGCCATCCCGGGCAGGTGCTTTGGTGGATATAGCCGAGATTGCTGAGTCGATGGACGCATTCCGAGGCAGTTGTTGTTGTGCGTCTTGGACAACGGCCGACGTGCCAGACATGGCCGTCTTTGAGGAAGGCTTGGCTTGGGAGCCGGCGAGCCTGCTGAAGGTCAAAGGTTCGGAGGCGCTGCGGGTGTCGCTCGGGACGCTAGAGGCGGAGAGAGGGTAAGGATATCTGCTCGGTTGAAGAGGTCAGTATGACTGTCGATGGCTCTAAACGGTGGACCAGCCACGTGCGGTAGTAGTGATGGCGGCGTTGGCGACAGCGGTAATGGTGGGGTTATTATAGAGAGGCACAGGGACGACGGACTTTGGGCTCTGGACTTCCGGGCTGGGGGGACCGGAAGAATCGCTGTAAAAGGTAGTGTGGTCGGGGGTGGCGGAGGTCGGCGGATCGTTACGTCTCGGTCCTAGGCTGCTCGGGGAGGTGACGAAGCTTCGAGTACCACTCAAGTTGAGGCGCGGAGGGTGTTGAGGTCTGATGGTACAGGAGGGACGCAGACGGCGTGCGTGTTAGCCAAAACCGGCAGGCGGATCGGGTGGAAGCAGTAGCAAGCAAGCTGATGGGTCGTATCGAAAAAAGGACGGTTGGACAAGAGACAATGAGGAGTGGATATGAAGATGGAGATAAGGAAAGACAAGAGTAAGACGAGGCGCGTTACGGCGCAGAGTGCGGCAGTAAGCGCTCACACATTTGAAGATGTGTACCGAGAGGAAAGAGAAGAAAGAGAGGGGGGACAGCAAATCGAGGTGGGATGCGCGCAAAGGCACTATGCAGTAATATTCAAAAAAGAGAGTGGAGGTGGAGGAGGAGCAACAAGAACACAACTACTAGCAGTAGCAGTAGAATGGAATTTGAAATTGGGAAAGAGAGGGCAAGGTACACACGTAGAGAGATAAAAAAGGATGATAAAAAAATAATGATAAAAAAAGAAAAGACTGAATCAAAAAAAAAAAAAAATTAAAAAAAAAATTAAAAAAAAAAAGAAAAGAAAAGAAAAGAAAGAAAGAAAGGAGAGGAAGAGGAAACTCTTGTGTCAACTCACTTGTAACCGGGGTTCGTGGAACCGGGGGCGTAGGCGTAACGGGAGCGACCAGGGGACGGCGGTCTGGGGTATGATGAGTAGAGGCCGCCATCGACGGGCGAAGTGGATGGAGATGAAGAAGAGGAAGGCCCTGGCAGCCTGGGCGAGTTTGGCGCACTGCGGTGCGACATGGTTCTCCTCTGGAGCTTGTTGTGCTGGGTACGAGTAGAACTACCGTATCTCCTTAGTCGTCATGCGAAGAGACGATCAACAATGCGGCCGGCGGTAGGGCGATGACGGGCTCTTTCCCCTCCCCTAGGCGACCCTGTCCGGTTGACCTTGCCTGGTCAACCTAGTCAATGACCCTCTCTTCCTTCCACTCTCTTCCACAGGACGTGGGGATGGAAGAACAGCGGAGTCTGTGTCTGTGACACTGTAGTATTATCGTATGCTGTATGCTGGCTGGCTGGCTTTCTTTCTCTCTCTCTCGGGGGTGAGTGTTTCGTGTGCTATGGGACCCTGTATCAGCGCGCGTCGTATGCTCTCGTATTAGCACAGCTGGTTTGACGATGTGCAGGATCAATGCTTGTTCGGCGGCATACTTGTCCACCACACCGTGGAGTATTATTACGGAAGTATTGAGAGAGGGAAAGGGCAGTATAGGGGGGGCGTGGTGGGTGTGGGTGGCGGCGTCGGTGGCGGGTCCAGTATTATGGAGTCTCTCTCTTTTTTGTCGCCTTTCTTTCTTTCTTTTTTCTTCCTTTCCCTACTTTAAACTAGTCGTAATAGTAGCAGCAGCCAAAATTTCCGCAGCAGCAAGGGGGAAGAATAGATCGAGAGATGATGACAAAATTAAGAGAGTATGTGTATGGTGAGTGTGTGTGTACAAATATTAATTGCTATGAGGATTAGGAGGAGAATAATAGAGAATAATACCTGTAGAGGGAAAGTCCCCCCCAGGAATTGATGACGGGATCGACTGAAATTGGCTTTTGAGTGCCAAGGATTGAATTGGCAGGTGTGGGTTATGTCGCTCCTTCTCTTAAAGCACATGAGACAAGACGCACACCCAAGGAAGGAACCACATACGAGTACGACACACCGAGGAAGGAGCAGGCGGACACACACGCTGTCACGTTGCAGCTGTCACTCACAAAACTACACTGTAATACATGTACAACTGTAATTACGGTGCTACTGCGGACTAGTACGAATAGGTACTCATAGTACTCCGTACTTTTTCAAGCAATATAACACCGTTAAGCGGTTAACCGCTCTTAGCTAGTGTGCGTATTATAATAATTGCGATGCTCTCCAGGCATATGCTAGGCTTTACCATACTGGAACGAATAGCGTGTGCTGAACTGGCAGATGTCCTGCCCTGTATAACCCGCTCCCACATGTACGAGTACATATACTTACTCGTAGCCATAGGTCCTCCATACGTATGTAATACTTGGTAAATTACGTGCAAAGACGGAACTGTCAAGGGACGGAACAAGTCTCCCGGAACTACTTGTTGGTAGCTCTGGTTGTATGAGTATCTGTAGCAGCATTAGTGCCTGTAACGACAGTGCAACCACTATTACTCGTTCACGTACTCGATACAGTTTATATTATTACCGCTGCTAGTAATATAGTTGCTAGCATAATTACTCGTGGTTTTAGTGCGGAACCAACCAATCGTAACAGAGAAGCATGCTCGGCTTCCAGGGGCCTCCATCTGCCGAGCAAGATGCACCTCTTAGGGGTTTACGGCGTACGAGTATTATTACCTACTTGTGTAGGCTACCTGGACAAGTACATGTATTCATCTGTACAGAATCTAGGGAATGGTGGAGGCTCCAGCGGGCGTTTTGACCGTTGGTTCTGGGTCCGTTCCCTAGGTGGGTTTCCATTTCTCTTGACGCTGCACTGTTCGGGTTTTATTATTATTACCTGTACGGAGTACACGTGTATTATTACCACTTAGAAGTTGGTGGTATTCTGCTGGTCCTTTGTAGACAGCTCTCTGTATTTGAACTGCCAAATTGATAATATGCCTATTTAAACTCTCTGAATGACCTGATATTAAATCTTTATTACCAGGAGCCACTATTACGTCGTTTTGCAGTCTCCAATTCTCGGCTGTTACCACTAGTCTGTCTATTCCTCAGGGTATCCATATCGACTGGTAATAGACCGTAGGACTTGGCTGCTCGTACTTATTCATAGTCGAAGACTGTACAAACCTTTAAACCTGAGACCTGCCCAGGAGACTCTCGGCCGCCAACCCCCTTTCAGCTGGTCCTATCTACCTCTTCTATCTTCTCGAGATCCTGACAATTGTGCTCAGAGTATTGATGCTCCCACAGAGTGCACGAGTTCCCAACTGCTGGTCTGGGCTTGTCCGTCCGATCCTGCAGCTGGCCTTGAATCAATTTTTATCTTCCGTGTCGTGGGTTCCAGGGGTCCTGGGAATTCCTCTGTCCAGAGATTCCAAACTCTTCCAATCAGGTTTGCCCGTGGCTCCCCAAAGTAATGCACACACACAAACATACATACATACACTATCACACTTGATTCGACATCACGGCTGATGGATTCATAATGTAACACCCGGAATTGTAATACTCTGTACTCTAAGTCGTACGAGTATTATGGAGTATCAGTACAAGTAGTATCTCGATTGTTATTCATTCTGAAGCTGTACTACGCTGTACGATACCAATGCTCTGCACGCTGTCCTGGTTGGACGTACGGCAGTCATACCTGTAGCGACAAAACATCCTACCCAGTCCTTGTGTCTGTACTTTAACTCTATACGAACAGTACTGCTACTCGTACTAGTATTGACGGCCTCGCCTCCTTTTGGGAGGGGGAATGTACAAGAGATAACATGTATCCAGGTACTCCCCGTACTTTGTTACAGTTTGAGCATCCTACCAATTCTGTTCCCGCCCTCCATGCCTAGTCAACATGACACTGATCCGGCTGCAACACGTCTCTGGGTCCAGACTTCCCCCTCCCCCCCCCCCAATACACGGCCCGGGTGGAATGGATGGTAATGAGCCACTTTCCCAAGGGAGGGAATACACGCACAGTTTCAACGCCGAGCAATGAGAATAAAGGGTTCATGTTTAGCTCAACCTGTGCGTGTAACAATATCGATTGTCAATTATAGACTTGTCAGTACTAGTACGGACACCTGTTGCTCTTACAAGCAAGTTCCTTATCTGCAGTCGTGGCAGACGGGCCTCTCCTTGTCCGATCCACACACACACACACACACATACACACACACACATACACGTCCAATTCACTGAAGCACATTGCTTATTAGGAACAGTTGCCATTATTGAGTAATACATAATGAAATAGTATACCTCGAAGAATCCCGTTTCGAAAAGGAGAAAAGATTACGGATGGAACATGAAGAAAAGCAAAAAAAGAAAAAAAAAGAAAAAAAGTCATTCATAACAAATCGCAAAAACACACAAAAATGTAATAATTAAAATATATATATATAAAAAATAAGGAATTATATTACTTGCCGTCCTGTCAGGCATGCGTTGGTACTCAGTTCTTGCCGTTGTGTGTACAGACTAGTCAACTTCAGCTACGAATACTAACTAGCACACTTCCATGTGATCCTTGGGTCAGATCTCGTCAATCCTGTCCAATCTCGTCAATCACCCGTACAAGTAATATCCGGCAATAACAAATCCGTCTCAGGAGTCCTCTGAACCGTGAAACTCAACCTGCCTGCCTTCCTGGGCCCTGGTGTCACGCTCCCTGTACTCTCTGTCCCGTAACCATGAGCAGCATCCCCTCGAATAGTCTTCATCAGCCCTTGCGACATCAAGTGTTTCAGACCTATTATCCCACTCTCCCGGGCGGGGAGGGGGACAGCGCTGAGCCACACATAACTTCCCTTACATATTCTGTCGACCTTTCTTTACATCTTCAGCGCAGTCATTTCGTGCATTTTGAGAAACACCGTAATACTCCGTATCTCCCTCCGTGTTCTTATCCGGTTTCTGAATCCTAACCGTTGAGATTTGCTGGAACTCTCTCCTTCACTCCTCCCTCTCCCCTAGGATCACCTCTCTCTCTAGAGATCAATACGTCCGTCGTACTCGCACATCAACATGTATTCATGCCCTGCATCGTACCAGTAGAAGTGGGCTTTCAAAGCCCCGGGTCCCGCAAATCTGCATCATGCCTGCTGCAGCGTGTAACGCATTGTACGTACATGTCAATGTGTCTTGTCCAAAACGGCAAGAGCCTACGAGTACTCGTAGGAGTAAAATAGTAGCGTGCAGTGTATTAATAGAATAATATAGCAAAGAGAGTGTGTGATATAATGGGCGTGTGCATACATGTATTGGTGTAGAATCTATAGATATATTCAACGGTAGAACTAGGCGGACTGGTCTAGGCTTTGGTGCGTTTCGAGAACGACGTCATACTTTTCTGTAAGTCTGATCTTCTACCCTACACCACGAAGCTGTAGATATGAGGAGAGAGAAGACACATCCCATCAAGACGCACCTATATTGAAGAGTAAGTAGAGAACTCTCAAAGAGAGAAGATAAGAAAGATAAGAAAAAGCCATTGTATGAAAGAGATGTCTGCGTTGAGGCTCATGCTAACAAATCACAAGGCATACTCGGTCAGAAGACGGGGACCCCGCACTGGATAGGGCAGAATCCTGCTTTTTGCGTCACACGTCATTGACGGATAGACAAAGAAAGATCAGCTCAGCCACTTGCCAGTACAATCACCGCTTGCCTCTTTCTCTCCTTCCTCCTTTCCTCATTCTCAGTGATTTTCAATCATTTTGACTCAAGTATTCACTCTCCGCTAATTTGCACGCTGGTCACCCTCTGTTCCTTGTCCGTGTACCCAGGTCCAGTTTGCGACTTATACGTCATCATGGGTTAGTTCTGCTTCCACGGTGGTCCTCACATGGAACAACGTGATTTCATTAGAAAAACCCCAAGCAAGGATCGAGACCAAACTGACCTGAGCCCGAACAACTGCTAGCCCACCGCCAGCACCACCATCACTATCACGAAGAATGGGCCCGTCCCGGTGCCAAGAAGCGCGTGTACCTCCAGCATCCAGAACCGGACATCACTACGGTAAACACGAGCATAACGCGCATCATCCCTCCCAGCCCACCACCTCCCCCGCCCCCGGCCCCGATGGAACCCCCCGTCGTCATCGAGCCCTGCCCTCCGCCCTCGCCTCCCCCGGCGCCCGTCCTGGCGCTCCCGGCGCCCAAAACCGAGCCGGAGCCGATAGACGTCATAGCAGTGGACGTCGACCCCGGGTCCCCCCGCCGGAAGAAGAAACACCACAAGAAGCACAGGAGCAAGTCGCGCGAGGAGCACCATCACCACTACCACCACTACTACGAGAGGGACGTCTACGTCGAGAGGGACAGGATTGTTCCTGTACCGGAACGTCGTCCGGAGCCAGAGCCCGAACCGTATGAATCCTTCCGCTACGTCGATGCCCCCCGTCGGTTTTATAGACCTGCGTCGCCGGAGCCGGAGCCGGAGAGGAGGCTGCTCATCACTGATGATGACGAAGAGACGGACCAGCATATTCGCATCGAGATCGAGGATAGGGATAGCAGACGGGCTGATGATTCGCCTCATCGACGGGCTCAGCATGATCAGTATTACTGAGGTTGTCTTCCAGCCCTTGACTATTGCTCCATGAATGATGCCCCATAGTGGCGAGGAGATTTATACTGTTATGTTTCTTTGAGCTTTGATTTATGTCTTTGAAATATTCACTTTTTGTTGCGGTCTTGAAATTCCTTTTGAAAAATGCTCTTTTTGGAGGAACAACATGTCATGAACTTGAACAATGTATTATGCAGTAATGGTATCCAAATACTAGACCACTCGTCCCAAAGGAGCATCAGTCCATGACACTTCACTTTGACCAAGAAAGAAGAAAGACAATCCAGCGCCAATATCACATGATTTCGTAAGAGAACCCCTCCCCTCGTGTATATCGTCTTATACCCCTCCAATGTTCCTTGTGGGGGCATCTTTCGTGGGAGCATCTGCCAAGCGAAGCATATCATCATCATTCTCTCCAGTCTCCGGCTTGGACCAATCCTCCGAATATTTGAGCGGTCGCAGTGGGCTCAATGCTTCCAAATTCTCTGCAGTCTACCCGCCGGTCTCTATCTTGCATCTGGCCTCTTTCTCGGGTAGTCGTGGATTCATGAAGCCGTACCTGGGATAGCAGTTGGTGTAGACGTGGCGCACGCGGATTTTCTGTGAGGAGGGGGTATTGTTTGTTTTCTAAGTGTGCTCTCCTTATACTTATTCTTCTTCTTCTTTTTCGAGCCGACTGGTTATCTTCTCAACCCTAGGCTTGAACTCTGGCTTAGATTCCTACGACGTTGGTGGGTGCCGCCGACGAGCTTAGGAGGATCCTCTCCCACCACGCCTTTGCTGTCCGCCGCGCGTGGGCGCTTTCCCCCCACGATTCCTCCAACATGATTAGAATTCGAATAGCTCTAGTTCGTATAAGTCGTTATTAATAGGGAAGCGGGTTTCGGAAGTGTTGTCGTTCTAGTGCTGTTGTTATGCCCCCGTTTTGTTGGGATAGAGACAATGTGACTGTAATAAGAAGACATGTCTTGACGGAAAACGGTTCGTTTACCTCGTCGAACTACCATGAAGCCTTTTCCAGTTTCGACTTGAACAGAAAAAGAAACGATCTAACTACGTGAACAACCTAGCCTGATTCTGACCCGCTGCATGTAATATACGTGCACAGACTTAAACGAGGCGGCTGATAGACCAAGCATGGAACATTGGACATGAGCATGGACAGATCTCTATTATCAGTAGTAGCGGTAGTGGTATGGGGCCGCATTTGCATTTTGTTTATAATAGTATTGGACGTAGTCATTGTCAGTATAACTCACGACGAGTACGGAGTACAGCAATGTGTGTAATATGTACGTGCGAGATACCTCTAACAGTTGGTCCTGCGACTATGTAGCCTCGGTGAACTGTCATTTCTTACGTGCAGCATTGCTGTTGTACGTGCAGCAGTGATTCGGGAGAGAGTCAGAAAAAGGCTGAGTCCATAATCGATATTCACATCCAATAGTAACATTGATTACAATGTAAGACAGGCAGAGCTTGGGAGCGCATGTGCATTACAAATAGACAATGGCCACTACCCGCTACTGAGTGGCGCTACAGTTATAAAGCCCCTAATAAAATGGAAGGTTTGCAGGTCGGGCAGATGTCTTTGTGCCCCTCACCTGCCCCGGGCTCCAATGGAATCCCCGGCACAGTCCTGTTGCCCTGACTTGCCTGTAGACCGGAAGTGTCCAGAACCTGTCAGCAACAAACTCTCTTGTGTCAACCTCCAAATTTTCGTACCTTCCTCGCGTGGTAGAACGACGAGCTGTTCCCCACGCGCCATACATCATGTCTACCATTAATATCACCTCCAAGGAGCATTTCGACAACCTGATCCGGTCATCCAAGGTTGTCGTAGCTGACTGTGAGTCTCCCTTCCATGCCCCTCCAGTCCCCCCGCTCCCCCACCACCACCACCACCACCATCGTTGTATATCCGCAGAAGCTCGAGCTTTCTCTAGCAGCTCGGTATCTTTCCCCAATGGAAGGGATGGACAAACCAACAAAATCTCTGGTTTATCACATTGTTACTGACCTCGATGCTATCATATAGTCTATGCCGAGTGGTGCGGTCCATGCAAGCAGATTGCTCCCCTGTACGAGACGCTCGCCAAGTCACTCTCCCGCCCTGGCGCCGTCACCTTTGTCAAGGTCGACACCGACAAGCAGACAAGCATTGCTAAGGAATACAGCGTCGCTGCCCTGCCCACATTCCTCGTCTTCCGCAATGGAAAGGTTGACCAAAAGGTCCAGGGTGCGAACCCCGTCCAACTCAAGAAAGTCGTCGAGAAGCTCGCCGCCGATGTCCAGGCCCTAGAAGACGGCTCCTCCGGCTCCGGCGGTTGGACTGGTGCCGACCTGCCCAAGGGCTACAGTGATATTACCGATCAGATTGAGATCCGCGGTTGCGAGCTCCTCAACGCCGACGACGACGCCGGCCCCGTCAGGGTCCTCTTTGATGGTGCCAAGCCGACGGCCCTCAGCAAGGATGGCAAGGCCTCGTCCTCGGAAAAGGACTGGGTTCAGAGCGGTGCTGATGATCAGCTGCTCCTATTCATTCCCTTTCAGTCTACAATCAAGCTGCACACATTGCAGGTAAAAAAGATCCCCTGTACGGCCCGAAGACGACATGACAGACAGTTTACTGACGCCTTGTAGATCACGTCGGTTCCTACCGAAGGTGGAGATGACGCGCCAGCCAGGCCTGGCGTTATCCACCTCTACATCAACCGCACACAGAACATGGACTTCAACGAGGCCGACGAGACGGATCCCACACAGGCCATCGAGATTGGCCCCGACGACTGGAACGCCAACGGTACCGCTAGCATCCCCCTGCGCTTCGTTAAGTTTCAGAAGACGACAACACTCGTTATATACGTCCAAAGGGGCGACGGCGAAGCGGAGACGGTGCGCCTCGACAGGGTCAGGCTAATTGGCGACGCCGGTCAGAAGCGAGAGATGGGCACACTGAAGAAAGTTGGCGACGACGAATAGGTGCGTGCGTTGTGGGCCACTAGGAAGCCGCAAAGGTTTAATATAGGAAGCGTCGAGCCAACGCCAATCGGCAGAAACCCTTCGCACCAAATTCCATCGGAGGCTAGAGCAAATAGAAAAGTTTAGACCAGGGGAAGGGATCAGTCATTATGGACTAGCAGAAACAACTCGAGAGCCAACTGGGAGAAAACAAGGGAAGAAAAAGAAGGGAGAAATGAAGGAACGATGACCATGGCCGCATACCCCCGGGACCAAATATGGCTACGAGTATAACCGCAGCGAGCAGCTTATTTGATTTTATCACACCATACGCAAGCGATTTCGAGACTTCGATGTTCATGAATAAAACGTGTTTACACCTGTACATGGTCCTTCGACCAGCTTCTTCCCATTCGACATGATATCACACACGCACAAAACAAGGCACAGAAAAGGGTCGTAGTATGTCCGACCTCCCCATCTAGACTCGGGTGATATGCGATCGGGAGCCCAAAGCGATGGGGAGTAGCCAGCCTGCAATTTTGATTCTTCTGGGGCACAACTGACGCTGCGATTGTGATAATCCACGGATATACCTTGGCAGGTAGTCAGGATTCGAGCAACACGGAGAAAACATTGTGCCAGCCGCACGAAGAAGAAAAAAAGGAAAAGAAAGGAAGCAAAGCTTCCAAGCTTGGAGAGGAAATTTTTATACGTCTCAAAGCCTGCTGGGGCCTATGGGTCCACTTTTATCTAACTTTTTTCCTATTTTTCTTTCTCCTCCTCTCTTTCTGCCTGTCATATGCTGAGTCAGCTGGTGAGATGGGTTCACATATACTCCGTGGTTGAACCAGACTATAGCCGAGAGACGATTGATAGAAGAACATCACGTGATATTATCACAAGACATTTGTCGTGTCATGCAGGGAACTTGTTCAACCAATAGACAGGTCAGGAGGAGAAATAGAGGAGGCTCGAAATGTTTGAAATAGGGAGGGGAGCCAACGAGTTATACGTACATATAGGTCTGTGAACTATACGCTGATGGGTGTTCTAATAATATAACTGGGAATTATTCGACGAGACTACTACTAGTAGGGACATGTAGGCCTTTTCATCTCTTCAATTCTCATTTTTACTACCCCCTCCCCTTTCCTTTTTTCTTTGCTGGAAGGCATTCAAAGACAATCACGGTTCAGACGTGTTTGAACATGTCTGTTGACTGGACATTGCGTCACGACAGCAACAGATAGTATCCAGAGGTTGGAGAGTTTCAGCTGCAGCAACCCCCCATTTCGGGATATCCCCCTCCTTGTGTTGATGAACATACTCCCGGGAAAGGAAGTGGGGGGTGCTAAAAAGACAACGGGTTCTCCAATTTTTCCGTCCAAGATTTGAATATGAAAGGAAGCATTATCACTGCACACACCGGATTTAAACAAATATGACTTTATGTCCTTTGCCTGTTCTGGCTCCCCGTCTTCCAGGTCAGCAGGGATCTAACTCTGGATCGGAAAAGCCAGGAACGAAGGAGCATACAGAGGATGAGTGGGAAGCTGTGAGGGGTGTGGTTCAGAAACTGTACATTCAGGATGGGAGGAAGTTGTATGAGACCATGTCGATCATCAAGCATAGGCATGGGTTTTGGGCAACGTACGATTCCTCTCCCTCTTTCTTTCTTCTTATCATTCTGTCTATCTGCTTCTCCCCATCTCTTCGAAGCACTTGGCTGATATATCTTGCTGCGAGTCATCACAGTGAGCAGATGTACAAGAAACGCTTGAAGAAGTGGAACTTCAGAAAGCGCATGTACCGCAAGGCAAGCAGGGCTAGGTCACAAAGTACCACGGGTTCAGATGAGGTGTCGCGATGTGGCCGAGAGGTGGAAATGACGATTTCCCCGAAGAAGTCTTACTCCCCTCCTATCAGTACCACTAGTACTACACCTCGCATGTTTACATCTGCGTCGACTACTCCGTCAGCCATGACAGATACGACGGTGGCTCCCTCTACATCGACCATACTGACAATCAGCCAGCAGCCATCGGCCAACCTGGGCCCATTCGCGGAACTCGAAGTCATCCTAGGCAGCGTCTTCACATGGAGCATATGCAAGCTGGAGGCGCCTTCGGTTAAGACGGACCCCATGTCGCGCTACCTCGCGAGCCCAAACCGGCCCCCTATGCAGGACAGCCGGACCATGTACCGCACTTTCGAGCTGGTGTTCGACCTGTTCCGGCGCGGCAGGGGCAAATTGGCAGGCATGGCGGCGCGCCAAGGCTTTCACGTCCTCGAGTACGTCCTTACCGAGGACCATCCGGACCTGGTGTGGCACATGCTCGACACCGTCTACGACATGGCCGGCACAGGCCACCTACAACTGCTGGCCATGTTCCTGGACCACGCGAGCGCCATGTCGCGTCGGCTCTTGCCCGCCCAGCACCCGCTGCAGTTCATATTGCGCCAGATCCGGAGGTGCGACTATCGCACCCACCAGGGGCGCCGGTACGTCTGCCACATACTCCGGCAGGCTTGGCTACGCAACGTCGACATGCTCGGGCAGGAGGTCGGATCTCTGGCCCACAGGCACCTGTGGCTGTACGAGCAGCTGATATGGGATGCGCGCACGCGGCTGCGCAGGGGAAGCGGGCTGGAAAAGAGGGCCGGCCACATGGCTGCTGCGCTACGGAATCTGGAAAACCATCATGCTGACCAGGATGACGGCAGCGCCGATGATGCCGGCGATGGCTATGAAAAGCTCAGGATCCAGGCGCTGGTGCTGGAATTCACACAGATGGACCTGGGGGACAAAGTGGCGGCCGAAGAGCTGGCGCACAATCTGCTCCGTTCCAGCAGCGACGGCGATGGTTCTTCAACCTCCTCCGACCAGCAACGCTCGGCGGCAAGATTCCACGCATATGCACGCAAGATGCTCGCCAGGCTCAACGAGGAGAAGTGTCAGTGGGATGATGCAGAGGACAATCTGCGCCGTGCTGTGCTGAAGCGTGAGGCTGCCCACGGGACCAACAATGATTTGAGAGTCGTGCGCGACATGTGGGTGCTCGCTGGTCATTTTGAGCGGCTGGGAAGGCACGAGGATGCTGCGCGGGTCGAGGAGGATGCTATTCAGCGGGCTACGCTGTATCTCAACGATGCATTTCTCCAGCATGGTGGGGAGTGATTGTGTATATTTTGAACGTCGTACATGCTTTATGAAATTAGTGCTTCTACAGTTGTGATTGTATAGAGCTCAAATGTTTAGATATTGGGCTGAAATTGGGACGCAGAAAAAAGAATAGTGAAAAGAATAGAATATATTGGAACTACTAGTACTCAAGTCGAGGCTAAAACATCACATGTGAGCGTGTGGGTCCAGCTTCAGCTCTCAGCCACGTAGCACCGCCACGCCATGACGTCCTACAATCGCTCTCTCAACTTACTTCTTCTACACCACGCAGGCTGATTCAAATTTCTATCTCGACACTTCTATCAAATAACAAAGTCCCAGGAAGTACTCTCCCTGACGAGTTCTCCTCACTAATTAGTTCCTACCGATCTCACTGCCTGCCGAAGCACCCTCAATATGGCCACCGGTCCGCCACCAAACTACTGTATGTGACCGCCTCCGCTCCGTCTCTTCAACGTCACACGTTTACAGGATATCTGCAGATGCCATTCTCGAGGTGTCGGAGACGGCAACCACGGGGCAGGTTCGTGACGCCTACAAGAAGTGAGTTCATACTCCCCTTTGCATCTTTCTACTCCTCTTCCCCTGTTCTACTGACTGTGAACCACCCCAGAGCCGCGCTGAAGACACACCCGGACCGTGTGCCCACCGACTCACCCGAGCGGGCAGAGCGCACGCGCAAGTTCCAGATCGTCAACGATGCATACTACACACTCTCTGACGCCTCACGTCGCAGCGAATACGATGCTCAGCGCAAGCTGTTTGGCGGCAGAAGCTCCAACGACTCAGACGAGAAGGGCGCGAATGGTGAAGGCGAAGAGATACCCGCCAACCCTCAAGACGCCTATTCTTGGGCGTGGGACTTCTTCACAAAGAACCAATCTGGCAGCGGCGGCCCCAACGGAGCCGCGGGGGACAGACAGAGGAACGAGGAAGCCCAGTTCAGCGACGTGTTTGAGGAGATGATGCGCGACGAGGGCATGGCCGAGGATGGGAGCAGCAGGCCCACGGGCAAATTCTGGAGTGTAGTTGGCGGTGCCAGCGGCGGTGCCCTGGGCTTCATCATCGCCAATGTCCCCGGTCTGCTGGCCGGTGCTGTCGCAGGGAATCGGCTGGGCGCCGTGCGCGACGCCAAGGGGAAGAGCGTGGCTGCCGTCTTCCAGGTACGTCCTCATGCCAATTCAACTACCACTACAGATAAACGTGGAGAGAGAAAACTAACATACCGCTTAGGAATTGCCGCAGGGTGATAGAGCTAGGCTTCTAAGCCAGCTAGCTGCCAGGGTGTTTAGCCATGCTGTCGGGGTCTAGTTGGGGAGAATATGTTTATGTTGTGACAATATTATGTATGGTTACATTCTTCGTATGTTTGGTTTCGTTTGCATTTGGAGATAATAATAATAAATGAATATGCCGCGTTACCTCCAAAGAGAGAGACAATCGTAAAAAAGAAAAATCACGTACATTTGTCTTGTGCTTGATTCCAAAGGCATCCCTTTTTGCGAAAAAGCCATTACGCCCAAGCTCTCATTTGTCCGTTTCCCCCTCGCTACCTACCGTCCGTCATGACCTTATCTTTCTTTGTGTGTGTGCTTTATTCCCTACTCCAAGCTTCAAGATGGAAGGGATGGAGATCTTGTCTAAAACATGAAAAACTATACTGCGCCTTTTGGAGGGAAAGAGGGTATCATCGTCGGGGAGGAGGGTTGAACCCAGGAGGAGGCGGACCGCCTGGGTTGAACCCGGGAGGCGCCCCAGGAGGCGCACCGGGGAAACCAGTGGGAGCACCAGGAGGAGCGAAGCCAGCGCCTGGGAATCCAGGAGGAGCTGTGGATTAGGTCAGAACAAGGGCGCATAACATGAAAAGGAAATGATGCAACTTACCTCCACGTCCAGCACCAGGGAAGCCGGGAGGAGCACCAGGGAAGCCAGGGAAGCCAGGAGGGGGTGGTCCACCACCGACACCAGCAGCAGGACCCTATCAATATACCAGTCAGTGCCTACATCATAATACAAGGGAAAAGCCCTGCGGAAGGAAAAAGAGGGGTTGTTGCATACGGCAAGAGAGGGCGGGGCAGCACCTCGACCAGCAGGCTTTGCTACACCGGGACCGGCAGTGAGTGTCGAGCTGAGACCGCCAGGCGTAGACTTGTTGAGTCGGGCGCTGGGGTCGGCCGGGGGCGGGGACTCGGCCGACAGGGAGATGATGTGGGCGCCACGGACGACGGTGAGGCCGAGAGTTCTCTTCTCCTTCGTCTCGACGGTCTGGCCGGCGCTCGCGCCAGGTGCCGAGGGCTTGTTCTGCCTGCGCTTGATGCGACGGAACTCTTCGGTATCGGCGAGAACGAGGTTCATATGCTGGTTTTGTCTGCGTCAGCACGAATCTACTTATTCAATTCCTCCCCTTAATGAGCATGCATACCTTGTCAAACGCCAACATCTGACCGGTCATCGAGCGTCCATCATTGAGCGTGACACGCATCCGCCAGTTGATCTGCCACACACGCGCGAGTTAGCATCCCGTGAGTATATCGGTTCAAGGCGCGTAGCGGGGAGGGTCGGGGGAACGTACGTAGCCGGCCTGGAAGCAACAAAGACATGAGGTTAGCGATACATGAAGATCGGTGAGGGGGCCTGCAAAGAGCAAAACATACCATCTTTCCCTGCTTGTTAGACATGATGGGCAGATATATAAACAGAACTTGCTTTCGCAACTCCGCTGGGGGTTTCAAAAAATTTGGGGTTTTGTTGTCGTCGACGGGGCGTTGTTTTGTTTTGCTTTGCGCGACCGTGACACAGACAGGTATAATATCTCCCCTCCAAGCATTTGGGCCTTTCTTAGGTTTGAGGGCGAGGATGATATGGTTCCTCTGAAATTTGCGGAGCCTGTCCAATCAGGCCGGAAAAAAAGGTACGTGTAAGGATGTACCGCATGATAATTGCGCTAGTCCATTTATGAACAGGAAAGGCTTGGGCTTCCTGTTGGTCCCACATATTTCCCTTTTGAGGTCCCACAGCGCACACTTTCCTGAGAGGGCAGGAAAACCCTCAAATTTCTCCAGAGGCCTTTCACAAAATCTTTTAGCGATCCCCTCCTATCGCAAACCTGATCGACAACCACTCTCAACTAACCCTCACCGTCGACAACCCCAAGTCAACAACCACCGCAGCAATGGCGTCCGAGAAGGCCAACAACCCCATGAGGGAGCTCAAGATCCAGAAGCTGGTTCTCAACATCTCCGTCGGTGAATCCGGTGACAGGCTCACCCGTGCCGCCAAGGTGCTCGAGCAGCTATCTGGTCAGACTCCTGTCTACAGTACGTTCACATCCGAGTCTCGTGTCTTTTTTCCCTGCTCTTTCCTCGATTCAGTCTCTAATACGTTGTCTGCAGGCAAGGCCCGTTACACTGTCCGTACCTTCGGTATCCGCCGTAACGAGAAGATTTCCGTTCACGTCACCGTCCGTGGCCCCAAGGTGAGAATACTCTTTCTTCCCACTACATATTTCTTTCTTTTACAAAGTCCATTTTTGAAAGCTAACAGGAGTCAAACGAAAAAAAGGCTGAGGAGATTCTCGAGCGTGGCCTCAAGGTTAAGGAGTACGAGCTCCGCAAGCGCAACTTCTCCGAGACTGGCAACTTCGGCTTCGGTATCAGCGAGCACATCGATCTCGGTATCAAGTACGACCCCTCGATCGGTATCTACGGAATGGACTTCTACTGCTGCATGACCCGCCCTGGTGAGCGCGTCACCCGCCGCCGTCGTGCCAAGGCCACCCTAGGCCCCAGCCACCGCATCAAGCGCGAGGAGACTGTCAAGTGGTTCAAGAGCCGCTTCGACGGTATTGTCAGGTAAATGCTTTTATTAGCACTATTCCGACAAGAGGGAAAATGGATAATGGGTCTGTTTCACGGTTGCGTTCTTGATTTGAATCTTTTTTCGGCATGGGTTTACCGGCGAATTTTATGAGGGAAACGGACAAACAAAAAGAAAAAGCAAGAGGAGGTGGACTTATGCTTCCTTCAGGAGACAGAAAGGGTTCCACTACAACTGGTCCCCTATGTAGTTATTGTTGCTTATTAGCATCAAAGCTCCGACCGGGAAATTCAGTCGAGAGCTACGGCCTGAGAGACCGACCGGCGCCTATGCCGGCTTCCAAAAATCCATATCGAATGTGATGCCACGTCCCACGAGTGCTACTGCACTTTGTTTCCCTTTGTTGTGGAAGATGATGGTGAACAGGTGCCGATGACGTTTTCCTTTGGTTCATCATAAGTATCTGTGTGTCGTCTATTGCTCGATTATCTAGGCTCAACCATGGCGACGTAATACAGCGCTGTACGAATGCTTCTTAGGATGGTATAAAGGACATGTACGATATTGCACTGTACGAGTACGAGTAATACGTTGTAGTCATTTCGTACACGGCACTTGTACTGACCCTTACTTGGATGCAGGAATCTCTACGATATTGCTCAGTGGTAAATTTAGCCCGTACATTGGATGGTAATACCTTGTTGGATGAGACTGACAACAATTATATTTCCGTATCATTACGAGTACAGGTGAGTAATTAGTGCAGCTGCGCTAAGACTTCAACCCATTAAGGTTCGGGATGTAACAAGGACAGAGACACCGACATTGGCTTCCCGGTTCTGCATGCCGCCAAAGTCAATTTCCTAAGATCTGATAACGAAATGGCGATACTATTTTATAATACCCATGTTTGATTTCACCATTGGATATTACCGTTTTCTACCTCCCAACCGTCGAGCGGAGCAACGGTGTCGTGCACTGGTTCTCAAGGCAAAATGCTGGTTCAAGACATAGGGTAATACGACAAACTAGATTGAAAATATAGGTACCGGGGGCCACGGCGATTGATACTCGTAAGTACGAGATCACGGAGTACAGAGGTACACAATAGGTCGTATCGCGGGCAACGGAGACAGTGTATGATTGCTGGTCATACTGCCCCCCATACCCCAGCCCCTAAAGTGTCGCAGTCCCTGGGGTAACGGCAGGTCAGCTCGGTATGAGTTGTTTGTAGGGAGAATGTGCGAGAGTAGTCAGTCTGAATACTGTGTTGTTCTTTTTTAAGCAGGTAATACGGCTAGATAGTACCGAAACAAAAACACTACCTGTACTCATACAGGTATAATGCGAGCATCATTGCTATTGCCGCCCACGTTACTGTCGGCTCGGGCTCAAGGAGGAGGATGTGGAAGGTGATGGACATATGCCTGAGGCTACAGTGGGTTTCTTGCAGCCTGAGGCGCCCCGGGCCAGCGAAATTGTTCGGGTGGAGAGCGGAACAAGAAAGGAGCGCTGTAAGTTAGCCGGCTAGAAGCCCGTTTAGGCGTCCTACAGGCCTGAAGACGCCTACAGGGGGAAATCTGTCCCCCTGGGGCGGCGTCCTTCGGGGATCGGGAGTTCCAGGGCAAAACCGCGCATCAGGCTGTCATTGGCCTGAGCACATGACCTGACCCACTTTTCCATTCTCTCTCTCTCGCTCCTTCCTGCCCTCTGACCCGGTGTCCCGTTGTCCCGTTCTCCTCTGCAAAATCTCGCCAAACTTGCTTCCCTCCCCAGCAAAGGCATCTCTCCTTCCCCATCTCTCCTCTCCTTTTTTCTCCCCTTCTTCAATTGCACACTGCTGCAATTGTTTCCGTCCTTAATAGCACCATGTTCCGCAACGCTCTCCGCCAGTCTACCCGCGCTGTCGGCGCCGTCTCTGCTGCCGGCAGGGTCGCTGCCGTAAGTATCTCCTCACCCTTTTTGCCGAGAACGAGACCGCAAAAGAGCCCAGCAGTACCAGCAACCATCGTCATCCAACAACGAGCTATTTGCATCGATGCATCAGTTATTGATGTATCTAGGAGCTCAATTGGCCTGCTGGAAATGCTTCATGAGCTTTTTTTCGAGCTCCTTGGACCTTTACTGTCCTGCCTCTGCAGCTTCGGCTAACTTTTTTGCTCTCAGACTCGAAATGCCGCACCCGTCGCCCTGAACGGCGCCGCCCTCCAGGCCCGTTCCTACGCCGACAAGGCCTCGCCCACCGAGGTCTCCTCCATCCTCGAGCAGAGGATCCGCGGTGTCCAGGAGGAGTCTGGTCTTGCCGAGACCGGCCGCGTTCTTTCCGTCGGGTATGTGGAGCTTTAGGGGAAAACACCTTGACCGTGGGGAGAGCCAGGGGAGAGGAAACAACAGCTGAGAGAACATGCCGAGCGCATCTCAGAGCTGCCTTCTCTACCTTTACGCCATGATGGTCCCTGATTGACCGGGATAAATTGCTGATTGAGTCTTTTTTGTGCAGTGACGGTATCGCCCGTGTCCACGGTATGGCCAACGTCCAGGCTGAGGAGCTTGTCGAGTAAGTGCCACCAACACACATTGATACGATTAGTTGTCACTATAGGTGTCAAAATCAAAGCTAATAAAGCAATCCAGGTTCGCCTCTGGTGTCAAGGGAATGTGCATGAACCTCGAGGCCGGCCAGGTCGGTGTCGTCCTGTTCGGTTCTGACCGTCTTGTCAAGGAGGGTGAGACTGTCAAGCGTACCGGCGAAATTATCGATGTCCCTGCTGGCCCCGAGATGCTCGGCCGTGTTGTCGACGCCCTCGGTAACCCCATTGATGGCAAGGGCCCCATTAAGGCTGCCGAGAGGCGCCGTGCCCAGCTCAAGGCCCCCGGCATTCTGCCCCGTCAGTCTGTTAACCAGCCCGTCCAGACTGGCCTCAAGTCTGTCGACGCCATGGTTCCCATCGGCCGTGGCCAGCGTGAGCTGATCATTGGTGACCGTCAGACCGGTAAGACTGCCGTCGCTCTTGACGCCATCCTCAACCAGAAGCGCTGGAACGACAGCAAGGACGAGGACAAGAAGCTGTACTGTATCTACGTCGCCGTCGGTCAGAAGCGCTCGACTGTCGCCCAGCTCGTCAAGACTCTTGAGGAGAACGACGCCATGAAGTACTCCATTGTCGTTGCCGCCACCGCCTCCGAGGCCGCTCCTCTCCAGTATCTCGCTCCCTTCACCGGTGCCTCGATCGGTGAGTGGTTCCGTGACAACGGCAAGCACTCTCTCGTCATCTTCGACGATCTTTCCAAGCAGGCCGTCGCCTACCGTCAGATGTCGCTGCTCCTCCGCCGTCCCCCCGGTCGTGAGGCTTACCCCGGTGACGTTTTCTACCTCCACTCGCGTCTTCTGGAGCGTGCTGCCAAGCTCAACAAGAACCACGGCGGTGGCTCCATGACTGCCCTGCCCATCATCGAGACCCAGGGTGGTGACGTGTCTGCCTACATTCCCACCAACGTCATCTCCATCACCGATGGCCAGATCTTCCTCGAGTCTGAGCTCTTCTACAAGGGTATCCGCCCCGCCATCAACGTCGGTCTTTCCGTCTCCCGTGTCGGTTCGGCCGCCCAGGTCAAGGCCATGAAGCAGGTCGCCGGTTCCCTGAAGCTCTTCCTTGCTCAGTACCGTGAGGTCGCCGCCTTCGCCCAGTTCGGTTCCGACCTGGACGCCGCCACCAAGCAGACCCTGTCGCGTGGTGAGCGCCTGACGGAGCTCCTCAAGCAGAAGCAGTACACGCCCATGGCTGTCAACGAGATGGTTCCCCTCATCTACGCCGGTATCAACGGTTACCTTGACTCGGTGCCTGTCGCCCGCATTCTCGAGTGGGAGGCCTCTTTCATCAGCCACCTCAAGACCAACGAGTCTGAGCTGATCGCCACCATCGACAAGGAGGGTGCCCTCAGCAAGGAGCTCGAGGAGAAGCTTAAGAACACCGTCGTCACCTTCACCAAGAGCTTCCTCGGTTAATTGTTATACCTCACTTTAAGGCGCCAAAAAAAGTAAGCTCTCTGGAAAGAAGGGCCAACATTTCAAAGTGGTGTTGCGCCAGGTAGCTCAAATCTAGAGTTGGAGATGTTGTCGTTGCCATGTCGTCTTGTTAGTACCTGCTTTTTCCCCCTCTTTATTATCCTCAAACAGAAGCACAGCTTGAGGGGGAAGCGAAATGACTTTGTGTGATGGGAAAGGGGGGAGAAATCGCCAGTCGTACCACAATTGTAAATTAGAGCTTAAAACTCAATTGAAAGCCCTCCGATTTCCTTTGTTCCAATAGTTTTTGAAACCTGTCATGTTCCCACTGTTCTCTTGTCTGTTAGTGCGTGTGTATGTTTATTTGTGGCTTATAATATGATGTATATATGTGTGATGCGTAATGGGTGTTGAATCTCGTGACATCATGGTTTTATTAATTTGCCTCTTCGGGACTCGGATAATGCCCTCACTCTTTGAACTGATTACCCTCCTCCTCTCATTCTCAACACAAGAAACATCACATCAAGGACTGTTTGTTTAACTAACGCCCCTCTCTGATATAAGACAACACCACCCTCCAGAGATAGTTCCTTTCTTTCCGACATAACCGGTTCCGTCCCCTCACCTACAATGGGCGAACCCGCCCCCGGCATGTCCGCCATGACGAAGCAAGTCCTCGCCAAGGTCCAGAGAATGGTACCACCCATGCTGGACAGTTTTCACAAGGGTGAGCAGCCCTGGAACATACCATGCGACATTTCAGGGAGAAAGAGCAATTACCAGTCATCTAACCTTGTCAACCTCTTTCC
The DNA here is from genome assembly GCF_012550715.1 of Geosmithia morbida. NCBI lineage: Eukaryota > Fungi > Ascomycota > Sordariomycetes > Hypocreales > Bionectriaceae > Geosmithia > Geosmithia morbida. The sequence goes on from NW_023336195.1 coordinate 617,992, forward strand.
CACAGGCCAACTGGGTCGTATAGCCGTCATAGGCGGCAGTAAAGAGTACACTGGAGCGCCATACTTCTCAGCCATGGCGAGCGCAAAGCTAGGATGTGATATGGTCTGTCTCCTTCTTCTTTCTCCATTTTCTCTACCATTCCTTACAGGAAATTGACACATGGCCACGACAAAAGTCTCACGTCATCTGCACGCCCGGCGCAGGCGACGTGATAAAGACGTACTCGCCCAACCTTATGGTTCACCCTCTGATGCGCCAGGGGCCATACTCGCAAGTCGAACGGGCTCAAGGGGCCAACCCGGCCGTCATAGCAAAGGGCATAATCGAGATGTTCCCCCGCCTCCACGTCCTGGTCGCCGGGCCCGGTCTGGGTCGCGATCCCCTCATGCAGGACACGCTGGCGCATGTGATACGGGCCGCGCGGGAGCAGGGTATCCCCATCGTCATCGACGCCGACGCACTGCAGGTTGTGCAGAAGGACCCTTCCCTCGTGAGGGGCTACTCCGAGGCGGTGCTGACGCCCAACGTCGTCGAGTTCGGACGGCTCTGCGACGTGCTGGGCGTCAAGGTCAAAGACGATGCCGATACGAAGAGAGAGACGGCAAGAGTAGAGGCCCTCTCTAGGGAACTGGGCGGCGTGACCATCATACAGAAGGGCCAGAGCGACTTCATCTCCGACGGGGAGACTACGCTGATCGTCGACGTCGTGGGCGGAAAGAAGCGCAGCGCCGGCCAGGGTGACACCCTTACCGGATCTGTGGCTACGTTTCTTGGCTGGAGGAAGGCTTACCTCGACGGCCTGTGGGACACGGGGCCGTCGAAGATGGATGGCCATGAGTTGCTGAGGTTGGCCGCTTTCGGAGGCAGTGCGATAACGAGGGTATGTTTCTTTTCATCGACTTTTTCTTCCCTCCTCTACCATACCCCTCTGCGCTCTCGCCTGCTCTCATACATGTTCACCGAAAATAAACAAGTAGTCCTCTAAGCACAGGGCTGACCACACAACAGGAAGCATCCCGTCTGGCGTTTGAAGAAAAGGGCCGCAGTCTCCAGGCCAGCGATCTAACGGACCAAGTACACATTGCCTTTCTCAACTTATTCGGGGAAGACGAGGAGTCGTCCAAACTCTGAACGAGTTCCCCCTCCTCTCATCTGTGAATAAAACAACGTCAGTACAGACAGGGGGCACATAATGAACCGATACCATACAATCCTGCAGTTCAAGTGCGAATCGGATTCATAACGATTTTATTTCTCATTGAGAAACATGCGTCTGCGGCTTAGGTGTGTTGTTCCTCTTGCCACAACGGTTGCAGGGGGTCACATTACATTGTACCCCCTCGACCAAGAGGGAAGAGCAGGAAAAGAAAAGAAGAGCAATTATTACATGTTAATTACTCTCCGAGGTCACATACACTCCTACTCGTTTGTTTTGACAAGGTCAAACACAAAGCTTGCTCAGACCACCCCTAACATTTTACGAACAAGCAGACATGTGGGACTGCAGCCCCCTTCGAAGGCCACCGGATGCAAGTTTCGGGTCGATCATCATGTATCGGATTGTGCACATCTTGTAAAAAGAGATTTCTTCACATCCTAAGACTCGTGCAGGGCAGAGATGTGTGTGTGTGCGTATGCTTGTGTTCATTTGTACTGTGTCTCCTTGCAGCACCCAACTTGACACTCCTGCCAACTCATTTGTTCCCTGATGGGATGATGCGTAAATGTATGCAATATGTGGCTTCTATGAGAGAACATTTATAAAACCAGTTGCTAACACTTTACACTCGGGGCGATATATTGGCAGCTCCCACTACATCATCTTCCATCATCATTTGGTGTAAATATGAATGTACCTCCCTCCCCCTCTTCACTCACCAGCTTCCCTTTCCAGTCTCTAATCAGTATTATTGCTGTAATAACTCTACGTTCGCACCCGGACAAGAGTGATCCCAAATACTACATGTATTACCTATAATAAATCAAAACTCCGTGAAAGCCAAGATGCGAGACCTCAACAAACAGGGATAAAACGTCCGCCTACCTCTATTCGTGGAGAGAGAGACAGTGGAAAGTCAGAAATGGAAAATTGAAATGCAAGTCATGTCCCTTATCCCTTTTTCTCCGTGGCAAGGGGGGGGGGGGGAGGGACCTGAGATTATGTGCCGAGGACCTTTCGTTGGCTGTTCCTTCTGTTACCTGCAGCATACATACGAACACGAGTAGAGGAGGCAAATGAGAATGGAAAAGAAAAAAAAATCCAAGACAGGTATTGACAACTTGCAGGTGGGAGATTCAACTGTAGGAACAGGGGGAAGTGAAATGAGAAAATCAACGTTTCTGTTCAATAACATTGGCCTATGCTCAACGAGTAGCCGTTACATTCAACGCTTGGGATGGTTCGAACAACTCTGGGGAGAGGTTCAGTCAAGTCGGTTTGATTGTTGGGCTTCACCATTGTCCCGTTGACTCTGATGAAGCCAGCTAGTACGATAAGCTGGAACAAGGTAGGTGCAGGTAGCAACTAATCCTGCTTTTCCTTCCCAGCAGATTCTCGAAGGCTCCGCACCATCGAATCCTGTCTACGGTTCATATTGAGCTTTCGTGTGTACCACCGGTACACATAGCTAATGAGATGGAGACACGGGTAGACGGGGCCCCAAAAAAGGAGAGGAAACAAAGGGAACCAAAGACGATCTAAATTCATAAGAGTGATATCGAGGTGGGGACTGGGGCCATTCCGTCCGGTTTCCCCGGGGTTACCGGGTTTCGAACAGTGTTGAGGCTCCTGCTCGTCCACAGTATCACTCCGTAATAGCAGATCTCAGGCTAATATAATACGGCAGATTCGAGTCGATGTCCCAGAAAGGGAGAGAAGAAACACACTGACGAAAAGCAACTACTGTTACTGACACGGGCGCCGTCCATCTTCCTGTTTTGCTACGCGAATAAAGAAGATGGTGGTCGACTAAGACCAAACTCCTCGTGGATGGTAGACAATGTCGAGGTCATGGCGCATATGCGGCCCTGAAATCTGTATACTGATATATCCACTGAAACTTGCTGGAAGCTCTGGATACGGAACAATCTAGGTGCCTTGGTGCCTTGACGGCCCGTATGCAGGGTTTGAATGACAAGAGGTTTGCCTCGATGGTGAGTATCACATGTTCCTGTTCCTGCCTGTTCCCGTTTGTTTTACAAATAAGTGTGTCGATACCGACGAGGTTTCTTCATGCACCCCTGCGGAGATCGGGCCTTTACATAAACTTTCTGCAGGCCTAGAATACTGGAGGGGAATCCGTGAGGAAAGAAAAGAAGACGGGGGGGGGGGGCAAGAATGATACTCGGTTGGCATCCATTCTGTCGAGCTGAATTGCGTCTTGTGGTAGCTGTAAACAGGTGTTACTACCCAACGAATCTCGTAGTATCTTGTTGCCAAGCACTCAAAGAAATGGGTAAACTGCAAGTCTTTCCGGTGTCTAGGCAATAACAACACTGACGCTCGTCGTATGGAATAGTACATCGCCAGTGTCTGTCGTACATGTGTAGTAAGCGATTCTGTGGTGACCAGAGCCCGATACCACGTCACTGGGCCTCCACTGGCTTGAGGAATGATGTATAACTAATTTCATCGATGTGAGGGACGATGGGGAGAGACCAATCAATACAAAGAGTGTTTTGTGTACTCCATACAGGTACTGGTCCTAGAAAGAAAGCGTGTTTATACTTCGCACGTCGTACTGAACTGCCATCTACTGCGCATTAGCCAGATATGGATCCCGGGCCTTATGTCGTCTCTTTCCTCGACGCCCTTGGGGGCAGTGAATGGAGCACCGTGGAGGCAGGGTCGAGACATTGGACGGCCACAGGAGCCACATTGGGAGCTAAATTCGCCGTCAACATTGAACTAGGACACCTCCAGAGTTTGTCCTAATGCAGGTAGTGATTGAGTGTGAGGGGCTCCTAGTGGTAGACGAACAGGTAATAGTGGTGATGGATTCCGTACTCTGTAGACTTGTGCTCTACGCAAAAACAATTGCTTTTTTTTTTTTGGATGACCCCGGGGGCCCGCCTAAATCTTGGACGGCCTGAGAGTTGTTTTTGTGTGTACAGTACAAGTAGTGCCACGGACCACGGACCACCAGTACTCGTACGGCTGGCTGTATTATCGACTAATGACGGGGCAACAATGGCCTAGCAGTTGAAGCAGACATTGTATGAGAGGGGCCCGTGCGCACTGGAAGAGCCGGCCGTGGTTCCTTCTGATGGCTTTCGTCGTCTGGAGTGGGAAAACATCGCTAGTACTGGCGACAGAGTTCTTGTTACTGCCGCGTCGGAAATACCATAATAAAAAGGTTCCGTATGCTTCCAATTGCAAAACAGGAACTAGAAAGAGAGGACAAGCAACCCCCATCTTCGGGTAGTCCGAGACAAGATGGGGCCCATGAGCGAGTGGAAGCTGTGATAGTAGTAAGGCTAGCCTCCCTACTTGTTTCTCAGCGAAATATACGTGTTTAACCCGAGCCACAATTGACACGATGAACGACGTACAAGTAACGGGAAATGAGAGGCGACTTGTCAGCAGAGCCGTACCGATCTTTCTTTTCCAGCAGCCTCTAGCGTCCACAGGAGAAAGAGGGTAGAGGCCAAAGCAATATGTACGAGTGTTCTAAACGAGTGACTTGAGCGAGGACCCATACTCCGCGTTGGTTATCCGTACAGCACCCCTGCAATTCATGGTCAGCGGTACAGGATACTGACTGCGCTGCCAGTGCCAGGACCCGTGTGCGAGTGCGGGGATGAAGCCGTACTTGGCTGTCGGGCAACACTTGCACTCTCCCCGTATTCCATTGTAGCTGGTCTGCGTGGTGGGTGCACAGGCCTCGTGGTTCGCCATATGTTGTACAGGTCAACGGTTCCCTAAGCCAACGGCACAGATTCCACGACACAGAAGCCAACGGAGCTTATTCTGTCACCTGTCTCTTTGAATGAGGTCAGCAATGGCCCCATCAAGATGCTTGGGGTTGCATACAGATGAGGTGGCTGGAATGTAACCCCTCCACAGATGCTGTGCGTTCACATAATCCGAGTGCTTGGAACCGAATACTTTGCCTGCGCCACGACGTACCAGCGTATGCGTACTCGTACCAAAGCAAGGGAGCAGAAATCAAGTGAAATAAATACTGGGCTGTCGTGGAGAGAAAGCTGGTGTCAGCCACACCCTCTTGGCTCTGCTCTCCGTGGTGTTTGTATCCTTTGGTCTGCTTCCGGACGCCACGTATCGGTTGGAAATACGAGCGAGGAGCCATGACGTTCGGTTGGCGTGGTTGGGTGTTAACTTCTCGTACATGGGGACAAGGCGAGGAGAGAAAAGACAGTAAACATTCAGCCTTTCAGGTGCTTTGAGCGGATGGCGCCAAGACCCAAGAACATACACATGGGTGCTCGTAGCATCACGGACACGCCTACACCTGCATTCTGGGAGAAACTGGGTGAACGATTGGATAAACTGATAGAGGCTGTTGCATTGTTTACTCTCCTTTCTTTTTCTCTACTCTGCTCCTTTAGACGGCCGATGACACAAAAGCATGGCCCGTAACGAGGAACTGTGCCGGGCCGGACGACGTGGCGAGACGTCAACGCGAATACGATACATCAAGTTGAGAAGGCCTGGGATTTTTGATATTACTGATCGGACCAGAAATTCACGAGAGAACAAGAAAAATCAGAGGAGGTAGCCGACGATAATACGAGTGGTAGGAACGTCACACTGTACTTGCCTTCAAGTTGGCTTGCCTTGCTTTGGGGGCAAAAGGAAAACGGCGGGGTGCTCGTCCAACGTTTAGGCCTTACTGCGGGACTGACTCGGGGGTCCGGTGGTCGGGAAGCACCTAGAGGGACTTAGAACGCTGTTACGTATCGCCTGGAGCATCGCCTAGAGCCCTAGACTTACAGGCCCTGTAGCACTGAACTAAGGCTATGGAGGACATATCCGCCGCCCCATGGAACCTCCGCATTCCCCGGGGGCCAGATTGAACTACAGTAGCCTATCCGATTCAACCTACCGAGTAGTCATACGCTACTAAGGAGTGAGTACATTATAATATGCAATGGATCCATTTACATAAATACATTGCTACCTCTACCACGCACTCCGAATGTGCGGCATGTCGTATGTCGTGTTAGTCTTGCACGGCGTATTGTAGCTCGTCTTGACTTGGAAAGAGAGACGACGGAAGAGGGGGACAAGCCCCTTCCTCCAAGCTGTCCGATCGCCCTTGCCTCTCATCTCGACATGGTTTACCTGGCCAAGAAAAACCTTACGGAAAGGGTTCCCTGCGCCTTCCCTGTTTCCATTTTTCTATTTTTCAGCCGTAAGGGATGGCAGTACTCCGTATGTCTTAGCGGGGTTGCGCCTTCCATCATTTCTCTTGCGGAGGCGTTGCTAGAGGGTCAAAGGGTAAGAACGAGCTGCTGTGTTCTTTCCTAGTCTCTAGCCTACCTAGGTGATGGGTGCATGGGCCCTCCCTCCCCTCCCCCGAGTCTCAAGGTACATGGTTCATCGTGCATGGTTCCCTCTCCCGGTTCCTCGTCCCATCTCCACATCACACCACACCACACCATTACACCCACCCACTACACCAATTTGAGTGAGATCTGAGATGCAACAGTTTTTGTTGTCTACCCTTCTGAATTGTCTGTCTCTCATTCCCGTGGCCCCGGCTGCATATCGTCCCACCTTGGAAACAATCAAACACACCATATTATCTTTTCTCGTCAACTTCTGTTAATAAACCCTCCCTTACCTCGCTCCCCTTCCACACCATCATCTTGTGTTGTTGATAATCTTTCCCGCTTCGTGATGCATAATACCCACTAGGTTGTCAAATCAACCACCATCTTCTCAATCACTGCTGCGTGTCTTGCTTATTTCTGAATTCGACTCGGACCCTTCTCTCGTCTCTGGTCCCCATCTCTGAAACTCTTCGTTTCTCTGCTGAGTGTGAGACCCAGCAGTTTAATAAGTATGCCATCCCATCTCATGTTGGTTCTCGTCAAGACTGAAGCTTTCTCGTTCTCCCTCTCTTGCTGATTCTTTCTAAGCCCTTGGCATCTAAGTCCTTGACCTGTCATGCTGCCCCTTTGACTGTCCTTTCCTCACATTTGACTTCACATATAATTTCCCGTCCGGGAATTCATTCACTTACATCTTGTCTTCACTGTCGAATTCTTTTCGCTTACACGGCCAACAACCAACGCGACGCTGGACGCACCAGGTGTGCTAGGGAGCTTGGATATCCCTCGTCCATTACTGTCCGTTCTGAAGCTACATCTCAGCTGCTCTGGTTTTACAACGACCCTTGCACTCTCCTTATCTTGAAAGGTTGGCGAATGATACACTTCGACGCTGTCATGTGTTTATGGCTAACTTGGTCGTGCCTGTGTGTTGAACAGCTCGAGAACTTTAACATGGCGAACGGCCTCGACAGACTGGAGAAGTTCTTCTCCTCGAAGCGTAAAGGTTCCTTCTTCTCAAATGAGCCATCTAGTACCCCGCCTACTGCACCGCCTACCGCACCCGCAAGTCCAACCCGTCCAGCAGGCGCAGACCTGTCCTTCCCATCCCCGTCCTTCATCCGACCCAAGACGTCTCGTATGGCTGCTCGAGAAGAGCGCCGTGCCAAGGGTGAAAACGGTCCTTCTCCTGTGGAATCAACCTTCCCCGGCCGCAAAGCCTCGACCAACAGTAGCAGCTCCTCCAGCACCATCGCCTGGCGTAGCGCCAGGAGCACCCGTCCTCGCTCCTCTTCCCTTGATAGTGAGAGACGCGAGGAGCTTACATCGGTTTTTCGTGGATTCGAGTTCCCCAAACCCCCACCCAGCCGACAGGAAGATATGAACTCGCCGTGGTCCAACTATGCCTCCAAGAGGCTGCCCAGCCTTCCTGGTGGCGCACCTCGCCCCATCTCCCCACTTCGACTCGATGCACCTGCATCCAGGCTTCACACTCCTCCTTCGTCCGACCCCGAGGATCATGACTTGTCTCAGAGGCGCCCCAAGGCCAAGAAGCTACAATTAGCCCCCTGTACCAATGTCCCGCTTACTCCAGAGTCGTCTCCAGAAATGGGTCCAAAGTCTGACTGGCAGCTTCATGGCAGCACCACCAAGACGAAGCCTCAGACCCCTGGCTTCTTCGCTGAGATGCAAATGCATCTAGAAAAGACCTTTGGAAAGGCAGATGACTGCCACAGCGGCACAGAGGCCCAGCCCAAATCTGACCCGCCGTCGACTACTCGCAGCATCGACAATGTCTTTGAGCCCTCGCTGTCTGGAGGCTCCCTTTATGAGCCTGACTTTGATGAGTTTCTTAACCTCAGCGATGATAACGTCGCTGAGTTTGACCCCACGGAGATATCAGAGGTGCCAGAAGTTCTAGACACACCTCGTCCAGCTACATTCTCTGGAACAATGTCACCTTCGGTGATGTCCGCCCTTCGTGGCCCCCGGATGCTGACGCTCGGCCCCCCCTACGGAAGCCGAGCCTCCAAGGCTGCAGCTTTCGAGGCCGCGCGCATCGCAAGCCGATACAACTTTGATATGATATACGTTGTCAACTTGTGGCCCGAGGACAGCTCGGCAGGTCTTGGTGGCCCTCACTTCCAGGCCATGACAGGCCGCCTTCTGGCCGCTTATGGTCTGCACAACGCCTCATCTCCCTTCCAGATTTCGTCTGAGGCTCACGTCACCGTCCTCCGCTCCCAAAATTGGCTGGAGTACCGCGACGAGGAGGCTCTTGGTAGAGGTTTCGGTCGTGCCTATGCCTGCTCCTTCTACCCGGGCAAGTACGAAGGCCAGGGTTCCGTTCCATGCTCGCCCTCTATCGAGCCTGAGTCGATCGATCGTGGCATCGTGTTTGCCGCCTACCGCAAGCCCGCAGCAGACGGTTCCATTCAGTTCTCGACTCCTCTTGAACTGTTCAATCTCCGTCGGGATGTCGAAGCCATGGTTGAGATGCTCATTGACATTCACGTGGCCAACCGTCTTCGTCAGCCCCCCATCCTCACCAAGTTCCCTGACGAGACGGGACCTATCCCTTCGATGCAATTTTTTTGTGCTTGAACCAATCATTGTCTGTGTCCATGCCATTACTATACGTTGTTTCCTTTCTGTCCCCCTTTCTCTTTTCCTTTGATGACTCTCACGATACCTTATTGGCGGCTTCTGAATGGATTTTCTACGAGTTACTAATCCCCTCTCTTCTCTTTCTGCTATCATGTACGGCGCAACGTTTTTTTCTCCCAGAGGGGGGGCTTGTATATGCGTCTACCCTACAGATGCTACAGTCTTTTGCTCTTTTTATTTTTCAGGGAGGTCATTGTTCTCTTCAGCGGAGGAGTCATATCTGAACTAGAAGGGTGCGGACCTCTTGCTATGTTTTTGGTTCTTTTTATCCTGGTATTTGTTGTTGAATCATGATATTATGATATGGTTATATGTTGAAATGGGAGCCCAGACCCTGTAGGGGTGTATATAATTTGAATAGTACCAGTAATGACGGATCCAATAGTGTCAAGACGGGTGCCATCTTGCCAAGTACTAGGGCATTTAGACAGGGAATAATAACATGTCGTGAAAAGAAAGATTCGTACAGTCGTTATATATATATATATATATATATAGTGTTCATTCTTCCATTGTAACATGGTGTCCACAGGAAAGGTGGTATGGCGATATGATCAATCAAAGGGAATCCTCCTCAATGACTGGCCACCACCTCTCTTCATCTCCTGAGCGGCAGCAATACTGCTGGGAACGGGTATTCCGCAGCAATCACCCCAGCCGGTACCATCATGCGCCTTACCGGGGGGATGATCGTGGCCAGCATGGGCACCATGCTCATGTTGATGGCCATCACGCCCCTGGTCACCTTCCTCGCCGTCCTCCTCGCTCATCCCGTCGACAGCAGGGATAAGACTGCCGAATAAGAAGTGCTGCATGACGGGCAGCTTGCCGAGGACCTCTGCGACGAACATGCGTCTCATGCCGGCGTCGATCTTGGCCCAGGAGCGGGCGGAGGAGATATCATCCAGCATGGGGCTGTGCCAGCGCAGGCCTTTGACCGTCTTTGTGGAGTTGACAAAGGCGACCTGGCCGAGGTACATGTAGTCGTGGGCGGACTCCTCGAGGGCGAGGTCGTGGTGGATGGAGCGCGGGGTGATGTATGGGTGGTGGAGGAGCTGGGGGGCGCCGAGGAGGAAGGGCAGGAACTGGTAGTCGTCTAAGCCCCAGACGCCGTGGGAGCCGGCGGGCTCGAGGTAATAGGATAGCTGGACGGTGCGCATGAGCGTAAGGTAGCGCGGGAAGACGAGCAGAGACAGGGCCTGGAGGGTGGGTCTGGATGACGGCAGCGTCGACGTCTGGTACAGGCAGAGAAGCCACATGACAAAGTTGAGCTCGTGACCAGACCCGTAGTCGATGCGGTCCCTGCTGCCGAACGAGTGGCATAGGTACACCGACGCCTCCCCGGCCGCATCGGCTGCGTCAGCAGAGCCGGGCCCGAGGAGCTGCGCGTGCCATCGCGGACTGGCCTGGTGGATCAGGTCAATGAACCCCCTGAAGGCTTTGTTGCCGAAGCGTGACCCCCCCTGCTCGTCCGGCGGCGACTGCGCGACGAAAGACTCTGCCTCGTCGAGGATGGACAGTATGGCGCGGATGGGCTCGCCAGCCTGGTCGGCCGTGACGGCCGAGCACGGCGTGTCGACGATGGCGTCGGCCAGACCGAATACCCACGCCTTTATGAGCGTTACGGTACTGGACTTGAGGAAGATTTCGTGGTCCTTGCGGGATAGAATGCGTCGCGTGGGCGTCTTGAACGTCCACCCGGCCTTGCGGGAGGTGTCAGGTGGTGGCGGGAGAAATGGGGTCTCGGGGACAGGGGACGGGTTGGTCGGTTGGTTGCGACGTTTGCGCGGTTCGAGCTTGGGAATTCGATCTTTGAGGTTGGGGACGGTTGCCGCCGCTGCCGCCGCCGTCGCCGCTGCGGCTGAAGCTTCAGGATTGGATTGTTGTTGCCGTTGTTGTGATGACATTTTTTGTTGTTTTGTTTGTAATGGGAAGAGTTTGGGGGAAGAGCTGTTGGTGGCGTGGTGGGGGTTGTTGATGGTCAGGGCGGTGGGTGACGATCGCGGGGGTGGTGTGTCTGGACAGAACTACAGCCCACTCACTCACTATACGTTACTAGGCCTGGGTTGGAAAAAAAAAAGTCATCAAGGTCCAACTTCAAACTCATACCCCGAAAAAACGTCTTCACAACAACACGCAGACAACACAATGCCACACGATCTGCCCAGCGCTGAACTGGCGCGGCTCGAAAAGGCCGACGGATCTGCTACTTTCTCCTATCAGGGTTACTCTATCATCTCGGCTGTCAATGGACCTATTGAAGCTCCCCGGCGTGATGAAAATGCCTTTGAGGCTTTGGTTGATGTGAATATTCGACCGGCTGCTGGCGTTGGGGGTGAGTATTCATTTCTATTTCTCAACCCCCCCCTTCTCTCTCTTTTCATAAACACGCATACGCACACACACGCTTTCTCTCCCTCTCTTTTATTATGTATGGCTAGTCATTATTAACGCCAGTCCAGGTACCGCTGAACGTCAGCTCGAATCGATATTGCAGTCTGCTCTGCGTCACGTCATTCCCGTCCGCGATTTCCCCAGGAGCATGATCCAGGTTACGCTCCAGGTCGTTCAGACGCCAGAGAATGCCTATGAGAATACCAAGGTTGTTCAGGCCCAAGCTGTATGTACCCCCCCTCTCCACCTCTTCTCCTTTTGTTGCTGTCTCCTGCTCCTTGACTCTTGCTGCGCATCACGGTTACTCACATGCGATTCCAGGACCTCGCTCTGATTCCGGCGCTGCTTCACTCTGCCATTCTGGGACTGTTGACGGCAGCCGTGCCGCTCAAGACGATTGCCACGGCGACACTACTTGCCGTACCATCGTCGGGGGACGGTGCCGGTGCAGGTGCCGCCACTATCGATCCGGACCCGGTGCAGGCTAGCCAGGCTAAATCCGTGCACGTTCTGGGATTCACATCGGACGGGGAGCTCCTCCTTGCCGAGAGCCAGGGGTCGTTCTCGCCGGACGAGTGGCGAGAGGTTTTACGGACTGGCGAGCAGGTATGCTGCCGGAAGAAGGACACGGTCATGAGCGACGAACCCGAGTCTACCAGTATACAAGACTTTATCAGGTCCGCCATGGAGACCAAGGTGGCCAAGGATCTTCACTGGAAATGAGGGGTTTCCTCTCTCTTGACAGAACGAGCAAAGTTCGTTCAGGACGGAAAAAAAGGAGGATGGGGTCCACCAGATAATACGATAACCCCCCCTCCCCCTTCCTGGGTGTCTGAAGAAGAAAAAGAAAAGAGGAAAATGACGGGAAAAGCGGGAGCTAAAGACGGCAACAACACTGAACAGTGGAGCGTACAATTATGAATAACTCGCGCCCTCCCGCGGGGTCCGATCAGCCGATCAACGTTGCCGAGGGGGGAGATACTATATGAGACGAACCAGGTCATTATCCCCTCAAAGCCGTTCATACTCGTACACGCTTGAGAAAGGGGAGGGCACGGTTTGTACCCTGCGTTAAGGTGTTACGTATCGAAGGTCCCAGGGAGCTTAAAACGAGCTCCAGAATAACGGGGGGCGAGACAAGGGGAGTGGATTGCTATAACAGTACGAGCATATCTACGAGTGGAGTCAACGTATAGCAGCTGGCGATACCTGTACGGACAATACTACTCGTAATGCCCGGTTCTTTCCCGAGAGAAAGTAACGGTGCAGGGGTGGATGGTCCACGTATGGTCGAGTGTGAGAGCGAGTCAGTAATATTTACGAGAATGAGATATGGAGAACTGGTCTGCTCGTAGTCCACATGGCTTGGTCTGGCTTGGCTTGGAATTTCAGACGGGGGGGTGAGGAGGGGGGGGGGGGGGGAGGATGGGAAATGCCATGAAGCATAAGTGGTAAAAATATCCTTTTCGCCGCGGCGAACATAGACATGCATGACGAGTACGATGCTTAGGGGACTCATGGTCGACCGTGGTCTATGTGAGAGGTTCATGTTAGCGGTTGTTGTGATTACGCGTGCATGCTGTATGTGTATATATGCGTGTAAGGGTGTTTTATAGATTCGGTAACGCGAGTGCTGGAAGGTAAACAAGAGTCACAAGTCGTAATACTTGTATAGCGCTAATACTGGTAATATGTAATGATGTCTAAAACAGTAAGAGGGTGTTGCAGAGGAGAGCTTATGAAGCACCAAGAGTATGAAGAGATGGCGCTAGATACAACACAGGGAGTATTACGAGTATTGCGGGGAAAGGGGAGGGGGGGGGGGGCGTGGGTGAGAATGGCTGATGGCAACGTGACAAGTTCAGTATTTATTTATTTTAAAGCATCCTGGCAATCATGATGTCAATTCGTATCATCATACTCCGTAGTTTGTAGTGGTGATAGTATTAATAATAGCATATATTCTGACAACTGCAGTAGCATGGTGATGATGTAGCATTAGCTCGGTGCTAATAATTGACGGCGGTAAATAACAATTGTCGAGTGGTGGGAAGTATTACTTGTACGCGTAGACACATGTAAGTAATGCTGTTACTCCGTACTATACGTCCCGTATCTGTAGTTGGCATTGCCCTGTGGCAGGTGCCAGGAGAGTATCAGGCTGGACATGGGGAACTTCGAGGAAGGAGAAAGAGAGGCAGAGAGGCGGTGGAGGCTGAAACGGGCAAGGGCCACTTCTGTACAAGTATGGAGTAGTCGCTCCTGCCTTGGCTTCTATTTACTGCAGATAACGGTACATGGCAAGTGCGACGGCCACAGTAGGGTGAATATGCCTTAGGCTACAGGACACTGTACTGAGTAATATTACTACCAGTCTACCACCGCGATCCTTCTTTTCCCTTCCGACCTTGGCATCACCTTGGCATCCCCCTCAACACCCCAAAGAATGTCACAGATACTCAAGGCCTTCATGGGCCTTGGTCCTCTTACGGCCCCCCCCCCCCTTTCCGTATTATCAATTCAAACCCACCACCAGATGCGTCTTATCACTGTCGTCTTGTACGGGTAGTTGGACAGGGCCCCGTCAAAGCATTAGCAGACCACTCGTTTCCACTTGTCGCGGCCAGGAGATGTTCCAAACTGGTGAATACTGCGGAGCACATACTCGTCGTTCTCAGACAACGATCCCCTTTCTCCCCTAGAATCAGACAAGAGATTAGTATTAAAAAGATTCGTGGTCGTCATCATTCCTTCCCTCTCCTCTCTTCTCTCTCCGTGTGTGCTCTATTCCTCTCGCTCTCCCCCTTCATCGCGGTCCGACAGACAAACTCTGGTAGTTGAGTCTCGTCCCCTCCATTTCTTATTATTTCTGCATTCGTTCCATCTTTTATATCTCTTGTCATTTCTCCACCCCTCCATCTTTATTCGTTCGAGTGCTTCTTCTAAGTCCGCCGTTGCCGCCATCCAATTCCGTTATATCGGTACTCGCACACCAGACCGAATTTGTTGCTGCTGGAACGGCACCCCAAGACATACACACGAGGATCACTCACATAATATTTAATATCCCGCTCTCCCCCCCCTCTCTTCATATTTCATTATTTCTCTATTTCTATCTCTCGGCCATTCATTTTCCCCGCATTCGATTCCGCCGAAGCCGACGCCGAAAGCAGACTCGGTATTATTCTCACGGAGTTAAACCCATTTCCGTGTGGCTGCACATCACCCACCAGGTGAGCTTTTCTTGTATACCAAGAACAGTTTATCTCTCTCTCTCTCTCTCAAAAAAAAAAAAAAAGAGATAGAGAGAGTTAAAAAGAAGAAACTAACGTCTCCCCTTTTGATAGATCCCTACCCTCCCGTTCTGGAAACGGTACCGTTATTTCTTCATTCTTGGATTTCGTGGCCACCTCCGAGTGACACCAATAGTAGTCCTTGCTTGACCATAATCCAAATACTCCACTACTACTACTCCCACCACCACCACCGCTCCCATTCACCACAATGGCAACCACATCGCATGAGCTGGCTTTCGTGCCCTCTCTGGCTCCCTCCTCTCTCGATACAAGCAGCACCGTCAGCGCGGCCATTGCACCCACCGAGGAACCGGTCAGTGATAGCCGTGACGCATCAGCACCGACGGACCAATGCAGTCAGCAGCAACTTGGTCTCACCTCATACACCACCGATAACGCTCCCTCTTATAAATCTTCGCTATCAAGCCACGCTCTCTTGTCTAGTCACGACCTTTCTCTCTCCCTGGATCGCCTCGTCACACGCCAAAAGAATGATTACGCCTCCCCAACCTCTGCCACTTCTAGCGCTCCCTCAACCACTCCCGCTACTGAGGCCTCCTCCACCTCCACCTCTGCCACCACCCCCGCCTCACCCGTCGCCGACCCGTGGGATCGCTGGTCGTTGCCGCGTCAGCAGCAAAAGCCCGCTGTTGTCAAACCCATAGCAGGCCCCGAGACGACCTCACTTCCCGACTCCATCGAGGCCCGTCTCGCCACTGTTCCCGAGCCTGCCAGGTCCGAGCCCCTTTCTCTCGACGGTGTCATGGTCCCCGGCGGCACCGACACCGGCATCGATCCGGAGGAGACCCAGGCTGTCGAGAAGCAGACCCAGACCAATCCCGAAGAGAAGATCCTGGGACTCCAGCGCCAGCACCAGCACCAGGCACCACCCCCACCGCTGCCCCTCAGGGACCCGATAGGCCCTTCGTCGTCCAGGAGGCTCAACGATGCCCTCAACAACCTAGTGCTGTCACAATCCGGGACGACGCCGGTGACGGCTCTGCCAGTCCTGAAGTCACCCTGCTTCTACCACCAACGCTTTGACGAGTCAGTCAACATTGACAAGATACTCGAGGAGATCAAGAACGACGACAGCATGTCGCACGGGCGCCTAGTACAGACGGCCACGGGCGTGCGCGAGGTGTCGAAGCAGCTCCAGCGGCGGCCCATCAAGCGCGCAGTGCGCAGCGTCATGATCGTCACCAAGGCGCGCGACAACGAGCTCGTGAACCACACGCGCGAACTAGCGACGTGGTTGATGAGCACGCCGCGGTACAATTCAGACCTCGGTGTCACCGTGTATGTGGACCTGCAGCTGCGCAACTCGAAGCGGTTCAATGCGGCGGGGATCCTGGAAAAGAACCCGCGGTTCAAGAACATGCTCAAGTACTGGACGCCGGATCTGTGCATGAACTACCCGGACGAGTTTGACCTGGTGCTGACGCTGGGAGGCGACGGCACGGTCCTCTTCACGTCGTGGCTGTTTCAGCGCGTGGTGCCGCCGACGCTGTCCTTCAGCCTGGGCAGCCTGGGGTTCCTGACGACGTTCGAGTACGAGCGGTACGTAGACCACCTGGACCGCATCATGGGCAACAGTGGCATGAAGGTCAACCTGCGGATGCGCTTCACGTGCACGCTCTGGCGGGCGGGGCCGGACGGGCAGACGCGCCAGGGCGAGCAGTACGAGGTTCTCAACGAGCTCGTCATCGACCGCGGGCCCTCGCCCTACGTCTCCAACATGGAGCTCTACGGCGACGACGAACTGCTCACTGTCGTTCAGGCCGACGGATGCATCTTCTCGACGCCGACGGGGTCGACGGCCTACTCCCTCTCGGCCGGCGGCTCCCTCGTCCACCCGGACATTCCGGCCATCCTGCTCACGCCCATCTGCCCGCACACGTTGTCCTTCAGGCCCATGGTCCTCTCGGATACGATGGAGCTACGCGTTGCCATCCCACGCAACTCGCGTGCCACCGCCTATTGCGCCTTTGATGGCAAGGGCCGCATCGAGCTTCGCCAGGGCGACTACATCACCATCTCGGCCTCGCAGTACCCCTTCCCCACTGTCACCCGCACCGACACAGAATGGTTCGACAGCGTCAGCCGCACCCTTAGGTGGAACGTCCGTGCTGCCGCCCAGAAGCCCTTTGATAGCGGGGCCGGCTCCGAGGCCGGGTGTGATGCCGAGAGCGACGGTTGGGATATCGACACGGATAGTGGCTTCTATGCTAGTGAGGATGGGAGCGTGGCTGCCAGTCCCAGACGTCTAGAGATGTAGCTTGTTCGGTGAATGGTTTTTACTTCTTTTTTCTCCCCCTGTTCCTTCTTGTTGTTTCTTGTCTTTTTCACATGGTCCATCCTTCATTTCTCTTGGATCTCTTGCCCCTATTTACTTTTTTTTTTTTTTTTTGCTTTCATGTTGAGCGTGTTATAACGATGGATACAAGAATTAGAACAGATGCATCTAGGGTTTTAAAGAGCATACAACTCGTTCCCAACCCCCCCTTCCCTTCTATCTCACCAGACCTTATTATCAACCTTATCTAACCATGTATCTGATTGCTCTTACTCCAAGTCTCCTTGGATTAGTTCCAAGTCTCCTTGGATTAGTCGCTGACATTGACATTCTACCAGTATGCATTGCTTTTCCTTTGTAATTCTACTCGACACTGACATTCTGCTAGTTGTAACATATAAGGTGTGAGTTGTACATGGAACAAACACATGCATTTAGATACCATTCCATGATGCCATGCCAAGTAGGTATTAGTCAAAAATAGAACTGTGCTGTTTTCCAGACCATGACCAATAAATTACAACGACCGAACTGAACCCAACCCAACTCCTGTTCTAAATACAAACCATCAACGTTATCATGATGCAGGTAAGACGTTTAAAAACAAAAGAGAAAGAAAGAAAGATGAAGAAAGAAAGAGGAAAAAAGTAAAAAAGGAGGGAAAAAACTCCCCACCGAAAATATCACACAAATGATAGCCTCCGGACAAAACCCAACAAGACCAAAAGTCGTCTTGTAAAAGAAAAGAACGAGAAATATAACATAGAAAACACGGACAAAAGAAAAAATGTAGGAGAGGGACAAGAAAAGCCATCAGAAAGAAATGGGTGCCTCCCAATTTCCCCTCCTAAGAGACAACAGACTACTAGCGACGTCCATATCCCCCTTTTTACTAGGACTGACGTCGACACCCATGAACCCATCGACCTCTTCGGTGGAGCGGAGCTTCTTTCCACCGTCGACGGCATCGTCAAAAATGGCAATCGCCTTGCCACCGTCCTTGGCGTTCAGGCGTACCCGACTCGACTTGGTCAGGTTGCTATTCGCCCTCCGGGACGAGGCATCCTGCAGGGGAGTCATTTCCGGCCTCGTCGTCGTAGCTGTTTTGCGTGGCGCCGATGACGGAGGCTCCTGCTGCCGATGTTGCTGCTGCTGCTGTTGACGTGTCTCAGAGGGACTCCAGTTCTCCTTGTCCGAATCGGCCGTGGGGGACAGCCAGATGTCCTGATCATCCTTTTTCTCGGTGCTCTCCAGACGAGCAAGGCTGGACGTTGCACGGCTGAGCTTCGCGCGCTTGGTGCCATGCTGGAAGGGACGGCGGGAGGCATCGCCATTGCGCTTGGAGACACCGCTGGGCTGGAGGATATTTCCGTGGCCGTTACTGCTGGTGTTGCTGCTGGAACGGATGAGGCTTATACGAGCCAGCGCATCGCCGTTGGACTCCTTCTCCGCCATGGCGGTGAGTTCGTCGCGCGTCTGGGATGCCGCGCACGATTCCCAGGCGTCGACGTTGCGTGAGCGGCCGGAGGGGCCACGAGGCATGGAGGGGCTGGAAGCAGCGGTGCCGGAGGCGGTGGCGGGATTGAGCAGCGTGGAGATGGAGGGGAGTCTGACACCGCCGCTATTGGGGGTGGTAGTAGCGCTGTAGCTGCGGCGGAATTCGCGGGGACGAGGACGCGACGAGGGTGTGCAACCCTGGTCGGCACCGTTGGGGGAGCGCTGGGAGGCAGGTGAAGAGCGGCCAGCGCCAGTGGTGGAGGGCGTGTTGCTGTCGCGTTGCAGCTGTCGTTGTTGGGGCGTGGGGACGAGCTCGGCTTTGCCGTCGAGGGAGCAAGATAGGCGGATCTGAGACTGGGGGGTTGAGCAGTGAGAGGGGGCAGTGGGGGATGAACGGTCGACGCTGGTATTGTCAGTGGGGGTATTCGTCACGATGGACCTTCCTTGCAAAGGAATAGCGAGAGTATAGAGTGAGGAGAGGGGAGGAGAGCATACCGGAAGGTAAAGGAAGAGTCGACATAGTGAGATGAGGGAGCAGGCGTGGAGAGAGCATTAACAGTGACGGGGGTAGCACCGCTCTCGCGACGACGGTTGGCAAGGTATCCCAGGGTTCCGGGGAAGGAGCTGGAAAGGCTGTTGTTGGGAGAAGAGTCTTGATGTTGAGGCGCTTGGTGGTCGCGGTGGTGGTTGCTGTCCATCTCGGACAGACTGCGCGAGTGGTGACTGTGGCTGTTGTGATGATCGAACGAGGCAGACATAGCAAGGCCAGAGGAAGAAGGATGAGGATGAGGATGGTGGAGGGAAGTCTCCTCGGGGCTTCCAAGGCCGATAGAAACGGGACCGTGGGTGACTTTGAGAACGCTCTCGCCGTGGTGGAAGGTGTCCTTGCTGTTGGCGACGAGACGGATGCCGCTGTGGTGGAGGTTGGCCAGTTCCTCGCTGGTGAGGGGTCTCGACTTGCGGCGATCGTTTTGACGACGATTCTGGAACCAGACCTTATACTCTGTCAATAACCCAAACGCGTATAGTGGTGACCAGAAGGGTAATTGGTAGTTACCTGGACTTCCTTTTCCGAAAGCGAGACGCGCGATACTAGGTCAAGGCGCGCCTGCTTGTCGGGTTTGCTGTTGGCGCGGTAGGCGTCTTCGAGTATCATCTTATCGTGAGCCCTGTGATAATAAAACAGCAAAGTCAGAATACACACAGGTCTTTTCTTCCTGTCCCCCCTCCCCCCCCCCCTCAAGGTAGAGAATATGCAAATACCCGGTTCTTTTTCTCTTAGCTCTCGGGTGCTTTTCCGAGCGATCTGCAAGGCCGACCGACGTGTCATGGTCGTCACTGAGCTGGGAGGACGAGGCGGTCGAGATGAACGAGGTGGAATGGCCATCTGCGTCATTGGAGCTGCTCCCGTTCGGCGAAGGCGTGTTGATGATCTTGCTATTCATCCTGTCGGTCTGTGTCTGTTGGTAATACTGAAGCTGGTGCCGCTCCGCTTCACGCGGCGGAGTCAAGGTGGGAGGAGGAAGAGACATGACGCGTGTGTGAGGAAAGAGAGATGATAAACAAAGGGGAATGGATGGATGGTGATACAATATGAAAGGAAACCCCGGTATTATATGTTCCTCCTAAGAAAAGAAATGATATCGAAGAACAAGAATACCTGTTAGGAAGAGAGGAAAAGAAAAAAGGAAAGAGAGGGAGAGAAGGGGAAAAAGAGAGGAAGAGGTTACAAGTTGTGCCCAACCCACGATACACGGTCAATACCCCGGTCTTTTTTCCCTTGGTGGGGAGGGGGGATGGGGCCCTTTAAAGCTCACGCGTCTACGACAGGGGTGTGGTGTGGTGTTGGCATGTTGCCAGTTGGACACGTCCCTGGCTCTTTCTAGTTTTGGTGGGTTTTTTTCTGTATTCTTTCATGAAGAACCCGTCCTTTTCTTTCTACGTTTTATTTCCATTTTTTGAATTGATCAACAGAGTTACTCTTGCTATTGTGTAGGTTCATAGAATGCAAGTACGACTACAGCCACAGGATGCTCCTTCCTCCTCTGATCCGCACGCGTCAATCATATACATTGCCCGATTGGGCAATAAGTCAACATGACGTTGCCACGGCCCCTCTATTTGTATTCTCGTTCCTCTTGTCTATTCCACCGTGATCAATTCTCACTCAGTCCTCCGTCCAGGGACTGTCCTACGTGTATCTTGAGGATGCATTCCGCTAAACCCGATACGCGTCCTTTTGTCACTCGATGTCATCCACTTTCCTACCTACCTCTCACCCTTCACCGTGTTGTTATTCCGCTGCAATGCTGTGGCTGGGGGACACTATATGTGGATCTAACCTGTGTATTGATGTTCCGTGCTCTCACTTTGCCTGTATTACACTCTGTCCCTCTCCCTCTACTCCATAATACTTCTGTTTACTCTGTAATCTGTACAGGTCCCATTATTAATTGATACTCGTATTAATTAACTGCTCGTACGTTGGCAAATAGCACTAACAACTACACTTGCGTGCTACTCCGTAGCTCAAGAGAGAGAAAAAAAATCCCAACTTTGCCCTTTCCTTACCGACTATTCAACTCTGCCCAACTACCTGCACCTTGTCCCCGCTCCAATTTCACGCGCGCGCCCATGCGAACGCGTTGGAACCCCTGGAGGCTGGTCCTACATCTCCATCTTCTTCCCCTCTTCTTCTTCTCTCTCTCCCTCTTTCGCAGAATTGTGGAAGAAGAGAGAGCTACGAGTGATGATTCATATTTTATCAAATGCCAGACTATAGGGCTAGGATATACACAAAGCACCCAATGTCCCAAGGGGTATCATTGCCATCATGTATCAGAATCAGTTCCGATTGCTTCAGTCTTGTCCCCTTACCATTGCCATACACGTATTATTGCTCCCTTCAACTGTTCGGTTGGTCAGTCACACCCTCAGCTCGAGAGAAAAATCAGTACTCATGCAATCGAAGCCTTTGAAACCCTTGTCTTCTACTATTCCGGGGTTGTTTGTCTCACTTAATACAGACTTCTCTTAACGTGACCAACATTCCAGGTATTGTCTTATTGTTGTTTTCCTCAACATGTTGAACCATGAGGGTGGGATTGAAAGTGGTATAGCCTAGATACTTTCTCATTGAGTAGGACATCAGAAGAAAACCTTCTGCTTCCGCCACTAAATATTCTACTTAGAACCCCTGGATGTGATACACATATCCCGAAGGCGTATCATAACACCGATACTAACCACCTGCACACCATCCAACCAATGCCCTGCGGATTTCGATAGAGTCTAAAATATAGGGTAAGTAGAAAATTTCTTCCACGTCTTGGCTCCTTGTCCTTGCTTGACCGACATATCAGCAACGACACGCCGTCTGACAACAGCCGCAGGATATATGTGCATCTATTTTCTGACCAAGTCGAGTCAAGTGAAGTAAAGCGTTCATTGAATCAAATCGAATACGAAAGAAAGAACGAAAAGAAAAAGAAACGTCTATCTAAATCTGGATTTGTTATGAAAAAGCTTCATGGCTCAGCCATGCCTCGACAGCACAGCACAGCACACCCCCCCAACTGAGGCAGACAACCTCACAGGTATGGCCTTTGAATCGATCTCCAGAAACAAATACCATCATGCTTCCCCCTCCTCCTTAGACTGTAACCGTCATATATTTTGCCCGCATTGCGTTGTAAAATTGCAGAGGGACGGATTTCATTGTCGTCAGGTATTGAGACACACCCTGGACCCAATGATCCAATCTCTCTTCTCATTCCTTCACTCGAGTGCCATACCCATACATTGTTGAAAAAAAAAAATTTATTTCTGCCTTCCCTTTTTTTTTTTCTTCTGCTGGCTTCCTATCACCGTAAAACGAAGAGCTCCTTCCTTTGATATCACTCTATAAAAATATCCTTGTCGCGCGTCGTTTACAGGTCCTCGTCAGAACCCTCGTCAGGCAGGGGCTGGGCAGCGGCCTGGTCCATCTCCTGCTTGTACTGCTCGAGGAGCTCCTTGTCGACCTTGGTCTCGGCGGGGGCCAGGGCGGGGGCGGCAACAAACTCCTATACAGTGGGTAGTGTGTTAGCATGGCGTCAACGAAGAACGAAAGTAACGTAGATGAATAATATCCACCAATCGATTCATCCAATTTAGCAAAAGAACTCACCAGCTGAGGGTTGCCAACGAGCTTGCGGCCGAGCCAGAGGAAGGGCTTCTCGAAGTTATAGTTTGACTTGGCAGAGATGTCGTAGTACTGGAGGTTCTTCTTGCGGTGGAAAGTGATGGTCTTGGCCTTGACCTTGCGCTCCTTGACGTCGACCTTGTTACCGCAGAGGACGATGGGGATGTTCTCGCAGACACGGACGAGGTCACCTGTGATGGTGGTGTCAGTCGCAAACTCAAACAAGGTAAAGTGGCGATTTGGCCTTCCCCCTCTCCTTCGTAATCGTGGTGTCTAAAGCTAAAGACCCACGGCTGTCTAACCGAAGGGAGAGTGGAGAAAAAAAAGACCGGACATGGAGGAGAGAAGGAAGAAGAAACAAATACATACGGTGCCAGTTGGGAACGTTCTTGTATGTGATGCGCGACGTCACGTCAAACATGATGATGCCGCACTGGCCGTTGATGTAGTAACCATCACGGAGGCCACCAAACTTCTCCTGACCGGCGGTGTCCCAGACATCGAACTGGATCTGACCGTAGTTCTATATAACGCAGAGGCATCGAATCAGTCATCGCTTCTTTTCATCTCTCCATCCTCTCACACCCAAGCCCAAGAGGGGTCGAGGGGCAGGGGAGAGAGAAGAAGAAGAAACTTACCGTGCTGAAACCAAGAGGGTGCACCTCGACACCAAGAGTGGCCATGTACTTCTTCTCGAACTCACCAGTCAAGTGACGCTTGACAAAGGTGGTCTACAACAGGGGAGTAAATGTCAGTCCTTTCTTATATAATGCCCGTAGAGAAGGAGGAGTAGCTCAGAGAGAGAGAGAGAAAGCGTGAGATCGTGTGCTTCTCTTCTCCCCCCCTAAGTCCGCCTTCCTAGCACATACCTTTCCGGTACCGCCGTCACCGACAAGCACGAGCTTGAAAGTAGGGACCTGCTGAGCAGCCATGATGACGGGTATATTTGAACGTGGAGGGGTAACAGAAGATGGTAGAGTGCGGCGGTTCGGTAAACAAGCGGGGTGATTGTTCGCTGTGCAGAATGCGGTCAGTCGACGTCACGCAGAAAAAAAACAACCGATCGACAAGGGTAAGCACTTCAAGACGTTCCCTTTCCCCGAGGAAAAAGACCCAGGGACAAGAAAGCAAAAGCCAAGAAGAGGAATATCAAGGATCCAGAGACATGAACAATTTTTTCGATGAAATCTCCAAATGGGTATATAAAGCAACCGAAAGGGCAAGGGAGTGTTCCGTACCTTGAGGGGGGGGGTGGTGGTTTTTTTTTATAGAGTAGTGGCGGGGGAGGGGGAGAAAAGAGAGAGAGATTGTTTTTGTTTGCTGGCAGCTGGCGGCTGTTATTATCTTGCTGAGTGATGAGAGCGAGCTGTGGCACAGCACACAGCAACTGGGGACTGGGTACAAAGTATCAAGTACTAGGGTCAATCTCAGCGGGGGGAACGAGAGAGAGCGAGAAAAAAAATCGCATCAGTCAAGCCAGCGCTGTCAGGCTTCGACCGAGGGAACGGGCGGGCCAAACAATGAGAGAAAATTCAGTCTGGTCGGGAGGGCGGGGGGGTCATTGGTGTAACGAGCCACTGAGAGAACCACGCTGAGCTCTGTGGGTGGGTTCTAATCCCAGCTTAGGTGTTGGAACAAACAGGGCGACGGACAACGGGTAAGCCATTCTTCTAGCTAAGTCAGCCCCCCTCAAACCACGTATATCCGTGATAGCCTTACTTACCTGTACTGTAGTATGTAGAGGGGTAAACCAAGGCAAATAGGGCGACGGAATACGGGAAATTTTTTTCTCCGGATAAGCCAACCCCTTGAATAATACCTTCCTAGTTATGATTTTTCCGTATAAACAATAATGGAATATAGTAAGTCACCAAAATAACGCCATCTTCACCGTCTTCTAGCACTATTATTGTTGAAGAAATACTCGGAAGAACGCCGGTCCGACCAGTACCTCCAGACGCATTTTCCCCGGCGTTGTTCCGTCCGTGCCGCTGACAGGAGGACTCATTATCAACTGTATATGTAAAACGACGTAATCAGTCAGTGACGGGTGCTGGATGTGGGAATTACGGCGTACGGAGTCCCTGTACATTGTAAAATGCAACGCGGTATCCGTACATGCATAGGCAATAGTGGGCAAACATGAGGAAGGCCTGACCTGAACCTGACGCGACCTTGACTTGGACCTGACTAGAGTGCAGTTGGCCGCCTGAGGCCACCACTAGTTCATTGGTCAGCCGACAGGGATTCTTAGAGGTTCTTTTACAGTGCTGGCAGTAGCACCATCCCGCTCGCCGGGCCCCTGGCCATTTCACCCATGTATTACATCACTTTGTTTTGCCATCGTGGCCATCGTGACCCACTGCAGCTCCTCATAGGCATGTATCTGACTCTGTCATGTTTTTTTTTTCTAAAAAAAATCCCAACTTCTTGCGAACCCCATATTTGTAAGCTATCGAGATGGAATAGCTAGGACTACCTGTACACATTCGTCTTACAATGAACAATCCCAAAAGCTACCCTGATATGGTGCAATACACGATGCAGACCACTTGGTGCCTAAGCCCATCACAGCCTAGTCAAGTCGTCACCGTTTCCCCGCTGAAAAGAAAACCGTGGAAAAAGTGAAGTGAATAGGACTGAAAGGCATGCATCATCATCAGACATATATCCATCACTTTTTGCTTGCCAGCTCACGCAAATTTCCTCTCGGTAATTATAATAATGACGATGCCGATTACATAATACATTGATTGACCCGTATCCTACAACTAGCAAACCCGTGAGGGTTCTGTTGTTTCATGGAAAGAGATGCTCACCAATTAAGCCGCTATACAAATACAGACGTCGTCCTCTTTTTTTTCTATAGGCCGCTATTCGAACCTGACAAGTATATTGAGCTGGCATACTAGGCCGTCAATATTGCCTGCCTTATCGCCTCAAACCCATGTCGTGGCACCGTCTTCCTCACTGTATGGGTAGGATATGACAGCCCAGCATCCCACGGCCACCCCAATCTTTCCTCGGGTATAGCGTCAGGCGAAGCTCTTGCCGTTGGGCTGCGCCAGTCGGGCGCGATACTCGGATAAATATGTTTGCCTTGAATTTCACACGTGTTAACATACGGCCAAATAAAGAATTCGGAGGGGAAGCGAAAAAGACAACTTACTCCCTCGTTACCCTGAACGCACTCGCCCAGCCTCTTGAGTCCATCATGATTAGACCAGTTGACGTAGCCAAAGTTGCGAATCTCATCGCTTGGCTTCAGACCAGCAGTCTCAGCGGGGCTGCCAGCAGCCACGGTATTGACTCTAGCAAAGACCGGGTCGGGAGCATCATCCTCGGCGTCTGGTAGCCCGATGTGGCCGTTGGATATTGGTGCCTGGGGGGCAGCGTCATCGTCTAGGTTCGCAAAGTGGTTGTGGAGATGGTTCTCAATGGTTTTCATAAGGTCCTTGTAATCATTTCGTAGCCGAATGATGCGCGCTCTCGTTGTACGAACTAACAAGCTGTCAGAGGCATCCGCAACTAGATACATACTTTCTCATTTCACCATACCCTGGGCAACATCAATGTCTGATCGAGGGAAGCCGTCTCTCGTGAGGAGAGGTGTATCCATGTCCACACCATGCTTCAACAGTCGACATTGTCAGCGAAGGTCCAAAAGAAAAGAGAGAGTTGCAGAAGAAAGAGAAGGATATTTTTGTGTACCGTATCGAGAACACTACCCAGCGCCCTGAGCTCAGCTTCTGTATTCTCCTTCTTTTCCTGGAGCTCCGCGAAGCTCAGGTGCCCGGCCGCCCCGTTGGTGGTAGCAGGCCCGGAGGTAGGCCCGGAGGCTACAGTGGGCGCGTGTAAATTTCCGTTTTCCATCCTGAGGGGAGATTCCTGGCCACCAAGTGTTGAGGTCGACGTCGATATGGATGTAGGGCAGGGGGAGGGGGAGGGCAGAGATGTCGTCTAGATAAAGCTGGAGTTTCTCTGTCAGTGGTGGCACTCTGGCTGATGGCGCATCTTGGCTGCCTACAGTACATACACACCTAGAGTTAGTGCACAAGTATAGGTGAACTCCATACTGCAACTCAAGCAGCTACAGCGCTTTGGAGCACCGACCCCAGGCCACTGTAGCATGGGCTGTCTCTCCATCGGGCTTGTCAGCACTAAAACTCGACGTCACTTTAGGTTTTCTGTTGTGTATTTCAAACCACCACCAATCCTCCCTCTCATCTCATTCACATCATTGTCGGACTCGTCGCGCACAACACCCGCCACTCAATCGGCTGCTTTTCCACACCCTGAAGCCTTTATACGATCTTCCCTGGGCCCATCATGGCTTCCGGCGGCGATGCCCGGCTCATGAAGTCGACCAAGTTTCCCCCAGAGTTCAACCAAAAGGTTGACATGCAAAAAGTCAACGTGCACGTCGTGAAAAAGTGTGTACAACCCCCGACTCGCCAACCAATTGATATCGTGACTCTCTTTCTCCTCAACATACACGACCCCTGACAGTGTGCTAGGTGGATCGCTGGTCGCATCTCCGAGATTCTCGGCAACGATGACGACGTCGTTATCGAGCTGTGTTTCGGCCTCGTTGAGGGAGCTCGCTATGTACGTTGCGACAGACACCTTCTCTTCGATGATGTACTCGACTAACTGTTTCCTTTCCTCTAGCCTGACATTAAATCCACTCAGATCCAACTCACGGGCTTCCTCGAAAAGGACACGGCCACATTCTGCAAGGACCTATGGAAGCTCCTCCTGAGCGCCCAGGCTAGCCCCCAGGGTGTTCCTAAGGAACTCCTCGAGGCTAAGAAGCAGGAGCTCATGCAGGAAAAGGTTCGACCAGACTTTTACCGTCCTCCCCCACAACACACACCCAGTGCCTAACGTGTATTATAGGCCGAAGCAGACCGGGCAGCTGAAAATTCCCACCGACGACGCGACCGCGAAACCTCCGACTTTGTGGACCGAGACCGACGTGAACGTACCCGCCCACCCTCGGGATCTCGTGGTGGCCGCTGGGGCGATAGGGGTGATCGTGGCTTTGATCGCGGCGGCGGCCGTGGTGGTGGTGGTGGCGGCGGCGGCGGAGCAGGCAGAGGCCGTTTCCGCTCTCGATCTCCAGATGACAGGGACCGGTTCTCGCGCGACCAGTATGGTCGAGACAGCTACGTGCCACGAGGAGGTAGTGGGAGGGGCCGCGACAGGGGCCGCGACAGGGGCCGCGACCGTGGCCGTGACGGTGGCCGCCGTCGCACCAGATCTATCTCGGCATCTGGCTCGTCCCGCTCACGCAGCCGCAGCCGTAGCATCTCGAGCAACAAGAATAGGCGCTCCGCGTCACCAAGGCGCCACAGTGGTAGGGATAGCCAGAGGGACCGCTACGGAAGGACCGCGACACACCGCTCACGCTCCGAGTCCTCAAACCATCGTTCCCCCCCACCCAAGCGGAGGAGACACTCCTCCTCGAGAAGCCCATCGCCCAGACGACGCAGACGCTACTCGAGTACCTCGTCGAGATCAAAGTCTAGGTCCAGGTCTTCTTCAGGCGGGGACAAACCCTCGAAGACTCGCAGCCGCAGCCGCAGCCGCAGCCACACCCGCCGGGACTCGCCACCGCCCAGGGCTAGACGGGGACGCCGTGATCGTGGCCGTGGCCGTAGCGAATCGTCAGAGTCGGACCGGGGACGCCGGGACCGCAGGCGCAGGGCATCGTCATCTGCTTCGTTGTCACCCTCCCCTCCACCCTCTCGAAAAAAGGCTGCTGATGTTTTAGAAGATCAAGAGCGCGACAACGCTGCTACCAAAGCCGACGCGAAATGATATTACCTAGACACAGGTTGGTTCCCTGGAGGTTGACGAGCCATCCCACCTTGCATGAGACAGGGCATATAGGTTGGCTTCTCGAGAATTGGTATTTGTAGGATAGAATTGAGCTAGCTAGTGTATTGGTTTCCAAGATTGAATTAATCATAAAGTACGGAGTAGTGCCTTGGTAATTTTTAGCGGAGCCTGTCTTGTTACAGAAGTGAAATGCACATTTGCGATGTGCTACTCCGTACGGATGATATTGTTGGTTTGACAATTCACATGTATCGGTAGGAAGGTGTCGGACCCACTGCGGAATTGTATGCGGAAAGGCGACAATCCAAACAAAGAGCGAACAAAATCTAACCACCACGACCATCATCAACCATCCATCACCATCCATCATTATCAGCAGCACGAACGACGGGCCTTGATGCGCAGGGTCTTGACAAAAACACTGCAAACCAGTCACATACACCGAAATACCTGAGACGAGCGAGGTCTACGGGTAGCAGGCCCGATAAACACACCACCCCATCCACCCAGACGCGAACATAAACCATGGCCGACAAGAAACAGTCAGACGGTGCGGCATCGTCAGGCGCGGGAGCCGGCCCAGGCGCGGGAGCAGGACCAGGCGTTAACGCCGTCAATCCTCCCATCACCATGGCCGAGTATAAGAAGTCGCAGCAGCGTGTTCGGGAGCTGGTTGAGAAGCGTAGGATGCTAGAACGAAGACTTGTTTGTCCTCCCCCCTCTCTGGTCCTCCCTCCGGCCGCTCTTGTGCTTTCTTAATATCTACTCAAACGCCCTGCACTTGCAGTTGACTGACAGAAGTGTGCGTAGGGCCAAATTGAAGATAGCATCGCAGCAAAGGAGACGTCGTACCTCGAGAGCACGCCGAGCGGCAACATCATTACAGGATTTGACAGTTACATGAAGGGCCAGAGCGGGGCGGCAGCGCAGAGGCGCAAGGCTGGACCGGTGGAGCTGAACCGCGTGTTTACCAAGTCGTCGCTGTCGTACAAGGCTAATAACGGGGTGAGTTTGACTTGATACCTTGATCTATCACCTGTACTACCCCTACCTCACGAAGATGCACAAGCCCCGCTGACAAAAGGAACGAGACAGGATGCAACGCCAGGATCGACTCCGGCCTCGCACGCACCAACACCTGGATCTGCATCGTTTAGGGAGACTGGCACCGCTACCCCGACGGGCGCTGGGAGCAAGAAGAGCGGTAAGAAGAAACAGGAAGCTGCGGCGGCGGATGATGAGGCCGAGGGGAATGGGCAGGGGAACAAGAAGAGGACCTACTTTGGGGCGTCGCGGAAGTGATATCCTCTTCTCCTTTTCCCTCTCCCTGTCTCCCTCTCTCTGTCTTCTCGATACCCCACCATTGTCTACGTTTCAAAGAAAGAAAAAAAGGAATTGGCCGGCGTTTTTATTTTTCTATGGCGTCAAGGGGACATGCATTGAGGGTATTGTCAGTAGGCAATTATATTCCTCTTTGTTCGTATAGGCTATTGTTACTCTCTCTTCCTCTTTAAGATGGGAATCCCGTGATACGAAATAAGGATGGTCTTGTTTTGGAATCATTACATGCCATGTCTGTGTGTGTGTGCGTGCGTGTGTGTGTGTGCATGCGTGTATACCTTGGAAGGGGAAATAGGAGCATACGAGCCCAAAACGGGAAAGACAAGAAAAATAATACGTCAGAACAAGCTAACAAGAGGAGAAGCCAAAGAGGAGGAGCCGAGAAAGGAGTACAGGTGAGGGGCTCACCAAAGCAACGCAGGCGTAATACATGTTCAACAGGGTCGGCCACGTGAGGGAAAATCTCACATCGGAGACCGCAGACGTATTAGACGAACGGGGGGGTTGATACCCGTGTGACTCCGCTATCATACCAACAACAATACGAAGTGGCAGGAGAGGGGGGGTTAGTCTTGATGAGTGATTGCAGGTCTTGCCCAAGCGCTTGGAATGTAACGTGAAGTATGCCTCTTACCTCTTACACTGCTACTACTACTACTACTACTACTACTACTACTAAGACACCAGAACTAGGAGGAATGCAGGTAGAGCTAAGAGGAGTAGGGAAAGATGTGACAATATGACAAATATATCATCCTCTTTGAGAGTGCGGGGTCATCCTTCCTTAATGTTTTGGCGTGAGAGGGGAAAAAAGGGAAGGAGCGAAAGAGGGAAAGAGGGGAAGGAGCCAGCCAGCCAGGGTCGGGATCGAGGGATCGTCAAAAGTACCGAATCTGGCCAAAGGGAAAGAAACAGCTCGTGTCTTTTTTTTTTCTGCCAGCGGCTTAAACTACAAGTATCATGACACGACTTTATGTACTGCTAAATAGCAGTCACTGTATTGAGTAGATAGCAATGATGTTATATCAACGGTAAAGTATTGCTCGTAGTAATAGCATATGTACTGCATCATTCTTCCATACTCGCGAGTACTACTGCAATATTATTGCATTACTACTATTGGCAGCAACCTTTCTTGTAGCCGCAAACTAATATATATCAGTACTGGCAAGTACTATAACACTCTCCTCCTCTTCATCCTCCTCCTCCTCCTCCTCCTCTCGACCCCTCCCCCCCCCTCTCGACCCCCCTTACACTGTCTTGACTGCTACTACGAAAAGCCCATGCCTTTCGTGTACTCATACTGTCACTGATCCTACCGTCCAAGCCATTAATAATCTCAGTAGGCAGTGACAACTAGCTACTCCAGATAGCTGTTGGCCATCATGACAATCCAAGCTTCACACTTCACCCCCGAGGTCTTACTCTCCGCCCCTCGCCGTTCTGCAGGCGCGCCCAACTCTACGGGGCAGTTGGTTCTCTACACGGTCCGTTAATATACCCCGTGCTTCCTCTCGTGTCGTGTATTCATGTGCCAATTGTCTGTCTGTCTGTTGTCACTGTTGCTCACACACGCTGTCCTTTGGTGTAACATGGGGAACAGGTCTCGTCATACTCGTTCGAGTCACACTCCAAGTCATCACAGATTCGTGTCCTGAGGCTCTCGGACGGCAGCTCTCATCTCGTCTCGGAGGATGCTACCGTCTACGAACCTGTGTGGATTGGCGAAAACGAGATTGCCTTTCTCAAACCGGCTGACCGTGGGTGCACTGCTCTCATGACCCAGAATGTCTTTGAGAGCCCCGAGTAAGTCACTTATATATGTCCACATGTGGAGAGAGGGAGAGAGGAAGAGAGACGAGAAAACTTACGCATAACGACCCCAGATCCGCCTATATGATCCAATTCTTCGCCGGTAGCCTGTCAAATCTTAAAGTCAAGCAGATATCCCCCACAAAAGCCTTCCTATGCTGCTCAGCCCCGACCACGCCCAGTGGCGACATGTACTGGCCCTCAGCAGAGCCCAAAGCTCAATCCTCGGCCAAGATCTACTCTTCCTTGTTTGTGCGTCACTGGGACACCTGGTCCACTGAGAACAAGAGCTCGCTCTGGTTCGGCACCCTGTTCAAGAAGGACGCCAAGTGGGTGTTTGATGCCCCCGGGCTCACCAATCTCCTGACCGGAACTGGCCTTGAGAGTCCCGTCCCCCCCTTTGGAGGCACCGCCGACTTTGACATCTCATCCACCGGCATTGTCTTCGTCGCCAAGGATCCGGAACTGAACCCGGCCAGGTTCACCAAGACGGACTTGTACTACATCCCCATCGAAGAGGGGGCCTTGAAGAAGCCCGTCGAGCCGCGCATCGTCACGACTGAAGGACTACGCGGGTACAGCATGAGCCCCAGCTTCTCCAGGGACGGCACAAAGGTGGCTTTTACGAGGATGAAGTCGGACAAGTACGAGTCCGATCGGCCTAGGCTGCTGCTAATGCCCGACATCAACAACTTGAGCCGGGTCGACGAGTACTTCAAGGACGACGATAGCTGGGGCGCCAGACCCGACTGGATAACCTGGGCAGACGATGATTCTGAGATCTATGTCGGTGCAGAGAAGCACGGCCGTGTCGTTCTGTGGTCGCTTCCTGCCAACGCCCAAACTAGCAAGCCGCCGCGGCCGCTATTCGTCGACGGCAGTGTCGTGGAAGCCAAGACTCTCGGTGGAAGCAAGGGGCTTCTCATCAGCTCCCGCTCCCTCGTCGAGAATTCCAACTACTCTATCTTGAACACGGACGATGCGAGCATCACCCAGGTCTCGTCGAGCTCTAAGAACGGCAAGAGTCTGGGCCTGAGCCAGTCGCAGTGCTCCGATATCTGGTACGAGGGGGCCGCGGGTTACCCCAACCACGCACTCGTCATGAAGCCCTCACATTTCGACAAGAGCAAAAAGTATCCGCTGGCGCTGCTCATCCACGGAGGTCCACAGTCGGCGTGGACTGACGACTGGAGCACCCGCTGGAACCCAGCCATCTTTGCCGAACAGGGCTACGTGGCTGTGTGTCCCAATCCGACGGGAAGCACGGGCTACGGCCAGGACCATGTTGATGCGATTACAGGAAACTGGGGCGGCACGCCGTACCAGGATATCGTTAAGTGCTTCGAGTACATTGAGAAGGAGCTCGACTATGTCGACACGGAGCGCGCCGTAGCTCTCGGCGCGTCGTATGGCGGATACATGATGAGTGAGTTTATCGTCCGAATACGTGAGAGCCCGGCCAGAATACTAATGGACCTTCTCCTCAGACTGGATCCAGGGAAATGACCTTGGACGCAAGTTCAAGGCTATCGTGTGCCATGACGGTGTCTTTTCAACACAGAATCAGTGGGCGACCGAGGAGCTCTTCTTCCCCGAGCATGACTTTGGCGGTACGCTCTGGGAGAACAGGGAAGGGTATGCCAAGTGGGATCCTTCGTTGCGTCTCGACCAATGGTCAACCCCGCAGCTGGTATGTATCTCAGATGGCACGCAGGGAGTAAAGCGTGTATTTGTGGTAGACGAAAAGCGGATGTGCTGACACTCTCCAGGTCATCCATAACGAGCTCGATTACCGCTTGCCCATCTCGGAGGGCCTAGCCATGTTTAACGTGCTCCAAGCTCGCGAGGTGCCGAGCAAGCTGCTTGTGTTTCCGGATGAGAACCACGTAAGATCAACTCGCTATCGTAGAAGGAGAAACGACGCATCGATGAGTACTGACATATTTCACAGTGGGTGTTGAAGCCGGAAAACTCGTTGGTGTGGCACAAGGAGGTGCTGGGGTGGATCAACCACTACAGCGGAGTGGCGGTGGATGCTAATCTGACCAAGGCAGTTGGAAAAATGACTGTATGAATTGGTATCATTGAAATTGCGTGGGTTGGAACAAGATGAGAGTTATGCATATCAGCCTGAAAGTTGAAGCTCTGAAAGATGAAGCTTTTGGAGATGCAATTTAGTAGTGTGAAGGTCGCATGAGGAGAAGTAATAAGTGTACCTGAAAAATGGACTGTGCGTATAGAACCATACACTGTCACAAATAACACTGTGCATTCCCTCGTCGCGCCTAGAAGCTCTACTTCCAAACCCTCGACGTATCTAGCAACAAGCAACGACATTAGCGACTGGAGACATATTTCAACACACAACGGTGGGGAAAGAACCTACATACTCTTGCACTTCATCTTACAGAGAAGGCAGAAACTACCTTTCATCTCCGTGCCTTGTGCACATCCGCTCATTTCCTCCTCCCCTCCCCCTCGTCAAAGATGCGTCCTCAGTCCGTGCGACCAAACTGATGACGACCTCGGGCGCGAGCGACAGCATCGGATCACAGCTTAAGAGATACGATACGGATGTCACAGTCTCAAGGGACGGACGAACTACGGTATAAACGAAAAGAGAGAGAAGAGACGACAGAGAAAAGAAAGAGAAGGGAAAGCAAACAACCGGACAGCAATGACAATGCCTGCTCCCTCAACCCTGTTTCACGCCCTCCTCCGCCCTTCGACCTTACAAATCCTCCGCGCAACAGGGTACCACGGGACCAGCCCTGCTGTGCTGGACGCCGTGACGGACCTGGCGGCGCGGTACTTGACGATGCTGTGCGAGAAGACTGCGTCGCACGCCCTACACAACCACGACGGCGAGGCGGGCGACTACACGGTTGCCGAGGTGCGGATGGCTCTGGAGGAGGCGGGCGCGCTGTTGCCCGCCCGTCTGGAGGTAGAGCAGCAGTGGCGCGGGGAGGAGGACACCAGGGGCGTGGATGAGTTCGTGGCCTGGTTCTCCGGTCCAAGGATGAAGGAGATTGCCGAATTTGCTCACGGCGATGGGGAGAATGACGGGATGGATTATCTGAATGGTATAC
The DNA here is from genome assembly GCF_012550715.1 of Geosmithia morbida. Taxonomy (NCBI): domain Eukaryota; kingdom Fungi; phylum Ascomycota; class Sordariomycetes; order Hypocreales; family Bionectriaceae; genus Geosmithia; species Geosmithia morbida. The sequence goes on from NW_023336195.1 coordinate 652,928, forward strand.
TCCTCTCCCTTCCCGTGTGTATGTGCGTGTGTGCACGCGTCTGTGTTTCGAACTGACAGGAGGGGCGCAGCGCTTAAAAAACGTCACAACAAGACTTCGGACGACTCGAAATTCCAAGGAACAATATTGGGAAGACCGGCGGAAGCGGGAGGTATTGAAATCGAAGGAGGGGACGAGGATGTCAAGAGTATATGGGATTGGGTGCGAAAGAGGACAGGCGGCGGTGACGGCGAATCGTCAAGAGATCACCAGGACGTAGCCAACGGACATGCGAGCAACGGTGTCGCTGTCAAGCGCTCGGCTTCAATGAGCTCCGGCCTTAGCTCGGTTGGGGACAGGTTGAACGGTGACGGTCTCCAGGACATGGATCTGTCGTAGGCCGGCGGGTGGGCATCGTCGGAGGGGAGGGGGAGGCTATGCCCCCTCGAGAAAGCGGCTACTACTACTATCACTACTTCTACTAGTACTAGGATTCTTGGGAGGGTTTGATGCTGAGCCGCAAGTATAGGAGGGAAAAAGTGTATATAGCATTGGAGTTACGGATTCAAAAAGGGAATGTATAGATATATATTCATATATATAATGTATACCATAGTATAATTAATTACCATTGATATTCCATAAGTGATTTTTCGCATGTTTGAATAAGTGGTTATACTACAAGATGTTGATACATATTATACAAGAAAAACATATATCAGGGAGTATTTCTTTCTTTTTAATCCCCTCCCCATATTGTACACATCTATACAGGTATTGTTACACTTCACCTCCCTTCCCCTTGGCAACCAGGGCCTGGTAAACACCCATCTCCCTCGCCGTTTCTAGAAACACCACCTTGGCATGATTATCCGCCCCATCAGACGGCCAGTACCTCCTCTGCAGGTACTCGTACAGCACATTGCTACGGGTCGTCTCATCCCCTAGCCTCGAGGCGTCCCCGTCCACGTGGGCGAGCAGGTCGCTGTCCAGCTGACGCTTGGCAGCTATGAGTCGTCTCCTCTGGGGGGGTGAGTCCCACGACAGACGGGTGGTGCCCATGGTCAGCTCGAGGACCAGCGCCTCGGAGGGCATGAAGCCGAACAGCTGCCTCAGCGACGTCAGGGCCACGAGGAAGCCTGCGTTGTCGCCTATGCGACGGAACGTGTGGAGGATCTTGCGGCCGAGCTGCCCGTCCATGACGGTACCGACACCACCACTGCCGTCACCGCTGCCTTGTCCGTCCTCTGAGGTCGTGGCGGTGGAGAAAATAGAGCGGAAGCGCGCTGCCTCGGCAAAGAGGCTGCGTGCCGCGACGGCCTCGTCGGCTAGCGCACCCGACGGGACGTGGTGTAGCCGGTTGATGTCGAGAGTCTTCCACAGGGCGCTGAAGGTGTACGGGTCCGGGACGATGCCCCGGTCCGAGACGAGGCTGTCGTACAGGGCGCGCGCCTCCTTGGCCTGGCCGGCCTGGATGTACGACTCGAGGAGCTGGTTCATCATGAAGGCGTCTGGGCTGATTTCGGCGTCGCGGAAAGAGTCCCACAATTCCACCATGCGGTCGTGCAAGCCGCGGAGGCGGTAGTTCTCTGCCAGGAGGGAGAAGGTCTCGAGGGTGGCGCGTGGGAAGGGGGCCACGTCGTCCTTATTCTTTTTCTTGGGGACCGCAGCGGTGGCGGCCGCTGTTACGCCCTTCTCCTTTCTGGAGCGTACAAAGTCGATGCGCGCGCCTATCATATCCCAGGCCAGACGCTCGGCCTTGTCCATGCTGGCGGCGGTCCCGGAGCGCTGCCACGCGCCCACCAGACCGTTGAGGTGGATGGGCGAGGCCTCGACGCCCTTGCGGCGCATGAAGTCGACAACGCTGTAGGCGCCGTCGAGGTCGCCGGCACCGATTAGACGCTTGAGCCACTTGCCGACGAAGAACTTGTTAGCCACAACTGACGGAAGGTACTTCTGCTTGCGGAGGTCGACCTGGCCGTCGCTCATCATGTCTACGAAGGCGTGGAGGGCGTTGTCGGTCTGGTTGGTGGTGAGGAAGTAGGACACGACCTGATCGTAGTCGGCGAGCTTCATGCTGCGGCCCAGCAGGTCCCTCATGCGGCGGTAGGCGAGCCAGGCGCGGTCGTGGTCCCGTGCCGTGCCGCGCTCCGACCAGGTGCGGATGACGGGCATCAGGATGCGCGGGTCCGAGTGCGCGCCCACCAGCCGATCGACGCACCGCTGCGCCTGGTCCATGTCGCCGACGCGGCAGCTCATGCGCACGCCCAGCTCCCAGAAGTCGCGGAATGTCTCGGCCGACCCGGCCCCCAGGCTGGGCATGCAGCGCTTCCAGCTCTCTAGCGCCTTGCCCTCCCACCCCTCGACGAAGATGGCCTCGATAGTCAGCAGCTGCTGCGCCGGGCTGAGCGGTACGCGCGCGTCGCCCATGTCCCGTGCCAGCAGCGACACGTGCGTCAGCCGGTGCGCATTGACAGACTCGTCCGCCGCGAAGATGCTCCACAGCAGGTCCCACGCCGGCAGTGGCACGATGGCCCAATTAGACGCCAGTGACAGTCGTGCGGCGTGGTACGCCCTGTATACGGTCGAGACGTGTCTATCCGTCAGGCCGGCGGGCAATCGCATCTCGCGCGCCACGCGCTGCATGGCGCTGTTGAGCCTCGATATCTTCTTGCGCTGGTTCGCTGTATATGGCTGCGTCGGGATCTGCGGAGGTGGTGGGAATCGCGTGTGCGTCGGCACCGACGACGACGACGACGACGACGACGAAGGCACTGACATCGGTCTCGTGCCGAACTTGGGTCTCGACAGCAGCGGGCCAAACCGCTCAGCTACGCCGTCTCGGATCTCCTCAGGCAGCTCTGCGAGCGTAGCTTCGATCTCGGCGTCAATGGACGCGCCATACTTCTCCATCCGCTGCATGGCCCTCTCGACGTCGTCCTTTGTCCTCATCTGGCCCCAGTTAGACCCCATAGCGCCCAGGACCTCGTCCAGCGCTTCCCTCTCCCCCTTGGACCCGGCGACCCTCTTCATCTGCTCGAACGAGTTCCGCAGCACCGACGCGTCCACGCCGCCCAGCCCCTGCTCATACGATCCATCGTCGGGGATCTCGGTCAGCTTCGAGCCTTCCTGCTCGAAGAAGCGAACCGAGAAGTTGTTCGACTCGCCCTCAACATTCTGACCTCTACTACCGGCCGCCTCGGACAGGTCACCAAGTTGCTGCTGCTGCACGGCCTCTGTCTGCGTCGGTCTCTCAAAGGCAGATTTCTTTGCCCTTGTCGTCGTCGTTGCGGTCGATTCGCCCCCATTTGTCCTCGAACGTGTCCGTGCTCGTCTCTCGGCCGTATGCGATATGTACCGAGCTCCTCCAACCCACGATGTAGCAGCAGAGGCAGCCTTCGGACGCCGTACGAGGCTCACCAGGCACGACCGGCATATGGACTCGTTTCGGCATCCGAGATCAAGTAAGAGGGGCCTGGCAGCCATTTGTTTCCGTGGATATGTGTTGAAAACTATTCAATGAAGGAGAGGCTAGGCCGACATCCGGGCCAGGAAGAGAAAAAGGGGAGACAGCCAAAGCTACTACTAACTGCTATTCAAGAAACTGGGGCCAAAGGGGAGAGAGAGCTTCAATTCACGAATGTTTCCCACTGCTATCTCCGTATTTGAAATGTTATCGATAAGATACCAAGTAGAAGCAGAGATTTTGACCATGTAAGCTTTTTTTCTATACTCACCGCCTTCCTTTTAAGATCAGCTATGGCTAATGGGGGATGGCAGAATGAATTTATTTTTTATGTCTTTTTTTTGTCCCACCAAGAGGGACGACGACGATAATCACCACCATTCCCATTCACCACAAACAGTCTCTCTTTACACCTAAACCACAATACTCGGACGAAAGCGAACGGATCCTCGAAATCAGAACAAAAGAACACAAAAAATTATTAAGAGAGAGGGGAGAGACAGAAAAGAAGAGTTGAGAAAGAGACACCAGGACGAAAATGTCCAACTCACAACCCGACTTCCTGCGCTTCACGGGCCACCGGTCTTTTGCGCGGCGCCTGACCTTGGCGACGCTGACAGGTCGACCGATCCACATCTCCAAGATTCGGAGCTCGTCGCCGACGAATCCCGGTCTGGCACCACACGAGGTGTCGTTCCTGCGGCTCCTGGAGGCCGTGACAAACGGTAGCTCGATGCAGATCTCGTTCACGGGCACGGCCATGACCTACCATCCGGGTCTGATCACGGGGGCCATCGCGGGCCAGGGCGCGGCGGAGGGCGACATGATCGAGCACAACCTCCCGCCCACATGCTCCCGTGGCGTGACCTATTTCCTCATGCCGCTCTGCCTGCTGGCGCCTTTCTCCAAGGCCCACATGAACGTGCGCTTCTCGGGCGCCGGGGTGATAACCTCAGCCACCGAGTCGGGGGACGTGTCGGTCGACACTTTCCGAACAGCCATCCTGCCCATCCTCGGCCTGTTCGGCATCCCGCCTGCCAGGATAGAGATCCGCGTCCTGCAGCGCTCGTGCGCCGGCCCCGGTGGCCGCGGCGGCGGCGGCTGCGTCGAGCTCCGCTTCGCCAGCCAGGTCCGCCTCCCCAAGACGCTGCACCTTAACCGCTCCCCGGGAAGGATAAGGCGCATCCGCGGCGTCGCCTACTCCACCGGCGTGTCTGCCTCCAACAATGCGCGCATGATCCACGCCGCCCGCGAGATCCTCAACCCCTTCGTCTCGGACATCCACGTCGCTGCCCAGTACGACCAGGCGCCCCTCGTGCCCACCGGCGACAGCGCCGGCAGCAAGAGGCGGCTGGGCATCGGTTTCGGCCTGAGCCTCGTCGCCGAGTCTAGCGCCGTCGGTGTGCTCTACTCGGCCGACGCCGTCGTGCCCCCCAAGGGAGGTGTCGTGCCCGAGGATATCGGCAAGAACTGCGCCTACCAGCTTCTCGAGACTATCGCAAAGGGCGGCTGCGTCACCCCCGTCTCCGCCAGCACAGTCCTCGTCCTCATGGCCATGGGGTCGGAGGATGTCGGCCGCTTACGCATAGGCAGGGATGTCATCGGGTGCGAGGACCTTGTGACGCTGGCTAGGGATCTCAAGACGTTTGGTGCCAGCAGCTGGGGTCTACGTGATGTCAATGACGACACCGATGACATTCAGGTTGCCGTCAAGGGAACGGGCGTCGGAAACGTTGGAAGGAAGATGGCATAGATATCTTGGACAGATGAAAGATGAGCAACAAAGGAGAGAGAACGAGGCTAGTCTCACGGCGCCTGGGCATGCATTGACTCCATCGTTTTATATAAATAAATGTGTATAGTGGCAGTGATTTCTATGGCAGTAGCAGTGTCGTTATACAGCGTTTCGTGTTTTGTGAGAGGAGGAATAATGTGCTGTGTATGAGTGCGTTTGTGTGGGTGAGAGAGTATGGTGTAGTATTTTCTTACATGGGGCCTAATCGCCGCCGCTTGCTTGCTGTGGCCGGGTTTGGATCGAGGCACTCTGTCGTCTGGTGTTGAGGGCCGCCAATGTGGCTCGGTAGCCGATGCTCTGTAGAGACTGGGCCGTCGTCCGTTCCAGCTCCGTCGCCGCCACGCGCAGGGAGCGGACAATGTGATACTCACCCAGGACACCGTTGCCCGAGGTAAGAATGTCCGACAGGCGGGACCTCGTAACGGCTTCGCCAGAACTCGACGACGGCCGTCGTGGCTCTGTCCCGGCTGCCTCTTCATCCCGGCCACCTCCGTTACTCGAGGTCGATCTTCTCCTCAGGGGCTGCAGCTCTATGCCATCTTCGGCATCGTCGTCATCAGCCTGCGTACTGCCAATATTCCTCTCCTCTGCATCGAGATCATCGACGGTGCGGGACGTGGCAGCCTCCAGGGCGGCGCTGGCGACGAGCGGTCGGAATGTCTTGAGCGACAGACGCAGCTTCTCCCGCTCGGTATGTATCGTCAACATCAGGCACTGCAGGACGAGCAGGAATACGTCGGCCAGGATGTAGTATAGCCTATGCACGGGTGGCTCCTGGCCGATGAAGTCGATGATGACGCCACCGTGCAGGTAGCCTCTGTGGTATTCGCGTCCCTCCGGGAGGGCGGCAAGGAGGTGGATCAGCATGCACCACAGGTTGGGGAGGACGACGAGGGCGACGTGCATGCGGCTGGCGGGCATGAGGAAAGGGAACGACTCGGACTTGGGTGACAGGTACATGGCCTGGCTGACGGCGCGTATAATCAGCCGGAAGGTGGAGCACCTGCATCAATCCATCTTGGTCAGCGCTGCTGCCAGCATCTCTCCGGGGAGGCCGGGGATGGTCACTCTCCACATACTCCATATAGTACATGGCACTCAGCTCGGCAAAGACCAGATTGTCCAGTCCCTTGAGCAGGTGCGTGACAAGCTCCAGTTTCTTCTTGAGGCCTGGGTTGGCCTTCTTGGTCCTCTTCTTCCTCCTCCGGCGCCGGCTCCCACGAGACACAGGGCGACGGGCCGGGGTGTCCCGTCGTAGCTCCTGGACGGCACCATGGTGTCGCGAGCCAGTCCCCCGGTCGCCGCTCGGCACGATCGTTCTATCGTGATCTGTCGTGCCAGGCGGCTCCCCTGATGGTGCGGCAGAGCCCGACGGCGAATCGTTGCTCATCGTCGTAGGGGTCTCTTTAGCGCATGGTTCGACCGTTGAAAGGGCGGAGCAAACGACATGGAAGGCAGCGACAGGTATTAGTAGCTCAAATGCCGCCGATGAGGCGTGGACAGGTGCGATCCGCGGAGAAAGACAGCGTCCGGGTCATGGCGTGGGGAGATGGAAGGAGAAAGATGAATATACCCGACAAGACACGGGTAAAATGAACGATGGATGGTTGGTGATGATGCGTTTAGTGGCGTGAATGTTAACAAGGCGTGGCTCGTGTCGCTCCTTTCCCGCGTCTAAGGGACAGGCATCTGCCAACGTCGCTGGAATTTGGTCAAGGCCAGTGTAAGTGGCAGCGGTTGAGAGTGTGCTGGAGGCCCATGTATATACATGTACCATTACGTGGAGATGAGAAAGAGAAGATACACGGAGTGAACTCCCGGGACCGGGAGGGATCAACTATAAGTCCGATGCAGGGAACCCCGCCATGCAGAACGGGCAAGGCGCAGCCCAGCTGGTTGCGTGGGAGAGGCGTGGGAGGGGAGGTGCTGGTGGTAGGCTAAATTTCCCACTCCCGCCTGTAGGACTGTGACTCAGTCGAAAAAAAAAAAAAGAGCCGACAAGCAGCTTCGGTGCGCCCCGGTGCCATAAGAGTCCCTGTCTCGACCTCGACTCTTCTTTAAAAAAAATTCGATTTTTTTCTTGAACATAGCGAATCGAAGAAACGAGGAAGCGAGAGAAACATGACGAGCTCGGCACCCAAGGCCGATCTGGCCACCGAGATCCTGCAGAGGCTCTCTATCCAGGAGCCCCTCCTTTCCGCAGAGGCCTTCCCCGCCATCGCTTACCAGGATGTCAAAGCCGCCCTTGACCGACTGGCGTCGCGGTCCATGATTACATACGTGACGATCGAGAGAGAGGAACCCGTACTCGAGGCCGAGGCCGAGCAGATAGCGGCCCATGGCAGTCACGAGGCCCGCGTCTTTGAGGCCGTCAGCAAAGCCGTAGAGGGGTTGACGATCCAGGAGCTCGAGCAGGCCATTGGCGACAAGGCTGTCACCAAGGTTGGCCAGGGCAAGGCCTTCAAGGAGAAGTGGATCGCCAAGGGCAAGGACGGAAAGCTGGTTGCTACTGTGCGTGTCACCCACCACCTCTACTCTCTCTCTCTCTCTCTCTCTCTCTCTCTGTCATATGTACATTGTGCCAGGGGAGATGCCGTGGCTGGCGCGAATCAGTCGCTACATGATGCTGACTCTCTCTCTCACTCCACTACAGACCGACTCCATCACAGACACGACACGCTCCACGCTCGTCAAGATCAAGGAGACCAAGACGGCCGAGGCCAAGGTGCTGGCGGACCTGAAGAAGCGCAAGCTGGTCAAGGTGCAGAAGGTGGTCAGCTTCAAGGCGGCCAAGGGTCCCAAGTTCGCACTCGAGGTGCAGAAGGAGGAGACGGACCTGACGGCCGACATGCTGAGTTCCGGGGCATGGAAGACGGCCAGCTTCAAGCCCTACAACTTCAAGGCGCTGGGGTCTGACCAGAACGCCGGTACGCTGCACCCGCTCAACAAGGTGCGGCACGAGTTCCGGCAGATCTTCTTCGAGATGGGCTTCGAGGAGATGCCGACAAACAAGTTTGTGGAGACGGGGTTCTGGAACTTTGACGCCCTCTTCGTGCCCCAGCAGCACCCGGCGCGCGACCTGCAGGACACGTTCTACATCTCGGACCCCAAGGTCGGCGGCAAGCCGCAGGCCATCGGCTCGGGCCAGGACGCGGAGGAGTACTGGAACAACATCAAGGAGGTGCACCAGGAGGGCAAGTACGGCTCCACCGGCTACAAGTACCCGTGGGCGGCGGACGAGGCGCTGAAGCTGGTGCTGCGGACGCACACGACGTCCATCTCGACAGCCATGCTGTACAGGCTGGCGTCGCAAAAGGGACCGGACGGGCGGCCACCGCCGGCGCGCTACTTCTCGATCGACCGGGTGTTCCGAAACGAGACGGTGGACGCGACGCACCTGGCCGAGTTCCACCAGGTCGAGGGCGTGATTGCCGACTACGACCTGACGCTGGGCGGACTGATGGAGTTTATGGAGGTCTTCTTCAAGAAGATGGGCATCACGGACCTCAAGTTCAAGCCGGCCTACAACCCGTACACGGAGCCGAGCATGGAGATCTTCAGCTACCACAAGGGTCTCAACAAGCTGGTGGAGATTGGCAACAGCGGCATGTTCCGACCGGAGATGCTAGAGCCGATGGGCCTGCCCAAGGACATGCGAGTCTTTGGCTGGGGTCTCAGTCTGGAGCGTCCGACCATGATCAAGTACGGCATCGCCAACATCCGCGAGCTGCTGGGTCACAAGGTTGATCTCAACTTTATCGAGAGGAATTCGGCCGTTCGTCTGGAAAAGGATTAGGTCAAATAGACTAGAGGTGAAAAGTTCAAGAATAAATAAATAAAAAACAAAAAACAAAAACAGAGGTACAAGAAGGATATGAATTGCATGACGGTTACTATTGACTGTACATCCGTCAATGACCCTCGCCACGATATATCCGTGAGGATGTCAGCATCCGATCCCACCCCCACACCTTGAACCAGCCAGACCCGGTCGGGGCCATCGGACCCACAGAAACAGAGGATGGTGTGCGATCCTGGGGTGTATTAGATGCAACCTCTTGACATCAGTACTAACATCTACATCCAAGTGCTGGCGGTCGGCTAGTCGGATGGATGTATCTGTAGTTCTCAGACTGAGTACGGAGGAGGAGGAGGAGGAGGAGGGCATTCTTGGTAAGAGCAGAAATTGAACTCTATTGGCTTGGACCGTACCGTGTGTGTATGTGTGTGTGTGTGGCTTGATACAAGACTAAGACTTACGTTCCAAGCTTGGAAACCTTTTTGTCGGATCACTTGTTCCCCTCTCCAATATTCAGGATGAGGAGAAAGAGACAAGTCACACACATGGACATACTCGCACATACACGCACGCACGCACGCACGCGCGCGCACACACACACCCAGAGAGAGAGAGAGTGAGAGAGAGAGTGTGTGTGTGTATGTGTGAAAGAAAGAGAGAGAGAGAGAGAGACTGTGTGTGTGTGTGTGTGAAAGAGAGGAGGAGGAGAATGGAGAGCATGTTGGCGTCATGCGATGAAACTCTGATTGACCAAACACGCCACTCGCTTTGTAATGGAATTGATGATGCAAGGGGATGGAGGGAGGGAGGGAGGAGGAGGAGGAGGATATATAAAGCTGGGACCTGGTTCTCTCTCTTCTGTTCCTTGCGACTGCTGATTTCACCTGGTGTCATCACTGACCATATATAGTATCGAACATCATTCAGAAAGTCCTACAATCCCACATCCAACAAGCACCGCTTTTATCGATCCATCTCTCAACATCCAACTATCCCACCATCATGACTGACTCCTCCCCCACCAACACGTCCAACGTCTCGGCCACCGCGGCCCCCCCTCGTCGTCGGGTACGTTCCGTCCCAGCGTGTAGAAGTAGGATGGAACTTGTGGCGATGGATGCGACGGATGGTGAAGAAACGGTGCACATGGGCACATGGGCTTGACTGACGGGTAGGATAGAGCTCAGGATTCATGCCCGCCTTCGAGAGCCTCTCGCAGCTCCGTGATACGCAGTCCAGCACGGCCAGACGTCAGTCTCACTCCGACCAGCAGGTCAAGGGAAACTACCTCGGTCAGCTGTTTCACAAGTATGCCGTCTCCGTTCTCGCTCTCGATTCCCGCCTTGACGGGATGATGATGGAGTCCCGACAGAGAGACCATGGACTGACATCTTGGCAAATATAGCAACTTTGGACGGAACATTGGAAAGTGAGAAGAGAGGGATCATGTGTAATTGTAAAAATGGCATTCTGAGTGTACGGGAGTGATGGATTCTTGTCCATTTCGTGACTTCTGTCTAGACATTGACAGAAACCGTCCAATCTGGCTCATGCCTGTCCATCATGCTCGTCCTGGGAAATATGACTTGAATCAATGCGTCATCACAGTATCAATAACATCTTGGCCCTAGCGCATCGACAAGTACGACAAAGGGTGTGCGGAGAATTCCCAGGTCTTGTATCTTTCAGTATCACCCTCACACGCGTGCGCAGGTGTTGCAGATGATACGGCTGCGTTGGCCCCTTCAAAGGGCTTCAGAGGAAGGGCCGTGGCAGCTGTATCGATCTTACTTTTTTTCTCATCTATCGAGGAGGAGGAGGAGGTCGTAGATATATATACCTGATCTGATGATGTTTGCCTGGAGGCCTGAGGCTCAGATCCGGACCGGAATAATCCTCATGCGGCGTTTGCCGGTGTTTAACAGTGTATCATACAAGTTTGTATGAGAGGGAAGATGATGTATGCACGTATATTATCACAAGGTGGGAACTACAATGGTTCAACCTTTTGATATGCCATTTCCAACATTCCGAACCTGGATTTCTCGCCTTGACAATCTCCCATCTTTCCATCTTTCCATCTTTTCCTCTCTGTATCTTGTATTTTTCACTCATCTCTTTTTCCCACATGGTTCTTTTTTTCGTGTGTGTTTGTGTTGTGTGTTGGGAGAGTGTGTTGTCTTTTTTCTTTCATTTGTCGTATAGTTTCCACCGGAATATCGAGCATTTATACCTACATCTCATCCCATGGCAATGAGAAATCGTGCGAGTGTAGAATAAATAAGTAGAAGAAATAAAGAACAAGACATAAGAGACCAAAATCATACGAATAAAAAAAAAAATAAAAAAAAAAACTCCATGATACAAACAGAAAAGAAGAAAACCCCTCCCCGTTATCCTACAAACTCCAAACACAGCCCCCCCCCCCAGTAGGTGGAACAGGTTTTTGGGAGAAATGACCGAAGAGAGACGATACCAGGCTGATTCGGCATTCAAGATGAAGAGAGAGAAAAAAAAGGGAAAAAAGAAGAAGAAGAAAGACTGTATATGGAAGGTGATGCAGGCGCAGATACATCCCGATCATGTCGATCCCGTGGCGCGTCCAAGGGGGGGGGGGGGGGGGGGGCATTTCTCAAATGAGAAGGAAATCGAATCTTGTCCTCATATTTGACGCCATCGTACAACTGGCACGGTGGCAGAAAGAACTACTCGGAAAGTCCATGTCCCATCAAGATGACAACTTTTGAAACCCCTGCTGCCATTGTACCAACAGATAAAAGAAAAAAAAGAAACAAGAGAAAAAAAAATAGCCGAGGGGGGCTCGCCCCCCAAGGAGAGAGAGAGAGAGAAGAGAAGAGAGGGAAGAGAAGGGGAGGCAGATATTTATTGAATGAAGGGGAGGGGGAGGGAGAGAATGATGTGAGGAGAGGAATAGACTCAAGAGTATCGAGTACCGGGGGTATAAAGTATAATGAAGGATATGAAGCTTCTAAGCTGTGGCCCTGCCTGCTTCGGTCAATGGCTTGCTCTCATCTCTCATCTATGGTGAAGAGTTTTGCTCAGCCACAGAGTCTGATTAAGTCGAAGAGCAAAGGTTGATTCATGATGTGAGGGGGTTTATCGTGGTATGACCTCCATGGTATAAACCTCTTCATGACCAACCTCCATACATCTCCCTCCATATGACCTCGATGACTTCAACTCTAGATGTCAGCTCTGGGATGTAGTATGGCCCCAAAGGCAGAATCCAAGGACAAAGACGATCAAGCTGTATTACTCTCATGATTCGACTCGATGACATTGGAATACCCGTGCGAATACACGTACAAATTTATTCTGAATCTTCCTTCTTCCTTCTTCTTTACTTCTTCTTCTATCAATCCATTCATTCACTCTCCAAAAAAAAAAGACGCGAAGAAAAAAAAAAAGTCCAAGGTGCCATTATGAAGACATCTTTGCTGTATAAACAGGTCATGCACTCCGTCTTGATATTATAAACATGAAATCACGTCTTGACCATCCAGATCTACAGAAAAAAATGGTAAACCCGTCATTAGTTATAAAAAAGGCCAAAGAAGAATCGAAAAGAGGGAGAGAGAGATAGAGAAAGAGGGGGGGGGAGAGAGAAAATACCTTGTCTAGAGCTTTAGAATTCGTCATGGCCTCCCTCTTGGCTGCCAGGAATCGTGATCGGACGTGATTTAGTCGTGGACGAGCAGCGGTAGCAGGTTCTGGTGATGGTAAGGATGGTAATGTCGAGGACGGTAATGTCGAAGAAGAACAAGACTGTGCTTTTCCTTCTCTGCGCTCCCTTCGTTCCTTCTTCTCCTCCCTTCTCCTCCTCTTTTCTTCCTTTCTTGCCCTTTTCCTCTCCTTTCTTTCCGCCTTTGTTTCTTCTTCTTCTTGTCTATCCTTTTCATTTTCATCCTTTTCGTCTTTGCCTTCTTGGTCTGATTCGTCATCGTCGTTGTCGTCGTCGTCGTCGTCGTCGTCGTCTTCGCTAGTCTTCGATTTCTTGTTTCTCTTCGTCTTCTTTCCCTCCTTATCCTTCTTGCGACGTTTTTTGCTCTTTTTATCCTCCTCTTCTTCCTTCTCCTTTTTTTCAAAAGTCTTGCGCTTCTTTGTCGTGTTTTCCTTCTCCTTCTCCTTCCCATCCTCCTCCCCCTCCGCATCATCATCATCATCATCATCACTGCGAGATCCCTCCTTGAGCTCATCCCCAACGAGTAGCCCACCCCTCACGAACCTCATGGGTCCATACCGGCTATGCACGTAGGCATCCATCTTGACCTCCATCCTAGCCTGCCTGTCCTTCTCCACAGAAGCCTTGGACTTCCCGTTCAGCCGGCTCAGCAGGTCCGAGAACTCGTCCAAGCCCGTCACCTCGTTCTCCCTGCGCCTGTCGAACCCGAGGCCCTTCACGTCATCTTTGAGCGAGACGCGGATGTACGACGCGCTGGCGGCCGTCAGGTGCTCCGCGTGGGAGGCGTCCTTAGCCCCCAGGTACTCTCCCGGTTGCCAACCCTGGGACTCGAGGATCTTCTGCCCGAACTTGTTGGCGTTGCGCGTCCATTTCGTATTATTTGGGTCGTGGTCTAGCTTGCGGCGGCTATCGATATACACTGGTTAGCATTTTTCTCTTCTTCCCCTGACTACATCGTATCATATGACAGTGAAGAAACTCACGTCTTCGGTCCTGCCAAGAGACCCATCTTATCTGATTTGAAACGTCGTGCTGTGTCTTGAACCTTCAAAAATGTTGTGATGACAACAAAAAAAAAGCTAAAGAAAAGAGGTCAACACTGAACAGACCCAAAGCCAAAGGTTGAGAGAGAAAAAAAAAAAAAAAAAAAAAAAGTCGGATAGCGGGGTGTGGATCCCGTATATTCTTATCGCAAAACATCATTCGTCAGTCTACAACTCTACCACTACCGCTTCCGCATAAATAAATATATGATCATATGTGTACTTCCTCAAGTCTCAAAGAGGAAAGAAGTCTAATAATACTCTGCCCCAAGGTAGAAGAAATATGCAGCAATGTTGATTCAATTTTCAATACGGATTATACTATAAAATACATAAACTAAACTGTCCATTTTCCCTTGTTTGGTTTTTTTTTTTCTTTTTTTTTTCAATTTCAAGGCGCCAACGTAGGGGTAGAGAGATGAGAGACTCAACTAAGGGAGAAATATAGAAAAGAGAGCCCTATATAGGGACATGTAAAGACAAATCCGAACTCAGGGGAGAGGTCGGGAGATGGGTTCGGAAGAAGCGAGAAAATGCAAAGGGCAAGACGAGCCGCACGTATACAACAGAAAATCAATCAGCACCCAAGGCGAAAAGCAGGTCACTGGTCACTAGTAGTTGAGTTCACCGCCACCACCGCCGGCAACGTGGTCGAGGTCCTCGTAGCTCTTGAGGTTTCGGCCCTGTACAGCCTCCCTGGGACCACCGGCACCGGCACCGGCCCCGTCACCCCAGCGGGAACCACCCGTGCGGCCTCCGCGCCCGCCGCCGTCGAATCGGCCACCGCCGCCCCCGCGACGGTCGTACGGTCCGGATCGGTACTGGCCCCGGCCGTTGCCGCTCTGCATGCCGCCGCGTCGGATCGGTCCTCCGGATCGCTCGTCGCCGCTCATGGGGTTGAAGCCAGGCTGCATTCCCGCCATGAACGGTGCCACGCGCGGCATCGGGAACCCGGGCATCATGCTGTTCATCGATGACAGGCTCTGGAGGTTGAACCCGCGGGGCGTTCCCGCTGCTCCCTGTCCGTTCGGCTGGGGAAAGTGTCCGTTTGAGTTGGCGTCGGGACGGGACGGTGCGATATGCGCAGGGTCGAGCACGTAGGCATTGACAAGTTCAAACTAATCGGTCGTCAGCATTACCATCCACGTCTTACCGGTCCACCGGGATTCCCCTGGCCTTGACCAGAAACCATGCTTACCTCTTGCTTCAGATCATCCAGCCAGTCTGAATGCCTCTTGTCAACGTGCTTCTTCCAAAAGTGCTCCTCCTTGAACAGCTTGATGCAGTCGCCGACCTTGCACCTCCACTTGTGTTCGTCCTCCTGCTTCACGTGCTTAGCGAGCTCCTCCTCAATCACCTCGTCTATTGGACGCCCGCCCAGCTTGCGAAGGTCCACCGACTGCGGGTCGAGCACCTGCGTGAGCTTGTCCTCAAACGTCTTGACCCAGTTGTACGCCCGCGCCAGCTGCTGCTCCGCCTTGCTGGTTGGATTGCGTCCCTTCTTGTCCGCCTCAGTCGAGTCGATCTCGCCATCCTCCGAGTTGTCCGACCGCTTCTTCTCGGGGAGGGGCTCGCCACTGGCCGTGGCACGTGCCGCCTCTCTCGCCGCCTCTGACAGTGTCGAGCGAGGCCGGCGCAGGTGACCGGCGGGGCACTTCCTCGTCAGCTCGTGGATCGAGTCGCACTCAATCACGCAGAAGAAGCAAAAGTTGAACACCCGGCGGAGATACTCTACCAGAAGGTCCAGCTCCTTCTTCTTAGCAAGGAGATCTTCATCATCCACGTCGTCTTCGTCCGCAGCGCCTTCCTCCTCCTGCTCACCATCCTCATCCTCCGCCCCAACCTCCGCATCCATGGCCTCGTCGTCATCGAACCTGGCCTTTTTCACACGGGGGGTTGACTTGGGAATGATGACGGGCTGTAGACGTCCAGCGCTACGGAGGCCTTCCACCCTCTCCTCCACCTTGAGGACGCCCTGGAAGTCCGAACCAAAGTCTTCCTCAAAGTGGTTGACCAACCGGCGAATTAGGTCAAGGTCCTTGTCGATACGCTCCGGGGCCGAGAACAGGTCCCAGAGAGCCTTCTTCCTGGGGTTCGACTGGGGGTTGTGCACGCCCACGTGGCAGACAAAGTCCCCGCGCACCTCGTCCTTGACCGTCTTTCCGTTGATGGCCTCGAGCGCCTTCTCGGCCGTCGACACGGGCTGAGGCGAGGCCGACGGGGCAACACCATCCTCGTCCTTGGGGTCGGTTCGGTCAATGGGCATGGCCGTCTCGGATGAAGGATGCAGCATGACCCAGCCGATGCGGTGGTAGCGCTTGCTCGGGTTCGGGTCCGATAACGACAGCCATCTGAACCCACCCTCTTCCTCACCCAGGTGCTCCTTGCAAAAAGACTCGAGGTTTTCCCGGCTGACGTGAGGCGCAATCGTCTTGATGAGTAGCGTCGGCTGCAGCTGGCTGTCGTCTCGAATATCGGCACCCTCGACGGGAACCAGGTCACCCACGCCAAGAGTCTCATTGGCAGCAGTCGTCTCCCCTTCCTCCTTGTCGGCGGCGGCGGCGGCAGCACCATTGGTTTCGCTCTTGGGCACACCCTCCAGCGACAGCTCGTCAAAGGTGCCAGACTCGAGGTCCTGCTCCCACTGAGTATAGGCACCGCGGCGCGTGTCGTTGAGCTTGGCGCGGAAAGGGCCTCTGACCTCGGGATCGTAGCGCTCCCTGAACCACTGCTCTTTCCTGTGCTCCGAGACAAAGGTGCGAGCCATCTTGGCCTGCATCTCCTCCTTGTATGTGTTGTAAGCAGCCTGGATGACGGCCTTCTCCTTCTCGCGCTCCTCCTGGGCCTCCTTGGAGCCGCGAGGCTTCTCAGGCTCTTTGCGACGGCCGGTGCGAGCACGTTCCTTCTCGTCCTTGACCCTCGTATTCATGCGCCACCACTCGCTAAAGTATGAGAAGCCAACCTGATAAGGAAGTCGGGCGGGCTCAGTCAGGGGGTTCCGGACCATGGCTGGGGTGGCGACATCCTGACCAGGGATGTAGCGGTCAATGTTGGCCGGAGGAGAGATGATTCGCCGGCGGTCATCGCGGTCTCGGTCATCGCGTCGAGGTCGAGGTTCGTAGCGGTCGACGGCAGGGCCGGGGGATCTAGATCGTCGACGCTCGCGCCGTTCGTGAGCTGGGCGACATGTCAGCTCGAGTCTACGCTCCCGGGGTGGCGACGGAGACCTACCTGGAGAACGACCACGGTAGAATTTATCACCTCTGTCTTCGCGCGCACGCGGGTCGTCCCGTCCCCATGTCCTATCAGCCGAAGCGTCGCGGAACGATGAATATGAATCCATCGAGAGACTACTCTTGTGAGGCGTGATCGGTCGCTAGGCAAGCCGAGGCGGCGCAGGGCGAGGCGTGAATCAAAGTTGACCGTCTCCTGAGGGGGGGAGGGGGGGAGGGGGGGGGAGACAGGTATCTGTCGCTGGAAAGAGTGGAGGGCGGTCAGAGAAATTGTGATTTCAAAAAAGAAGAAGAAAGGTTCGGTCAGGTATGCAGGTAGGATGAAAGGATCAAGGTTGGAAGAGAAAGAGAAGATGGAGACAAGAGTGCAGGTTGCCGATCTGGCAAAAGATGGTCAAAAGCGACTGGAGGGCTCCCGGGAGTCATGATGACGTCCCCGTAGAGAGAAGAAAAAAAGACGGTAAGATAGTAGAGAGAGAGAAAGGTTTAGAGAAAGGTATGACAGGTATGACGGGGGAGGGGCGAGAGAAGGAGGCAAGGGCGGGTGGATGGGTGACCTTTGCGGAGGACGAAGGCGTCGGCAAAAGCAAGGGCTGGCTAGCTAGAGAGACAAAAGGGTAGAGAGATGGAAGTATATATATATATAGAAGAGAGAAAGAGAATGAAAAAAAGGGGGGGGCCGACGAACTGGAGTGAGAATTCAATATGACAATCAATGAGCGAGCTGCGAACGATGGCGCGCGCGTACCTTGACCAAAGAGATGAAAAAGAAGGAGAAAAGTGAGGTGAGGTAAGATCACGTCGGCTTTCCAGGAGAGAAGAAGCTAGGGGAGAGGATGAGAAAGAGAGATCCAGCCAGACAAAGGGCAGGAGCAAGGAACGCGCCTACCGGTAGACAACTACCAATCAAATCTCTTCCACGCAAGGCGAGAAGCAGCTCGGAAGCAGAGCGGAGCAGAGCCGCGTGTGGAGAGGTGGATGCTTTTTTTTTGGGGAGGATTGTATTAGCACTGTACCATCTGCGTTAGTGGCTACCCCTCTAGGCCTCTCTACTCGTACAGTCTACTCGTACACCCACCGTAGCAGCTGCATCAACTGTAACTTATACACCGTAGGGGTGAGCAAGTGAGCACTCATGCTGCAACCGTTAATCGTCAATATTACTGCGCGTCAATCCAGCCCCATTATTATTCCCTCTCTGCTCACAGTGCAGTACATCCACACAGTGTCCAGTGTCCAAATCCCACAAAATATTCACCGTACTCCACAATACCTCCATCCACCCAATTACGAGTACACATCTCCATATAGCATCCCTTGGGTCGCCCTCGGAGTCTTGTATTCTTCTTGCCCCAGACATCCAAACTCGGTCAATGGGGGAGAGGTGGCCATCTCCGCGTCTTCGGCGCCGTCCGATAACAGCCGCACGTGGAAGGAAACAGCGCAACTTTTGGGAGATACACAAAAAGGAGATGGGAATCCGGGAAGAAGGTTCTATCTATCGGCAGTACTAAGTAGCCATACCGTTCATTTCCTGCTAATACTCGTCGTCACAACTTTTTGTCCCATCCCCGCCATCATCATATAATTGTACATCGACACTGCTTGTATTGACTCTTATATGTCCATCGCCCCTCCCCACCCCGCCAAACCGACTTACCACCTCAGCATTTAACTCCAGAGGAAGGCGCCGGATTGTATGTTCTCTCATGCATGCCCGTCCACTCTCAACAAGATTGAATCACGGGCCCGGGGGGCGGACGTCATCATGGGCGACAAGAATAATCCCCCGTCGTTGGACGAGTACAATGACGCCGTCGAGGCCATGCGCAGGACAGAATACCCCATGCTCCAGGGTTTGTGAATCATGCTTCTTTTCCCTCCATTCCATACTGCATAACCTCGCCCACATACGCAATTACTTCCTGGATGCGCCATGCTGACCACCCCGAAGCAGACTCCGTCTATCTAGACCATGCCGGGGCCACGCTCCCCCCCAAGTCCCTGATGGACGCCTTCGCCCACGACATGACGACCGTGTTATACGGCAACCCGCACTCGGCCTCCTGGCCATCCCAGCAGTCGACCTCGCGGATCGACAACGCCCGTCTCCGTCTTCTCCAGTTCCTCGGCGCCGATCCATCAGACTTCGACCTCGTCTTTGTTGCCAACGCCACGGCGGGCGTCAAGCTCGTCCTCGAGGGCATGCGGTCCCTCCAGGGCGGCTTCCTGTACGCCCATCATCGGGCGTGCCATACCAGCATCGTCGGGGTGCGCGAGGAGGCCAGGGCCAGCGTCTGCCTCGACGACGACGACGTGGCGGGCTGGGTGCGGGGTGGCCAGTCTGCAGACACGAGTACCTGTGCGCCCGCCTTCGCCTCCGTATTCGGACTCGGCGATACTGGTAGTGATACCACCTTTCCACCCTCGGCCACGCTGGTCGCCTACTCGGCCCAGTCTCACATGGACGGCAGACGATACCCGCTCTCGTGGTCCAGCCAGCTCAGGGGGGGGCGGGGAGCGACGCTCCCCCGCGTCTACACACTGCTCGACGCCGCTTCCCTGGCCGCCACGTCGCCCCTGAACCTTGGCCAGCATGACACAGCCCCGGATTTCACCGTCCTGAGCCTGTACAAGATCTTCGGCTTCCCGGACCTCGGCGCCCTAGTTGTCCGCCGTGACGCCCAGTCCGTCTTCTCGCGCAGGGCATACTTTGGCGGCGGGACGGTAGACATGGTCCTGTGCGGTGGGGCCGAGACGTGGCACGCTCCCAAGACGCATTTCCTCCATGAGCGTTTGGAGGATGGGACACTGCCGTTCCACAGCATCATGGCCCTTGACACCGCCATGACGGTCCACCACACACTATTCGGCTCCATGGCGCGTGTCAGCTCCCACGTCGCAGACCTCACAAACCAACTGTCACATGGCCTGGACCGTCTACGACACGGCAACGGGGAACCCGTCTGTTTCATATACGGCTGCGGCGACGACAGCCGGGAGGGTATGAACCCTGGGCGCGGCCCCATAGTCTCCTTCAACTTGAAGAACAGCGCCGGCGCATGGATAAGTCTCACCGAGTTCGGAAAGCTGGCCCAGCTGAGGAAGATGCACATACGCACAGGAGGCGTCTGCAGCCCGTGTGCCATCGCCTCCGCCCTGGACCTCCAGCCGTGGGAGATGCGCAGTAACTTTTCCGTGGGCTACCGGTGCGGCACCGACAGCGACATCATGTCCGGGAAGCCTACGGGAGTCATCCGGGCCAGTCTGGGTGCCATGAGCACCAGGTCCGACGTCAGCCGCTTCGTCGACTTCATCCGGGAATTTTATGTCGAGGCCGCCGCACCATCCCTATCCCCCGCTCCCATACCCGACGACGCCAACACGCGTGCGACCCGTAGCACGCCCGGCCTCGAAGTCGGCGCCATAACACTCTACCCTATCAAGAGCTGCGGCGGCCTGTCCGTGCCCGCCGGTTCTCGGTGGGAGATCCGCCCCGAGGGTCTCGCCTGGGACAGGGAATGGTGCCTCGTGCATCGCGGGTCGGGCCACACCCTCAGCCAGAAGCGCTATCCGCGCATGGCCCTCCTGAAACCTTCCATCGACTTCGACACGGGGACCTTGCGCGTCGAGCACAGGGACCCCGGCGACGACACTAGCACTAGCAGAAAACGCATATCCGTCCCGTTATCCGTCAACCCTGCCCTCTTCGACTCCACCAATCGCCACGTCCCCTCCCGTGTCTGTGGCGACAAGATATCGCCCTACATCTACTCCTCCGCCGACATCAACGACTTCTTCTCCGACGTCCTAGGCGTACCGTGCTTCCTGGCCAGACTGCCTCCTGGCGGACGCGGACTGGCCAGCCGCTCATCCAAAGCCCGGATGCAAACTCACCAACAGCAGTATCTTGTCGCTCCCACCTTTACAATACCCGGAGCCTTCCCCACCACAAACTACGACGTCCCCTCGCCTCCGGATTCGGACTCGGAGAAGCAGCAGCGGCAGAGACCCGATGAGGGCAACATACTGCTCGCGAACGAGAGTCCCATACTCATGATATATTCTGCCAGCGTGGACGCTCTGAACCGTTGCATTCAGGATCGCGAGGGTGGCCCGCCCATTGACGAGACTGCCTTTCGAGCCAACATATCACTCAGACCAGCCTCCCACCGCTCTTCCACGTCTACTTCTGCACCAAACGGTGACGGCGCTCCTATGCCGAATGGTAATGGAACTCGTGCGCCGAGCAAAGGTCCCCTCTCACCCTTTGCCGAAGACTCTTGGACATCGCTACGAATCGGACCCCACGCATTCAAGATGCTCGGCGCATGTCGCAGGTGCCAGATGGTCTGCGTGGACCAAACGACAGCCGAGAGGAGACAGGAGCCCTATGTGACGCTGGCCAAGACAAGACGCTTCGACGGCAAAGTATTTTTCGGGTGCCATATGCGTCTAGATTGCGATGGTGACGACATGCCTAGCGAGGAGACGCAGTGTCCCACAATTAGTGTTGGGGATCCTGTTTCTGTCGAAGACGGTGGCTATGAATAAGATGGTTCAATGAGAGCACTCTTCTGCATCATGACTGTTTCTGCTAGCAATCTAGAGAAGAAAAGAAGAAGAAGACATGCCGTCCAGCTGTTATTATTAATTTCAACGACGAAATTGCTTCCGTATGTGATACTGTAATACATCTGATATTTCGTTTTACAGGGCAGTAGAGGGGGGGGGATGAGAAAACCACGAAGGCCTGTCTTTTATATGGCGACAGACCTGTTGCGCAGACTCTTTTGTCTGGCATCGAGTATCTGTTTCTGCCGCATCATGGTCGATGTCGCCGTGTGCCTTCTGGCCAGTGGTAAACCCCAATCCATGTTCCCTATATCAATACTATTTGCGGTAGGATTCTGATGCTCGTTGTTGGAATACGATGGCAGGTCGCGAGGCTTTTCGGCACGTCTTGATGAGAGGTAGAAGAAGTCGTGTATGAAACTGTGCTGCAGGTCCCTCGGCTTCCCATCATCTGTCCAGTAACGCTCCTCGCTCAGCTCCCGTGACAGGTGCCGACGGAAGTAACGGTCCTGGTTTACCCACCATGCACGCCATGACGCGATGATGATGAGGGTAAGAGGAATGCAGATGATCCAATAGACCCAGAACTGGCGGCTGAGGATCTCATTCCCGTGCTCGTCGCTGCTTCCACCCCCGTTAGACGAGCCATACCTCTTGCGCAGCTTGCTTGCTCCACTACTACTGGAGCCCTCTGAGGGGGCCAGCCAGTCGAACATGGACATGCCGAATAAGGTACCAATGAACTCGCCAGGCAGGAAGACAGCTGTGATGACAGCGAGAGCCTTCATAGAGGCACTGTCTCGGGAAGACGTCACAGCCATCCGTGCATTGAGAGCATTGTCCTCTTGCGCCATTCTACTGTAAATCTGGAGGCAAGAATCATAGGTCAGTCATACGCCTTGCGTGGGATGATGCAGAATCTTGTTAAAATGGCCTGAGACTCACGATATCAATCTGAGCTCGGCATCGGGCCTCGGCCATCCTTCGTTCCGTCTCTAGACTCATGGAAAGCCGCAGGAGCGCTTCGAGATATTGCCTGATCTCATACCAGTGCGCACCTAGCTCCTCGGTCAATGATGATGTGCGAAGAGGTGGGTCCGCTGGCTCATCTCTCGGGTCCTCTCTCGGGTCCTCTCTTGTGTATTCCCTTGTATCCTCCTGATCAGGGACGGCGAGAGATGGGGGCCGAGAATTGTTACGCTCATAGAGGCCAAATTGGCCACCGCCCATGTTCAGATCACGGGTCATATGATGGGTCCTGGACTCATTGAGCCTCTCTGCAAGCTCATCTCCCGCCAATACCAGAAGTTTGGCTGCCCTCTCGACCCAGCGAATAGTGTCAAGAAGTTTAATGGTGCCTCTGAGTACATCGTGCGCCTGCTTCATGAGGTTCGTCATGTTCATAGGGCCCCAATTGCTGGCTGTATCGTTGTCGTTCCCGTTTGTGAAACGTCTCCGAGTCGTCCTCAGCGCAGGATCTGCGTTGTTGAAACCCAAGTTGCTGCTAACTTCTTGCTCGAGCGCAATGACATCCATCGAATTCTCCGCTACAGTCTCCTCGCAGCGTGTGAATTGGACCTGTAGAAGAATGACGGGCATCACGAGTGGATGCGCCCAATGATCGCGGCAAGATTCCAGACGCTCATCGTACTCGTCGAGGTCGTCTGGACGGTGCCGTCTGGGTTCGAACGACTGCCGTATCAAGATGGTGGTTGATCTTGTGGCTATATGATACGACATGGACAAGAAGTCGCAAGGTGTTTTGTATGTCTCCGAGAAGGACAGAATAAGACCTGGCATTGTATCAGCTTCATGGAATCCTAGAAGATACAGCCGAAAAGCTACTCACTCAAGGTAGACCGATCCCGAGACCAGAACCGGGACTCAGTGGCGACACGGGTAGAGTACTGGAGGGTCGCAGGGTGCAGGCAAAGATCTACCAGGTCTTCGGCTGTCATACTCAGCTGGTCGGGATCGCGCTCAGAGGGGGTTGGGTGACGGAAGCATACGCTACGTAGAGTCAGTACCGTTGAATGTCAATAGATTCACCCTCGAGCGGAGACAGTAAGAGATCCTCACACTCTGCGAACACGACCTTGCAGACTGTCCATTAAGTCGTCGGTCTCTTTGTCAGGCGCACGAAAATTTCCCTACATCACATTAAACGTTAACAAAAACAACAACCTCCCCATGTTTTTTTTTTTTTTTTTTTTTTTTTTTTTTTGAAAACACTATCATGATAGGGACTGAAATACCTCGCGATCGACCCTGTGTCTGCAGCGAAAAGCAAGATTGAGTATACTCGCTCCCGACTTCTCGTCCTGGCTGAAGCGGTGTGTGACTTGCAATCCATTGTTGGTGTTATTCCGACGCTCATGCTGCTCCTTAGGCGTGACTGAAGGTTTATCATAGACGACGTATTCATCGTATTCCACCTTTGAAGAAACCTGCTTTCCATCCCAGAGGACTTTTCCAGAGAAGTACTGTTGATCGTAATTGAACAGGTCCTGGCCATATCCGAAAAAGACAGCCATGGTGATTGATACTTCCAAGGGCGGGGTATTTCTCTCCTTTTCTCTTGCTCTTTTTTTTTCCCTTTTAATTAGCCAGGATCGAAGAGCATGGATACCGAGGCTTGAGCGACGACAGTCATTCCCTAAATCAGTGGTGATGCTGAAAACAACATGAACAATGAAGATGTTTCCCTGCTGGCAGTATCCGTAATGTAGTGGTCGACCAGGAGGTCCCGGCCCCCTCCCCCATTTATGGAAACCAACAGACCAGACCCCCCATTGCGCCACAGGGTTGCCCAGGCGGCGTCATCAACGCGGACTGGGGTGTGTGTGGTTGGCTTCAATATCTTGGCCCCCAGTCTACCAGCTTTGCGCATGGGAAAGAAAGGAGACAGGACAGGGGCCTGAGGGACGTGGAGACTCGTGAGAGGCTCCTTGTGTTTCCAATCTGAATGCATGCAGATCGTGTCCGGGTCCAGGAACAGAGCACAGAGTACGGATACGTACGTGCCGCTGTAATCAGCCATCAACTTGACGTGCATATGGCTCACCCGATGTTACCAAGGATGCACTGGTCAGTCAAATGAGCAGGAGGATGTGCATGTGCCATGAATACTCGTAATCTGAAGGCAAGGCGGGCAGGCAGGCAGGGCGCTGCTGGGCGTGAGTCGTCTGACGCATGGTGCCAGGAACGGGAAGAGTCAAGGCCCTTAGCTGCTCGTTTTGTGGAGCAAGCGATTATAACCGTAAACCCCGCCGCGGGCAGGCGCAACTGGTAAAATGCGCGGTTGCCTTTTTGGTTCGCCCATCTTGGCCATCTCACCACCATCATCTTATCTGACAAGCTCTGCATGTCAATTGCCTCAAAACTGTTCTCAGATCATCATATGAAGTAGCATCAGTAGTACACGATTTTCCCATGGCTACTAGCACAATATCAAGATTAGAATCCATCTATCTTTATCGGAGGACGGTTTCACCAACGCCACCCTCCCCTATCCTTTCTTGAAGAAAATGAAAGAGACAAAAAACGCGATTCAAGGAAAAGGGAAAGGAAATAATTACAGGCCCATGAGCATCAATTAACATACTTTGCTCCCTCGCCCACCAATTCTACATATCCTGCCCGGGAGTCTCAGACGAGTCTACGCCGTGAAACGCATCGCCAAACGCCGAGTCTTCCATATCCATCTGTAGATCCAGTCCCTCGCCCAGCTCGCCAGCGGCCCCGTCGAGTGCGGGGGCGTCGTATCCCGCGAGGGCGTCGCCGGCCGAGTCGAGGTCACCCAGGGAGCTGAAGTCGTTCTGGTCGAAGCCACCCGTGGCCGGCGTCCCCACAGCCGACGAGGCCTTAGCAGACGGGGCTGTAGCGGGAGCCACCGCGGGCTTGGGTGTGTTTTCGTCGCCGGCCGAGGATGCCGGCGCTGCAGCAGGCGTTCCTGGGGCAGGTGTTGCTGCTGCCGTTGCCGCTGCCGTTGCCGGCGCTGGCGCTGGCGCTGGCGCTGTCGTGGTGGAGGCCCCGGCTTCTTGCGACGGTGTGTTCTTGGGGACCATAACCCAGTCTCCACTGCCCGTCCCCTGGTCGGGAGCTGTTATCTGCTGTTGCTGCTGGTCCTTGGGTGCGGTGTCTGTGCCTCCCATGGTAACATCTCCTTCACCCGACGAAGCGGCGACGGCGGTGGCAGGGACGGGCTGAACTGTGGCAGCTGGCGTGGCCCCTGGGACGCTGGCAGCACCAGCAGAGGGAGCATTTTGAGGCGTATGTGTGCCGGACTGGCCGCCCGACTGTTGGGCTGGGGTGGAGTGGGCCGAGCCAGTGCCCATCTGATCGAGGAGGCCGGCAGCCGTGCCGCCCATGTCGACGTCGGATTCGCCACCCAGAAGTGCCGCGCTGTTCTGCGACCCGGCCTGCGATGGCTGACGTGACATCTCATCGGTGGCCTGCTGCTGCTGCTGCTGCTGCTGCTGCTGTTGCTGGGTAGTGGCCGTGGCCGCGACCGAGGTGGCGGGGGGGGAAGGTGATGGGGCCGGAGGCGCGGTGTAGCCGCCCTTTTCGACGCACTTGACGCTGGGCTTGTCCTCAATCCTGCGACCTGTCGACGACTCGATCTCCTGGATGATCTCGTCAACCGTTTTCTTGAGGCCCCCGTCGCGAATCTCGCCGCCACCGTGCGGCTTCCATAGCTCGGACCCGGAATCCTGGATGAGCCTGAGCTCCTTCTCCTTGGTGCTTAGGAGGGAGCCCGTCTTCATGTCGGCGATGGCGGCCTCGTACGTCTTCTTCATCTCCTCCATCTGGGCCTTCTCGGCCTTGATGTGCTCCTCAACACGCTTCCGGAAGTCGTCGGCCTTGGCGGGGTCCTGCCTGCCGACGTACGCCTTGGACTCGTCGGGGCCCCTGATGTAGGCGTCGGCACCCTGCGCGGCGAAGATGCCCTCGGTCAGCGAGGCGAGGCTGCCCATGAGTCCCAAATTGAGGTCGGCGGGCGTGATCTGGTTGATGCGGTAGGGAGACGAGAGGATCTCTTCCATCCACTCGTGATTCTGCTGGTAGCGCGCGAGCGAGATTTCCCGGGGAGTGAGGTGGTCGAACATGTCGCCGCGCGACGTGTCTTCGTCGTCGTCAAGGGCCGGGTCCAGAGGCGGCGGTGCCACCACGGCGGTGGGCACTGGGGCGGTGGACGGCACCACGTGCTGCGACGCGGCCGGGGCGTGCCGGGCGCGCTTGGCGGGGGGGCCGGCCACAGCCTGCGTGGGGGGGTATGCGACGTGTTGGGGCACGCCCCGTGCGGCCATCTGTGGGTCGACGGGGCGTCCCGTGAGCTCGGGCAGCGACGGCCAGTTAGCCCTGTCAGACAGCATGAACTCCTTGCGGCGGATCTGGCCAGCCTTGAGGAGGTGCTGGCGCTGCTGCATCGTGGCGCTCGTGCGCTGGTCCCACGGAACCATGGTGACGGGCATGGTGTCGTTGGGGTCGGAAGGACCCCAGTGCACGATGAACAGGTTGGGGTCAGGCTGCGGCGCGTTCGGGTGGCCGGATGCGGGGACCAGGCGGAAGCGGCGGCGGGCGTGAGCCGTGTACTGCTCCTGTGGCGGGCCGTATCCAGCCTTCAGGTAGTAGATCTCGAGAATCTGATGTGGCACAGACTGAGTTAGCACAGGGGTTGTCTCTCTACCTTGTTCGTATCGCGTGCTAGTCTATATTTACCAGCCCATTGCCCAGGTCGTGTTTGTACAGCTGCTCCGGAGGCGCCCAGACGTATCCGTCCGTGGCAAAGTTAGTGGCCAGGCGCTGCAGGGGCTGCCACGTCATGAGGATTGTGCCATCGGCGGGCTTGTCGAGCATTTGCCAACAGAAAGGAGCCTTATCCCTCGCAATCAGCGGTGCTTGGAGAAGCCACTGCGCAACCTCGTTGATGCCGACGTGGGGGATATGAGGGTAGCGACGGGAAGACACGAGATGGACATGGGGCATCTGTGTCGAACAAGTCAGCCGTTGCGTCTCTCAAAATGCGCACTGAAGTCATCTGCCGCTGCATACCAGCTCCTGGGGGACGGTGAAACTAGGATCGGACGGGTTCATAGTGATGGCGGGCCCTTGGGACTTTCTTTTTTCCCTTCTTCTTCGTATATGTATGTTTTTTTTTTTGGTGACGACGTGCACGTTGCGCTGCGCTGCGCAACGAGGAGAGAGAGGCAGAACGCGTGTTCTCTCGGGGCGTGGGCGTCGCAGACGTCGCAGCTGACTTTTGAGATGCGCGATTGATGTGAATGAGTGATGGTGAGGGCGGTGGGAGCGGGTGGTGCGATGATGATGCCAGTTCAAGAGGCGTTTGCTTCTTCACGGACCGTCCAATTGCCTTTGCGCCCGTGTTGCGCGACTCCAAAACTCGCTGGGCGTGAGCAAAGCAGGGGAGGAAAGGAAGGAAGATGAAGAGCCAATGGGGGATGCTCGTCTGAAGCACAAAAGCGGGGAGGTGTGCATTCCACAGCCACAACCACCACAGGCTCCAGATGTCACCAGCCACAATATGTCCCAATCACTGCACCATTGCTGAGCCACATGCAGAGAGCTGTCGGATGCAAGCTTCGCGCGTCAACGGCTTACGAGGCGTAACCGCCTCATTCCTTCCCATTCACATCATCAGGTGCGATGGCCGAGTGGTCTAAGGCGCTGTGTTCAGGTTCGTCCAGTTTCCTCTGGAATCCTGTCTTTCGCAGTCTCGAAAGAGGCCTGGGTTCGACTCCCAGTTGCACCATTTCTTTTTTTTTTTTTTTTTTTTTTTTTTTTTTTTTTTTTTTTTTTTTTTTTGCGTATTCTTGCTCCTTTTTTCATCTTCTATGTTCTTTGTCTTTGCTTCAAATTCAATTTCTGAAGTCTGCCAGCGGGATTGATTATCCTTCTTGTTGTCAAGTTACAAAAATTGCATCGAATTGTATTGACCTCTAACCATGATTCCATCCAAGATTGCTGAGAGAGAAAAAAACCGAAAACAAAACATGGCCAGATATGAGTCAGCGAGTCCACGAACAAGGCCGTCAAGCCTCCCCTTCAGAAGTAGATGATGATTATCATTTCGCATACGGCGACTCAGGCAGCCAAGCACCCAGCGTCTTCAACCCGGGATGAATCTTCCTCAGCTCCTGGATGTCAGCGCCGTACCCTTCCTTCTCGAAGAAATTAAACATGGTGCTCATCTCCTCTGACATATAGAACGTGACCCTGGCCATGAATCCCCAAGACAGCGGCACGTCGGACCCAGTCTTCTCCTTGAAGACGGCCGACATCTGCTCAAATGTCAGCTCATCGCCGGCGAGCGAGATAGCCTTACCCTTGAACCTGTCAGAGTCCGGGTCCATAAAGGCCTTGGCCGCGAAGACGCCAATGTCGGAGGTGGCGATGAGCTGGAGCGGGCGCGACGGGAGAGCCGTCTGCCAGCAGGACGCAAATATCCTGCCGATGAGGCCTCCGTTGAAGTTCTCCATGAAGGCTACCGGGCGGAGAATGGTCCAGGACATCTGCGACTGGTCCATGAGGTGGCGCTCGATGTTGTGCTTGCTGGCGAAGTGGGGGACGTTGGTCGGGTTGTCGGAGGACCGGGCCTCGCCGCCGCGGTCCACGGACGAGTAGACGAAGAACTTGACGCCGTTGGCGACCGAGGCATCTATGAGAGCCTTGCCCTGCCTCTCCTCGTTTATAGGTCCCGCCTTGTTCGGGGTGAGCGTCTGGTGGTGGCGGTGCACCGCGTTAGGGCATCGGCAATGCATGCGTGTGCTCGATGGGTCGAGTTGGACAAACCTGGACGCTGAATACACCCCAGATGGGCGACGACGCAAGCTTCTTCGCATTCTCGAATACGGTATCGGCGTCATCTAGGTTTCCCTCGACTAGCGTGATGCCGGATGATTTGGCTGCTAGATTCTTGGCCGAAGGCGACGAGGCATCGCGGGTGAGGGCGAGTATCTTGTATTCGGCCTTCTCAGCAAGCAGGGCAGAGATGACGGAGCCGCCTTGCTTGCCGGTGGCGCCCGTGACGAGTATTGTACCGAGACTCATGATGGATTACTATATGGTTGGGAGGTGAGTGTCGATGTGGATGGAGAACAGGTCTACTTGGACTTGAATATTGTCACGCTATGGTGAGACTGATTCATAGGAAGTAACGAGTCCGAGGACACATCCATGGTACAGGTACTTATAGGATCCCAGACCCACAGCTATTCTCATATGGAGGGAGGAGTGGCGTATAGGTACTTGTGCCATGTTCCTGTCCAACCTCGTGACTTATCTTGACAAATACGAATATATTTATAACCCCCGTATACCTGTAGTTGCGGTCCCGAACCACGCATTACACAAGAGCCATAGAAACTCTTGCACTGACTAATGCCTTTGAATGTGTGACGATGTCTTTTCTCTTCTTTCTTCTGCTTCTTTCTTCCGCTTCTTTCTTCTGCCTCTTTTAATATTCTAGATTGGCACCAGGGTTCGGATGTACTCTCTATACAGGCGGTACTTGTACTTTTAAATCCAGGCCATATTACAGGTTGGCATCTTAACAGGAACGTCTCTCAGTGATTTCGATGGCATAACCCCCTTTGAAGTTTTGTGGCATGGCATCGAAACTGTCGCTGACAA
This sequence comes from Geosmithia morbida, assembly GCF_012550715.1. Lineage (NCBI taxonomy): Eukaryota > Fungi > Ascomycota > Sordariomycetes > Hypocreales > Bionectriaceae > Geosmithia > Geosmithia morbida. Next base: position 683,173 of record NW_023336195.1, read on the forward strand.
ATCTTGGGCTGTCGGTGGCGGGACCCTTCCCTCTCGGTCTTCGTCTTGATGACCGAACTAACAATACGAGCAATATTGTTCTCTCTGTGTTCCCACTGCCGGAAATTTATGGGATCGATGCGGAGATCAAGGGCAGACATCTATTCAGGCGTGGAATTCGTCAAGGCATCGTCTGTTTCATGTTGTTGACTCAATGGCGCCGTGCATACACACACTTACACGTATATGCAATCTACTCGTATAGGCAACGTTTAACAAGTCAACCAACATCCGCAAGGTGCTACCCGAGTATAAAGTATATGCTCGTAGTATCATGGACCTGCACATCCTCTGCAGCTATCATGAAGAACCTGGAAAACTTACACGAGATTCTAATATCCATTGAGAAGTGCCTTTTGGAAGGCAAGGAGAGCCCACTCTACTTATAGAGGGGACAAGGCGGTACAGGGGTACGTACACACGCAACTAGAGCTCAACCTATACCCTTCCATCAAGCAAACGACGTACTCGTATATATCCCTCTATGTCAAGACAACGGATCAAAAGAGGCAACTTGGATGATGAATGTGTTGAGAGAAATTAAAGATAGATAACTGTCCCTAAACCTAGGTAACTTGCAACGCTAATGGAAGAAAGAAGGAGAAAAAGTACTAATGGGATGATGACAAAAGGAAGAACAAAGGAGTGTTCAATGGTAGGATTTCATGACAGGCATTATCAGCATCATCTCCGACAAGAGAGAATGTATACTTCTGCATACTTCACCTGCGCAATCTTCTCGCTCTAGGAACCCTTCCTTTTAAAAGGCCAGGGCCTCCTTGTTGGGAGTCTTGCTGCAGCAGTCGACACGGGAGCAGAAGTTGACGTCCTTCTCGCTGACAGCCGAGTTGGCGGCGTTGGGGAGGGTCTGGCGGGATGGCCAGATCTCGCAGTCGGCCTTTGTCTCCCGCTGGTGGTGCTCTGTGACGATCTCGCGGACGAGCTTCTGGAAGTACAGCGGCCCCTGCTCCATGGTGGGGTGCATCTCGCCGTTGACGAAGACGCCTATGTCGAGGTTCTTCTGGGCGTTGGAGCAGAGGTACTTGTCCTCGGACATGATGCGCTTGTACATGTCGCTGATGATGTTGAAGTCCTCATCGCTCGAGTTCTTGTTGCGGAAGACTTCGTACTTCATGATGGACAGCTGAGGGCCCTTGGGGACGAAGCGCTGGATGAAGAAGAAGTGGGGGCTGAACACGATATTGTTAGCCTTTTGTTTTGTCTTGTTTTGTTTTGTTTCTTGTATGTGTATGTATGTGTATGTATGTGTATGTGTGTGTATGTGTGTGTGTGTGTGTGTGTGTGTGTGTGTGTGTGTGTGCGTGTGTGTGTGTGTAGGGAAAGAGGGAAAAACTTACGAGACATTCATAGAAGAGTTGGGGAAGAAGTAGGTGCTGGCAACATTGAAGCCTCGAGCGATCTGCTCAGGGGTAGGGTTGCCAAAGTGCTGGATGTGGCAACCTTCGGTCTTGACGTAGTAGCTGCTGAGGTCGGCGATGGCAGGGATGTCCGGGTGGGACGTCTTGCAGTGGTAGCACTCGTTGTAGTTGTCTGCGAGGATCTTCCAGTTGTACGGGCCTTCCATCTCCCAGGAGTGGTCGAAGACGTAGTCGTCGAACGTGTACTTGTCGAAGCGGGGCTGCTCGTCGACGCCGGCAAAATCCTGCTCCCAGGAGACCTCGGGCGTCTCCTTGCCGTCCATGTTGACCCAGATGAAGCCGTTGCGGTCGACACGGACGTGGATGGGCAGCAGGCTGTTCTTGGTCTTGTCGAAGCCGGGGAGGTCCTGGTACCCGGGGGCCTTGGCCAGGTTGCCGCTCAGGCCGTAGGACCAGCCGTGGTACTTGCACGAGAAGACGAGGCTGTGGCCCTGCTCCTCCGTCACGATGGGGAAGGCACGGTGGCGGCACACGTTGTGGAAGGCGTTGATCTTGCCCTTGTTGTCCTTGCAGATGACGAACTCGAAGCCTGCCACCTCGTACCGCAACCAGTCTCCCGAGTCGGGGATGCGCGCCTTGTGCGTGGTGAAGAGCCACTTCTTGGAGAAGATGGCCCGACGCTCAAGCTCGTACATCTCCTGGGACGTGTACCATGAGGCTGGGAGGGCCCTGACGGCCTCCTTCTCGTTGGAAGCCTGGCTGCCTCCGTAGCCCAGATAGCTCTTGAGGAAGGACATTGTGTATTATGCGTGTGTGTGTATGTGTTGTTGTTGTTGTTGTTGTTGTTGTTGTTGTTGTTGTTGTTGTTCGAGGAGAACACGAAAGAGTTGGGATATTAATGGGAAACTCTTGGGTTGGTCTTATAAGACTAGTCTCGGGAGACTCTGTAGATGGAGGTTTGAAGAGTGTATTAAGAAGTTTGTTGTTGTTGAGAGTTATCAATCTAAATGTTTTCATGATCGCGGCATCCCAGCTCCCTTTTAACTAGTTTATCGTCCTCCTCTCCTCCATCCATCTTCATCCTCCCCCCCCTCCCGGCTACGACTTACACGCCAGGCTTGAGCTTCCCACACGACTAGCTCGGCCTCGATCAGAGATATCCGACCTGACAATAGATAGAGCCATCTCAGCTCCTGGTCGTGTAAGTGGCGAGTCGTGCCCGAGTTTGGTACGAAGTTGAAGGGAATCCGGTCATGTGACCGGCATCACACCCCGACTTACACGCCCCCCTTCCCTCCCTTTCAACTCTTGCGCGCGCACCAACTGCCTTAGATCGTCCCCTAGGAGATAACAGAAGAGCAGAGAGCCTCACAGGCTGCCAGTAGCGGGTCCTTTCCTTTCGCTCTAGACGCCACTAAAAATAATAAGCCTCTCTTAACGTGTCGATCTTACGACAACAGTCAATAGCTAGTAGACGATAGATAGAAAGCTCCGAGTGCATGCCAACGATGCGCGCCACGTCATGTTCTAGATACACATCAAAAATATACATCCATGCTGGACAGACAGGACCCCAACAATAGAAGCATGCGTGTACATGTTTGCACGCCACCATCCGAGGCTTGAGGTTATCACGGATGGCCTTTCCCTCACGAAACGCGAACACCTGACCGTCTGTGTCCGAGAGTTACGTTATAGAGTGTGGAGGGGTAGTAATCGAGAATCGAGATTCCTGTATTGAGACCACGGTATTCCGGGGCCGTCTCCGATGTGGTGGGATATCACGGAGGGCAGGAGAGTGGAGTTGAAACCGGTTCGGACGGAGTGATTCATGAATGAATAATACATACTCAGTATGAAGCATATGTTCTCGATACTGGAGTCGTGCACTGTCCATTTTGGGGAAATAAAGGGCAACCACTGCCGTATCATACTTCCAGGACCAGATACGAACATGAGGTGGGGAGGGGATTTAAAGAGGAACGTGGGCACCAATTAGCGCGGGTTGATATCATGACACCTCCCCTCCCTTCGCCTTCCCAGGGGGCAGGGGCGCTTAGGGAAAGACGGGTTCGGCATGATGTCCGGATGATGAGCAATAGAGAGTATGTGCTATGTGGGGAGAGGGCTATCGTCACACTTTGTGTATGTTTCTGGGTAGCATGGCATGAACACCAGTCCCGGCATTTGGGATAGAGGGTACCATGAAGCTCAACTTTGAAGATGGGGAGTGGAGTTTTCGTCACATAGGTACGTGTAATATGCATCTCGCATCAATGTACCCACCACCCTCCTCCGTATGTGAGCCTGAGTGATAGTAAACAAAACATAGTAGCAAAACAAGTGATGTTAGTGCGTGCGGAGAGAACGGAGTATGCAGGACCAGGGGGGGGGGGGGGGGGGGGGTGGTTTAGGTGGCGGCTCAAGAGGCTGTACATGATGCTGCATTGCCGTTTTGGGAGAGCGGATTGCACCTTGTGCATTAGCGTATGCGACCGCGCCAGTCATGCGTAACCTGTCGAGGTTTTCGAAAGACTCATGACTTTATACCTTGTGTCGACATCAGACGGAGTTCTGCACTAGCACAGTATGTTCAGAGCGAGACTGATAGTAGAGAGAGGAAAACCGGGAGGAGCGGGGTCTATTCCGGTGTCCCATACTAACTCCCCGCAATATCATCTATCTTGGACCTTGGGACTGGTCCTGCACAATGTACTCCCAAAGCCTCTGTCGCATTCCTGCCAGACAAAGTCCATGATAAGTGCCCGACACGATGATTGCATCAACGATCATCATCCTTTGTTTCCACGCACCCCTCCCCTAGGACCACGTGATCGGAATTGGGAACTTTGACTCTGACTTACAAGATAGTAACCCGGGACAACATACGATGGTTGCTTTCAACCTTTCAACATTACCTACCTAACTCCAGGTTTTTGCTGCGTTTTACCGCTTTATTTCTCTAATGCCGGTGATATCCGGGGCTGGGGAGCTCCGGTATCGGGCTCATTCGACCTCGAATATTGAGTTATCTTTCCAATTGACACGCGCTCCTACGTGACGATGATGGTGGGACATTGGAAGGCAGTTGTGCCCTCCCCTCTCCCCACATCGAATAAGAGATCAACAATTACGAATAATATCCATTGAACTTGTCCATCTCTCTTCCAATACATCGCTTCTATCTGACTTACTTTCTCCTTTAATTCGAGGTCTTCTACGCCCTTGTGATCAGTCGTGACGCTTGAAGCGGGGTGTTGACTTCGGCTTCCGATTCCGCGAAGCTCAAACTCCTCTTCCTCCACGTTGGTGATATATCTTCCCAACTTTGAACGTTGCCATCTACAATTCTTTCTTGTGTATTGAAAAATTATACACGTACCAGTCATCTTTCATGCTGTCACTGTTTCCCCTCGGCATAACTCTAGACGCGTCTCCCATATCCGTCAAGATGGCCTCGTCTTCATCCTCGTCCGCGCTCGTTGAGAAGCCGGCGGTGGCCGAGAAGTCCGCTGAGAAGCCCGCCGAGAAGTCCACTGAGAAGCCCACCGAGAAGCCATTGACCCCGGCGCCCTCCTACCTCATCCTCGGAGCCGGCGTGTTTGGCGTCTCGACCGCTTACCGGCTCATCACCAAGTACCCAGGTGCTTCCGTGACCCTGGTGGACCGCGACGCCTTCGATGCAGATAGCCGCGTGGCGGCCTCGTGGGACTGGAACAAGGTGGTGCGCGCCGACTACGACGACATCCTGTACTGCCGGCTGGCCATTGAGTCGCAGGACGTATTCAGGACGGACCCGCTGTGGAAGCCGTACTTCCACGAGACGGGTGTGTACTGGGTGTGCCGCACCGACTACGCGCAGGACGTCATCAACAACTACAAGAAGCTAGGGCGCACGGCCGACCTCTTTTCCGTGTCGGTCGAGGAGGCCCGCGAGATGTACGGCGGCCTCTTCGCCGACGCCGACTACGCCGGCGCCAAGGAGGTGCTCATCAACCGGACCAGCGGCTGGGCCGCCGCGGGCGACTGCCTGCGCGCCGTCACCCGCAAGGCCCTCGACCTGGGCGTCAAGTACGTGACGGCCGACGTGGCCACGCTGCAGTTTGACCGGGCCGGCACCAGCTGCCGCGGCGTCAAGACCGTGCAGGGCGAGGTCCTGACCGCCGACAAGGTCATCCTGTGCACCGGGGCCTACACCTCCAAGCTCCTCGAGTACAGCGCTGCCGAGAGCGGCAAGGCCGACCTCCGCGCCGAGGACAGGATCGTCGCCGGAGGCATCACCACCGGCATGGCCACGCTCGACAACAAGACCCTCGAGACCTACGCCACCATGCCCGTTGGCTTCCAGGGCTACCCGGCCGCCATCGGGCCCTTCATCGGCAGCCTCCCGCCCACCCCGGACAGGGAGCTCAAGTGGTGGGGGCCCACCATCTTCAAGAACACCCGCGAGATCCTCCCAGGACGTTTCGTGTCCGCCCCGCCTCCCGCCCGCGACTACGCCCAGTGGAAGGTGTCCAAGAAGCTCAAGGCCGACGTCGACTACGCCAACCAAGTGTTTTACGGAAAGCGCGGCTCCGCGTGGCCCATGAGCAAGCACCGCATCTGCTGGTAAGTTTGACCATCCGCCGAGATCGACACATGTACATATATATGTACATACATGTACTTCGATACATGACGTGCGAATTAGTATGTGCTGACGTCGAACCATCATCACAACAGGGACGCTTTCACCACGAGCGGCGACTTCATCATCACGCCTCATCCGGCCGCCAAGGGCCTTTATGTTGCCACGTGCGGCTCGTTCCACGGCTACAAGTTCTTCCCTGTTCTGGGTAAGTACATCGTCGAGATGCTCGAAGGCAACCTGGAGCAGGAGCTGGTAGATCGGTGGGCGTGGGATCGGGTGAGGCCTGACCCGGCTCTCAACCCGGAGTGGCCCAGGGCAGAGATGAGCGATCTGGAGGATACAGTGGCCAGGCTGTAGTCGGGAGGGAAAGACGTATTATAGACATGTGGCAGCGAGACGAGATGAATTCATGCATTTTTCTTTCTTTCGGGAATTTTGGTCCCTTTTCGTTTTGACGTTGATACATAAGAAGCATATAAAGTCTTATTAAAAACAGGGTGATCTTCCCGTCATATATGAGATGTCATTAAGCTCAGTGAGATGAAGAAGACTGGGGGTAGTCGATGTGACGTCGTCTGATAAGGAACTGATCCGACGTCGGAGTCCAGGGATAGCACTTGAATGCAACGTATTTACTCCATATGGCTTTCAAGAGAAGAAGGCAACAGCCAAATTCCACAGGTGCATGTGACCCTATAATACGGTGCACCTTCAAGGATCAGTAATACAACTAGTACGAGCAATAGAAAATTCGGACCAGCAGAACATGGCAATCGTATCACGGTCATTCAGGAGCGGGAAGGGGAAATTGTTCGTAGTGTATTAATTATATGAGCAGGGATGGGAGTATAGCGCCCGGACTTTGCGGCGACTTATCAATCAATCATGTCTAGTGCATTGCAAATGGGGCGCCGAACCACGTCCGTATTCTCTCCCTTTCTTTCTTATTCTCCTCTTTCTTCTATCTTCAGGACCCGCAATTGAATATAGTCTCGTCCCTTCTCTCTGATTCTTCTCTACTACAGAGTACTTTCTGTCCCTATTGCTCATTATTACCCGTTGTTGGCATACCTTGTGTTTCGATATCTTTCGATATCAAACCGCGAGATAGCGTGTATTAGCACTAGTACTGATTGATGTAAGAAGAGACCGACACTCTCGCTCCCACCCTGTATGAACGAGAGTCCGAAACACCAACCAAGGCAGATAGCGCGGCTCTTATAACGGGGCAACGGACAATAATAAGTTAAATAGCAGGTGATAATACGTGGAACCTGACTGGGCTGGGCCTGGACCTCTGGCTTTCTCTTATCTCGATACTTGGCCAAATGAGGAAAGGACCATGTCAACCCCGCGTTAGCCACTTCAACAGAGGCAGGAGCCGGGCAAGTTGCTAAGAGTGTGTATCGCGCCTCCCTCTCCATATCCGCCCCCCGTCCCTTCGTGCCTTCCGTCCTTTGTGCATGTTCGTATACTACTACATAGTGGTAGTAGTAGTAGCAGTACCTTACGTACACGGCACAGGTATGAATCAGGTACTTTATAGAAGTGGTAAAGTACCAATACTACTGGAATTGCCCTCCCTTTTCATCGTACTCGTACCTTCCTCCGCACCCTCCGTCGCACTTTCCCTCCCACCCCCATCCACATTATCCAAGAGGAAGGAGCACACAGTGTGTACGAATAGTTTCCCTGTTTATGTATTAACCGTGAGGGGGGAGGGACCAACTTCAGTCATTATTACCACTGCTACCTACTACTACCATATACTCCCCGAGTCGTACATAGTAACACCACAACCATCCGTAATACTATCTACACATTTCCACACACGCACCCACACACGCACAAGCACACACAGGGGGGAGTATATATCGTCTACATCCTTTTCACGACTGGCTCTTTCTCAGCTTGTCAGATCTCTACCTCATTTGCTATTCAAGACATAAAACCACGCCTGAAACGCAAGATACACACGAGAAGAAAAGGAAAAATAAGTTGGCCTTTGAGGCGTCGTCACCACCCTCAACTGGGCTGGTTGGCCATCTCACCTTCAACTCATAACAATGACACCCCCAGACGAAGCGCCACAGTCTCGTGGCCGAAGACGGTCGCACCACGCCTGCTTCACCTGCCGGTTTGTCTCGTTTACCTCACCCCCTTCTCTCTCCTACCACAGGAAAAAAAATAAAAATCTTTTCTGTAATCATTATCTTTTGCTATCAATACTGATACACGGACTCATAGAAGAAAAAAGACTCGATGTCCCGGAGAGAGGCCGGTCTGCTCCAGCTGCTCTCGGCTCAGCCAACCTTGCTCCTACCCACCAGCAGCAAAAGCAAAGAATGAACGATCCGTTAGTCTCAACCATGCATTTCCCGCCTTGCGGCCAAGATGAGAGAGAGGGAGAAGAGAAGAACAGAAGCTGATATCTCGCCAAAACAAATCCACCAGGAAGAGAGATTGGCCAGCCTGGAAGAAAAGCTGGATCTCCTTCTCAACGGCGGCTTGTACATGAGACGACTTGACACCATTGTGAACGCGGGGACGTTCTGACCACATTTTTCAGGACCAACCATCCCTCCTCCTCCTCCTCCTCCCACCCTTCAGATACTGCCTCTGCGCCCCTCGAGGACATTCCCGACGTCTCAGACAAATCCTGCTCGGCCACCCCTCCCGCTCCCGAGTCCGGCAAGGCCCCCAGCCTTTATTCACACCCTTCCACCGTACTCTTCGACTCGGAGGACTCGACGTTACTCCCTGGTAGGTCCGATATCCAGGATGGCATCGGCCTCTACTTCAAGTTTTGCCACCGCCAGCCCATCTGGTGCTTTGATCGTGACCAGGTCAGCAACTATGAAGCCATACCCGAGGAGCTAGCATGCAGCATACTCGCCTTGACCTCTCGCTTCTCCGAGAAGCGCGTGCAGCTGCAGCTGTACGGCGAGACGGCAAAGACGCTCATAATGCTCCGCGTCGCCAATGGTTCCGTCGAGCTCACCACCATCGAGAGCCTGTGTTTGCTTTCCTACTCCTCATTCATTGGTAAGGAGATGTGTAATACGCTGCAGGCTATGTGTGTGCTGATGAAAAGAAAAAACAGATGGCAACTTTCACCTGGGTCAGTTTCATCTCGGTCTCGCCTTCCAACTCTGCCGGTCAGCCATGTTGGACCTGGACCTCGTCTACGCCTTGGAAGACCGGACTACGGAGCGCAAGAAGAGGCTCTTCTGGAGCCTCCAACTGCTCGAGCATTTCTATGGCCGCCAGACGGGGCTCCTAAGCAGCCCCAGCAAGATTTGGTGGTCGACTGATGCTGGCAACATTGAGATTGACCCCACGGCCCCGCCGCTCCCCCGTGATGAACTCGGAACCTCGGACCCCAGTGAGCCGGGAATCTGGAACACAGGAGCACATCTTGCCTGGGTCTGGAGCCAGGTCCGAAAGTACGTCTCCAACTGCGCCCGCAATATCCTCAAGGAGCCCTGGCGTCACGACTCCATGTACGCCAAGGTGGTGTCCGACTTTATGGAGACGGAGAACAGTATACCTATATGCCATCGCTATGACTCGGCCAAGTTCTACAAACGTAATGTCGAGGAGATTAAGATGCACCGCGACTACTGGGCCCCCTGGCTCAAGGAACAGTTCACCTACCATGCCATCCCCACCGTTCTCAACCACCCGTTCCTCTACATCATCGGTGCCCAGCACAATCCGAACCTGGCCATCCCAAACACCTTTTGGCGGCGCTCCTCAGAGCTCGCCCTGCTGCACGCCACCTGGATTGTCCGCATGATAGACATGGTGGTCGACAAGCATATTCCCCTGGCCGACCCCTTTTTCGGTCATGTTGCTGCCATTGCCGCAACGGTCCATCTGTATTACTGCTGCGCTGCGTCCCCCAGGCTCAAGCATAAGTCTAACACGGACTTTGCAAAGTGCAGGAGGTTTCTCAAGGGATTTTTGTTCCACTCCGCAGGCTGTGCACAACTGGTAAGTACACATCTATCAAGGTGAATAGGAAGGGTAGGAGGAGGAAAGAACAAAAGGAGTGAAGGAGAAGCAGGAGGGATTCCCGTTAATAAATTTTTCTAATGAGCAAACAGGACCGCAATCTTGACAAGATGACGCAGATGGCCGCCGGTCCGGAAAGCATGGACGTAGAGGACTGGATGCCCTCCAAAATCTACCTGAGCGTGCCCCTGATGTGGGAGATCCTACAGTTCAACTCGACCGAGCAGCCGCAAGAGAGCCCAACGGGCGGTCTCTTAGATTCATCTCTGGTACCTCCACGTAGACGGCAGGAACCCGACGAGGACTCGACCATTGAGATCATTGTCGCCACGTCCCCCGAGATCTCCATCAACACGGCTGACGGCGGTCAGGAGGCACCTACCATGTCGTCTTCTTCGTACAAGGGCAGGGCGCCACAACCGCCACCACCACCGCAGTCTTCCTCGACATCGTCGTCGTGGAATGCGGCCCGAAACGCCAGGTACATTGCCGACCAGGCGGATAACCTCAGTCTCAACTTTACACCGTGGCTGTACGCAGACTCTCTCCAACTAGCCAACCTGGCAGATGCGAGCTACGATCAGTCCCAGTCGCATGCTATGGGAGAGAACAGAAGCATGGCATGGTGGGAGGGGGGTAATTTCAGCAACATAATGTTTAGTCAACTCTGATGTATTTTTGGGGACTGTATCAATGATTTTGGACTATATTTATTTTGATTTAGCACAAGCGATGGGATATCTTTGTTTTCACGTTCACTCACTGTTACTGGCTGGCATTGCAGGAATGAGTCATTTCAACCATTATGTTGCGAGGACGAGTAAGACTCCTCTTGGCTATTTCTGTTTTTGACATTGTTCCTGGCAAGCGCATGATTTGTGATATATACTTGGAAGCTTCTCAGATCATTCACCTACAAACCATAATGCACATGAATACATTATTGGATACATCGAATTTCTTTCCCTAGGATAGAAGACGCAGACCTGGTTTGATGCGCTAAACGGTGTCCATTCGGATCTGTTCCCTGAAATGGTGAGGTAGCCTGATTGAAAGGCTTTGGGGAAGAGATTTGAGATGTACTATGGCAAGAAGAGGTTGAAGTTGGACGAAGGGTCCAAAGTTGTATCTTTTGCTGATAGCGTCTAATGAAGAAATTGCACGTGAACCCATAAGAAGCCTTGGTCAGCGGTATTTGGGATACATCTCGTGTCTATGTACTGCATCTATGCTATGTACCGCGTCTGTATACTGTGTTGGACGGGGCAGACGATGATCTATCACCGTGTAAGTGCGGGAGTGTGTGTGTCTCTTGTAGGCTGGGCGAAGGTGTCAGGGTTTCCACGTGAAAGAGAAAAGATATTGCTGCCAATATAGCTAAAAATAACAAATGTCAGAGAGAGAAGAAGAAGAGGAAGAAGGAGGGGACTGATACAGGACCGACAAGCACACGTCCCGTATCTTTGAAGAGCGGGCTAAGCCGATCTACCGTCTCGTACAACTATCCATAATCCCCACGCAATTAATCTATTCTCTATGACATAAAAAGAAAAGAAGAAAGAAAAATAAGAGATGAGATAGTGGTTCAGCCCAAAGCATGTGTGCCTTGCCCCCTCCTCTCTCTCTCTCTCTGTGTGTGTGTGTGGATATCGCGGGCCGCCTTTTCCTTGTACACAGGAGTCACCGACATACGACAAGGGTGGAAAGAAAAAAGAAAAAGAAAAGGACGTTCTCTCTTTTCCCCAAGACACCCCTTTGTTTTGTTTATTTTTCCATCTTCTTTTTATTATTATTATTATATATATATATATTAGCTCCAGCGTTGTGAAATGCACAGCGTGTAATAGGATAGATTGTTTACTATGGTCCGATCCCGGGACACACACACACCCCTCCCTCTCCCCCCCCCCCCCCCCCCCCCCTCNCCCCCCCCCCCCCCCCCACCATCATGCCGGTCGGCCCCACACTCCGTGAGACCGATCACGTGAGCGCCTTCATCGACCCGACTTACACGCACACCCCCCTCCTCCACATTGAATGATGAGTATGGTTCTAAGCTGTCGTCTTTTTGTATTTGTATATTTTTTTTTTTACTATCATGAGATTGGAACCAAAAATTCCTAAAGGTACACTTGTCTTGACAGGACTGCTCCTCTATCGGAAGTGAGGGGCAGTCTTTTATCAATTGTTGGTTCAAATCTGCCCCTCCCCTCCTGGTCGGCCTCTTCTTATATACCCTCGTGTCCAAGTCTGGTTGGAAGAAGTCTATAGCAATATCATTATACAATTTTCTTCTATTCTTTTATTATTCCTCTCTTAATCACATCTCTTTCTCTCTCTCTTCCAAATTCGTATTGGGGGCTCTAATTTATCTACTTTTCTTCAACATAGAGAAAGGGAAGAGAAAGAAGAAAGAAAGAGATAATTCACAATGCCCCTATCCACATCTTCACGAGTCGTCATCATAGGCGCAGGAATAGTGGGCACCAACCTAGCAGACGAGCTCGTCTCCCGAGGATGGAAGGACATCACCGTCGTCGAGCAGGGACCCCTGGACATGCCGGGAGGTTCGACCTCGCACGCCCCAGGGCTGGTGTTCCAGACCAACCCGTCCAGGACCATGACACGGTTCGCCCAGTACACAGTGCAGAAACTCAAGTCCATCAAGGGCCCCGATGGGCAGGGCTGCTTTAACCCCGTGGGCGGGATGGAGGTGGCGACGACGCCGGAGCGCGTCGAGGAGCTCAAGCGCAAGGCCGGCTTCGCGGCGTCGTGGGGGGTCGAGGCCAGCATTCTCACACCCAAGGAGGTCGTGGCACTGTACCCCCTCATAGACGAGGGCGAGGTGCTCTCGGGCCTGCACATACCGTCCGACGGGCTCGCGCTGGCGGCGCGGGCGGTGCAGCTGCTCATCGAGCGCACGCGCGCCGCCGGGGTGCGCTACCTCGGGTCCACCACGGTGACGGGCATCGACAAGGCCGGTGGGCGGGCAACGGGCGTCGTCACGCGCGAGGCGGGCGTCATCCCCGCCGACGTCGTCGTGTCGTGCGCCGGCTTCTGGGGCGTCGAGGTCGGCGCCATGGCCGACACACACATCCCCCTCGTGCCCATGGAGCACCACTACGCCAAGACCACCAGCGTGCCCTCGCAGCAGGGCAAGAACGAACTCCCCAACGGCGCCGGCCTGCCTATCCTGCGCCACCAGGACCATGACCTGTACTACCGCGAGCACGGCGACCGCTACGGCATAGGCTACTACGGTCACGAGCCGCACCCCGTCGTCGCCGCCTCGCTGGGCGACACGCCGCGCTCCGTCACCGAGCACAACATGCCGTCGCGCAGGCCCTTCACGGCCGATGAGTTCGCGCCCGCCTGGGACCTGAGCCGGAAGCTCCTCCCAGCCCTGCGCGACACTGAGATAGCAGAGGGCTTCAACGGCATCCTGTCCTTCACGCCCGATGGCGGGCCCCTGGTTGGCGAGTCGCCCAACCTGCAGGGCTTCTACGTCGCCGAAGCCGTGTGGGTCACGCACTCGGCCGGCGTGGCCCGCGCCTTGGCACAGATCCTCACCGACGGCCGCTCGGCCCTCGACCTCGCCGGCTGCGACCTCACCCGCTTCGACCCCGTCCATCTGACGCCCGAGTACGTGCTCGAGACGTCGTCCCAGGACTTCGTCGAGGTCTATGACATAGTGCACCCCATGCAGCCGCGCCGATCGCCGCGCAACCTGCGTGTCAGCCCCTTCCACGCCCGCCAGGCTGCCCTGGGAGCCTACTTCCTCGAGTCGCCTGGCCAGCGGTGGGAGCGGCCGCAGTGGTACGAGGCCAACGGTGCCCTCCTGCCCGAAGTCCCGGCCCACTGGTCCCCCGTCGACAGGCAGGACGCCTGGTCCGCGCGTTTCACGTCCCCCATCTCCGCCGTCGAGGCGTGGAGGACGCGCACCGCCGCCGCCCTGTACGACGTCACGTCCATCTGCCGCGTCGACGTGTCCGGCCCGGGGGCCCTGCCCCTGCTTCAGCGCCTGACCACGACCGACTTTGCCTCCAGGCCGGCCGGCACCGTCACCTTCACCCTGCTCCTCGATGACGCCGCCGGAATCCGCAGCGACCTCTTCGTCGCCCGTCTGTCAGATCAGTCCTTCCAGCTCGGTACGAACGGACCCCTGGACGTGGCCTACCTCACGCGTGAGGCCCGCCTCGAGACCGAGCCCGTCTCCGTCCGCGACATCACCGGCGCCACCTGCGCCCTGGGCCTGTGGGGCCCCCGCTCCCGGGACGTTATGGCCATCGCCGGCCGGAGCGTCGAGCCCGCCTCCGCCAGGCCCATGCGTGTCTCCCGCGCAGTCATCGCTGGGGTCCCCGTCACCCTCATGAGCATGTCCTACGTCGGCGAGCCGGGCTGGGAGATCCACACCAGCGCCGAGCACGGCCAGCGCCTTTGGGACGCCCTCCTCCTGTCTGGTCAGCCCTACGGCCTCATCCCCGCTGGGCAGGCTTCCCTGTCCGCCCTCCGCCTCGAGAAGGGCCTGCGCTCCTACGGAGTCGACATGTCCACCGAGGACAACCCCTTCGAGGCTGGCGTCGACTATGCCATCCAGCCCGGTACCAAGAAGGACTTTGTTGGCAGCGCCGCCCTGGCCAGGCTGAGCTCTTCAGCTGCCAAGCCCGTCCGTCGTCTGCGCTGTCTGCTCATCGACGATGGGAAATCCGTTCTCATGGGTAAAGAACCCGTCTTTGCCAAGGGTGCTGCTGCAGTAGGCTACGTCACCAGCTCCTGCTTCGGTTACTCTGTCCGTAAGCCCTTGGCCTATGCCTACCTTCCCGCCGACGTGGCCGAAGGTGCCACCTTCGAGGTTGAATACTTTGGCCGCCGTATCCCCGTCACCGTCACCCGTGATCCTGTGTATGATCCCCAGAATAGCCGTCTGCGCGTCGCTGAGAGGGAGCACAGGCTCTAGAGGTATTTGTTGCTAGGGGAAGAAAAAAAAAGATAACATACCGCCAACTTTTCATTCCTCCCTCCCCCCTTCTATAATGTCATGTCTACACGAATCCACGCATTTTTTTTTCTTCCTTTTGTTTCAGATTTAGTTATCAATGTCGTGTTCTTTCTTCTTTTTCTTTCTTCTCTCCCCCAAAACTTAGTATTCATTATGTAGCAGCTTGGTCTTGCTGTTAAAACACCGCGACGACAATACCGTCATGGTACGGAGTACATCATCCACACACAATTTTCTCTGACTGTCGAGACATGATTTGTGAATTTGGAGCCCCACGTCGATAAATGTTGGGGCACCAGGGAAGTGGCACAAGATACCTGAAGAAGATGATGAAAGCTAGCTAGCTGAACTGAGATGTGCGGCCAAAAAGGCTGGCTCGACCACGTGACCAATGTGGCCTAAGACCATCAACAATAGATATCATTCATTGTGTACACCGAATGGAACAGAAGCAAGATATGCGAAATGTCACCTTGCACATGCTTCTAGGATACATAAACACTCCCACATCACTCAAGACTGGTGAACAGTACTGAACGTTTGTTCTAATTTTTTTTTTTTTTCAAATTATCCTCTTGTCTCCAAGAATACTAGCTGCGCTAAAAACTTCGGAGTTGAGTTTACCGACGTGCTCACAACCCTCCTCACATACGGTTGCATCCCATTGCGTCATCGGTAACCGCCTCCGCTCATCAGTCATCATCGGACCAGCCGCTTAAGCCTGGTAGGTCGAAGCGGAGATGTTACCGCCACGACCAGTCCAGTTGACGTGGATGTCGGTGCCAACCTTGTACTTCTCGTTGGCGTCCTCGGGCTTGATCCTGAAGGTGTGGGCACCGAAGTAGTCACGCTGGGCCTGAAGGAGGTTGGCAGGCAGCGACTCAGTGCGGTAGCCGTCGAAGAAGGACAGAGCAGTCGAGAAGGCGGGGGTGGGGATACCAAGGAGGGCAGCCTTGGAGACGGCCTCGCGCCATCCGGGCTGGGCCTTGAGGATGGCCTCGTTGAAGAAGTCGTCGAAGAGGAGGTTCTGTAGGTCAGGGTCCTTGCGGTAGGCAGCGGTAATGTTCTTGAGGAAGACGGAACGGATGATGCAGCCACCACGCCACATGAGGGCGATGGAAGGCTTGTTGAGCTTCCAGCCGTACTCCTTGGCAGCCTATAGTGAGATCACTGTTAGCAGCATATTCAGATGTTGATCACTGTGGGGGGGGGGGGGMCCSGGGGGGATTTTGTGTTGTCTCTTACCTCCTGCATAAGCATGAAGCCCTGGGCGTACGAGATGATCTTGGAGGCGTAGAGAGCCTGCTCAAGGTCCTCGAGGAACTGCTCCTTGTCACCCTCGAACTTGGTGGTGCGGCTAGCGAAGGGCAGCTTCTTGGCAGCCACAACACGCTCGGGCTTGAGGGCAGACAGGCAGCGGGCCAGGACGGCCTCGGCGATGAGGGTTACGGGCTGGCCGAGGTCAAGAGAGTTGACAGCGGTCCACTTTCCAGTACCCTTCTGACCAGCCTGGTCGAGGATCTTCTCGACGAGGGGCTTGCCATCGTCGTCGTTGAAGTACATGATGTCACGGGTAATCTCAATGAGGAAAGAGTCCAGGACGCCCTTGTTCCACTTGGCGAAGACGTCACCCATCTCCTTGTTAGAGAGACCGAGACCGCGCTTCATGATGTCGTAGGCCTGCGGGGAAGGGAGGGTTAGCGCATGTCCACCCGGTCATGTTTCAATGGTTCTGCAGTGGTGATGTAGCATGTGTCACTGTCGTTCGCTGGCCGTGTTACAGTCATGCTGTAACAAGCGGACAGAAGAAACGAGGTGCTACGTGTGATTTGTGTGTGCATATGTTGGTGAGTGGACGTACCTCGCAGATGAGCTGCATGTCACCGTACTCGATACCGTTGTGGACCATCTTGACGTAGTGACCAGCACCCTCGTCGCCGACCCACTCGCAGCAGGCTTCGTTGTCGCTCTTGGCAGAAATGCTCTGGAAGATGTCCTTGATGTGGGGCCAAGCCTCCTCGTTACCACCGGGCATGATGGAGGGGCCGTAGCGGGCACCCTCCTCGCCACCAGAGACACCGGAGCCGACGAAGCGGATCTTCTTCTCGGCCAAGTACTTGGTGCGGCGGTTGGAGTCAGGGAAGTGAGAGTTACCACCATCGATGATGATGTCACCGGCATCGAGGAAGGGGAGGACCTTCTCGATCCAGTCGTCGACAGCGGTACCAGCCTGGACGAGAAGCATGATACGACGGGGAGACTTGAGCTTGCTCACGAACTCCTCAACCGTGCGGGCGCCGACAATGGACTTGCCCTTGGCCTCGTTTTCCAGGAATCGGTCAACCTTGGAGACAGTACGGTTGAAGGCGGCAATGGTGAAGCCGTGGTCGGCCATGTTCAGAATGAGGTTCTGTCCCCTGTAAGACGACATGTTCGGTCAGCCTCTTCCCGAATCCCGGAGTAATGTCCTCCGAGAGTCACCGTACGGACTCTTCGGAGGGAGTGGGAGGGGGATAAAACTTACATGACAGCCAGGCCGATGAGGCCCAGATCCGCACTTGGCACAGAGTCAGCATTTCCTGAAATAGTCGTAGGTTGAGACGAGCTAGGAGTAGATGATGAGGACGGTTGGGTTTGTTGACCGGCGCCTCCCAGCTTCATGTTTTCCAAGCGTGCGCTAGGTCGGGAACATGAGCCATGACCACGACCAAGGTACGAGAAGTGATGGTAAGAAACACAGAGGGAGGGCCAGTCAGCGAGACGCCCAAAGCGAAGACTGGGCGTCTCGCGGGCAGTTGAGGGAAATTTAAGGTCATGGATGAAGCCCAAGTTTCCCTCAAACCAGAGCAGAGTCCGTTGAGGGCGGCGGGGTGGCGGGGTAATTCCATAAGCATGGAGGGGTAGGGGGAAAAGAAGATGGGAGAGCGACTTACACGGGGCCAGACATGATGGGCGAACTGGAGAGAAGAGTTGTTTATAGAAGAGGGTATGAATAGACAGCCAACTGTGCTCGTAACAGATGGCAGATGTGGTTGAAAGGAGGATGGAGATGTGAAGATGGAGGAGGAGGAGAAGGAGAGATGGGAGAGAGACGGAAGATGAATGGAGGGGGGGGGGCTAAGAAAGAGAAGGAGCTGGGTGGAGAGGTGATACAAGTACTAAGCAAGTCAGGAAGAACCTTGCAAAAGGCTCTAGGGAGATACAGGGCAGATTTAGAGTTTGTCGGCGCTTCTCATCCCCTAGAAGCGTCTTCCCCCTAGAGAGACGAGCCCGAGGCTGGATTGACAGGCGCATGTCACAGCGCGAGACGTGCCAAGAAAAGCGGGTAATAAGAGGGAACCCTGGTGGGCGGTACCCAGTACCAAGGAGCACGGAACTCCGAGTGTGGTATTCTTTTCTGGTGGTGGTAGCAGTATCAACAATATTACGGATATGATCAGTTACAGTAACATTGCTAGTAAGTAGTCAGAGGTTGTTGTGAAGAGTAGCTGTAATGGTTTTGTCATCACCGAAACCGATCTTGTGACGTACATGGTCCCCGCTGGCTCCGGACTCAAATGCCTCTCCCACATCATACACACTCCAGGCCTACGTAAGACCTCTTGGGTGGGATGCGGCGGGGAGGCATCTTGCCGTCTATGCACATGGCAAAGTACACGGAAACGCATTTTTCATTTCTTCCTCCTTTTCTCTCATTCCTCCTCCTTTTCCCCTTTGCGGACTTGTCCAAAGGGAAGGAAATCGAGTGACGCGCCTCTGAGGCGTGGCGAGAGGGTACGAGGAGGGGTAATGAGGGGCAACGAGGGGCAGCACTGCTCCGTAGAGCACCACATAATCTCGCGGTGCTGTACAGTAAAACACACCGGCAGTACCTAGCTCTTAACTGAATACGAGTATGATCCAGGCATTCTGCCCCAGCGACCACCGTTACTCCGCTCCCCCAGTCGTGTTGAGAGGAGTATTATTCTGACTGATCGTAGGTACAGTGTACTCCGAGCTTCTGTCCCCCGTAGTGGGGGTCGAGGGGCACCCTCCGCCGCTGCCGGAGCATCGTGGCCAGCCCTATTTCTCACTGTCACGCGAAAGAGCCCCCGCCGTCCAAGGTCGGCAGGCTGTGTATTATTCCGGAATCGTACAGGTACGGAATAATTGTACGAGTAGTATCACCTTCGATATATTTTATTCTCGGCATCGACCGAGGCAGGCGCTTCTTGTCCATCTATCCTGTCTTTCCATTTCTTTCCATTGTTATATCCATCCCGTCATCCTTGTCTTTTAAAGCCTTACTAGTCAGGAAAATTCAACCCTTCACACTCCAGCTCTACCTCGCTGATCCGGTTTATCCGAAACCGCTTCAGATGAGGAGAATAAAAGAAGAAGAAAAACACTCGGCAGTGATTGCAATTTTATGAGTACATGTCCAGCCTTTTCTTTCTAATTGCTTTACTGTTCTCCACGGCGGTATTATCGGGCATGTTGCCCGGAGCTGCCACCTCCGTCTTTGCACGGCTAATAGTATTATCCGTATGGCCCTTCTCGACCGGCGGACCCAATTTTTTTTCCCTTTCTTCGATTTTTCATTTTCGCCGAACTCACGCTTCTGGCGCGCATTTATAATCCTTATTCGTCCCAACGGAACGAGGAATGAGGCATTTCGGAACCCCTCTTTGACCGTCCTATGATAGTCATCTCTGCACCACAACGATGCCCCTCCCCCGCTCCTCTTACTAGATATTTGCCGCCGCAAGCTATCGTCTGGCGGCGGCGGAATTAC
Source organism: Geosmithia morbida (assembly GCF_012550715.1). Lineage (NCBI taxonomy): Eukaryota > Fungi > Ascomycota > Sordariomycetes > Hypocreales > Bionectriaceae > Geosmithia > Geosmithia morbida. The sequence goes on from NW_023336195.1 coordinate 703,011, forward strand.
CGGGCTTGTTCGTCTTTTAGCAGACTACCAGTAGTCATGCCCAATTGCGGTATTATTCCCTTGTTTTGGGCGTTACTGGTACGAGATGTGAGCTGATTACCCCATGTGTCATCCATGTCGAAAAAAGCAGTACCGGAGACTTATTTAAATATCCGTACGAGTACATGAAACATGCCTGAGATGCTCTCGTAGACTGCAATAGCATAAAGTACGAGTAATATCGGCATGAAACTGCCGCCCAATGTGGCCTGAGCTTATACATTTTCGCGTCGTTTTTGCTTCCTATTCACGATACGATATCGAATTCGTCTTTACTACGAATTATACTAATGCTCTGACGAAAAAAAGAAATAGAAGAAGAAAAGAGGAAGCAAAAGAACATTGAAAACTAGATTTCCCATCATCAGTGCCTTCATGCCATGACGTTGAGGTATCAACATATGACTAATCACGTGACTGACGGCCGACCGCCATCATCGACGTCCCATCGTCGACTTTCTGACTACTACACCGAGGCAAGAGTTCCAAAAAGAGTTCCGCCGCCCAACGACGCATAACTCCACTACAGTCTTTCTCGAAGAAGACTGCCGCACGTATCAACCAGGAAAAGAAAAGGCAGACAGGGTATACTATCTCGCGCATCTCAACTTGAGCCACACCAGGAAAGGGAAGCTCAAGGTACGTTCTCCTCAAAAACTTTCTTGTCTCTGTCCAACAAGGGGGAAACCACCAAAAAAAAAACCCCCCCGAAAAGCCAAGAAAGAAGCGCATCTTGTTCATCATGTCGTACCCTCCACCTCCAGGTATCGGCAACCTCCCCGCACGACCTCCGGCGACGACCTCGTCTGCGCCAGGCTTCAACAGTAGCAAACCATCGGGCTTCAAGCCAGCCTTTTCGGCATCGGCCTCCCCGTCTCCCTCGCCCTACGCCGCCGCCGCAACCACTCACGGACCTTTTGCGCCACCGACTTCCTACCGCCCTCAGCAGCAGCAGCAGCAGCAGCAGCAGCAATATGGCAGCCAATATCCCCCGTACAATGCGCAGCGCAGCTACACGCCCCAGCAGAACTACGGTCCGCAGAGCTACGGTCCGCAAAGCTACGGTCCACGACAACCTCCTCCCAGCTATGGAAGCGGCGGCGGCATAGGTCCAACAGCGGCAGCACCAGCGATACACAACCCCTTCCCCGCCGCAGCCGGCACAGGAAGCGATTTCGACCCGGAGATGGCGGCGCAGATCGCCCATTGGCAGAGCGCGTACGGGCCCCGGACAGGCACGGAAGAGGAGAACGCGGCGGCTCACGCGGCGGCCCAGCAGGCTCAGGACCAGGCCCAGGCTCAGGCGGACGCGCAGGCCGTCCTCGACGATCCGAACCGTAAGAAGAAGACGGCCGTCCGCGAGGGCGGCGGCAAGAAGTGGACCGACGACACCCTGCTCGAGTGGGATCCCTCCCACCTCCGCCTCTTCGTCGGCAACCTTGCCGGCGAGACCACCGATGACTCCCTCCTCAAGGCCTTCGCCAGGTGGACCTCTGTCCAGAAGGCCCGCGTCATCAGGGACAAGCGCACTAACAAGTCCAAGGGCTACGGATTTGTCAGCTTCAGCAGCGCCGACGACTTCTTCGCCGCCGCCAGGGACATGAATGGCAAGTACATCCAGAGTCACCCCGTCGTCGTCCGCAAGGCAAACACCGAGATCAAGGTCACAAATGTCAAGGATAAGAATAAGAGGAACAATGGCAGGAACAACAACAACAATAATAATAAGAGGAGTGGCAATGGTGCCGGCGGTGGAGGTGCTCATGGTAATGGTGCTCATGGTGCCCACGATCCTCCTCAACTTGGTCCTCATTCTCCTGCCGGTGTCACCAAACCTGGTCAACGAACCAAGAATGGTCTCAAACTCTTGGGTTAAACATTCGCCTACGTCGGCCTCGCTGCATACGCAGTATATTTAGATACCTTAATAGCCTGTATTTACACTTTCTTTTGGTCAAGATTTACGTATTTGTCTCCGGCGGCCCTACCGGGGGTGTCCCTCGCTACGCTCGCAGTGTACTCGTACATCTACTGCCACTAGGAGACGTGGTGATATACAAAGTGACCATCTGCCTGACTACCTACCTTACCGGGACTTCTCACATTGCACGGATGTTCACATATACATATACTCCCCTCCACCGGCTCCGCTACGCTCGACTTCACATTTTGACTTGCTGGGTATCACTGAATTGTCATTCGTACCTGTACACACGAAATAATGGAATATCTATACCATAATCCCCCAAATCCCATTCTTGTCCCAATTCCCTTTGGTATCATGCTTTTTCTTCTTTTTCGTTTTGCCTTCTTCCAGCCACCGACGAAATTTCCTTCTTCCATCGAGATGCTTTCTTTCCCCGGGTATGCGTATAAAAAATGGTGAGGCCCATCCCATCCACTTGAGAGATAGGAAGAACAAGTAAAATATAAAGAGACACCCAGAGATAAACAAGGTGCTCAAGGTGCGTAAAAAAACAGGGGTAATGACTGTTGGCGTCAGATAGTAAAATAGTATAAAAAAGGCAACGCTTTCTGTTAGAACAAAACATAGCATCTTTCTTTCCTGCATGCTTCAGAGAAGAAGTGAGAAAAATGGCCGTATACTCTTGGAACGAGGGAAGAGGAAGAAGATGAAGGAGTAAAAAATAGAAATCTATCGTGTGTGCTCGTCGATTGGACTAGCAGGTATTATCAGGTTAGGCTGGATATCGCCGTCGGCCATGATGAGGGTGCCGTCGGGGCCGTCGACGCTCTGGCGCAGCAGGCCAGCAGTCTCGGCGTACCCTTCGTAGTCGTTGTCAGTGTCGTCTCCGCTCGAGTGGCCCGGCGAGGACAGGCTGGCACGCTGGTAGTCGGCGGCGGTAGCCTCGCCGGCGCGTGCGTCGGTACGCATCTTGGTGATCTTGATGTAGTTGTAGGCGACGATGGCGGCCATGGTGGTGAACAGGCCGACGAGGTTGATGAGGGTGAGACTTTCCTCGAATAGGACCGAGGCGGCCGAGATGGTCACCACCTCCTTGAAGATGCCGGCGATAGAGAGGGTGACGACCGACGTGCGCTGCAACAGGGCGAACTCAGCCGACGTCATCAAAAAGGCCAGGCATCCCGGGAACAGGAGGAAGAGCGGTGTGTATATGGCCCCCCACTCGTCCGACAGGGTGTGCAGTCCCTCAATCAGCGGCCAGAAGCCCTCGACAGGGAAGGCCAGGCTGAGCAGCGTCACAAACATGACGGGCGTGAGGAGGAAGATGCTCGCAAACGGGTTCGACGTGGCCGGGTGGCGCAGGAGGAGGATCTGCGTCAGGCCCCAGCGCAGGCCGGAGAAGAAGGCGGCCGAGATGATGAGGACGAAGCCGCCCAGCTTGAACTGGATCTCGCCAAACACCATCAGGATGACGCCAATTGTCATGGTGGCGATGATGGCCACCAGGCGCCAGGTTGGCGTCTCGAGGCGGAAGAGGAAGGCGAAGAGGAGGACAAAGGCTAGGGAGGAGGACTTGCACATGGCTAATCACGCTATTGGTTAGTTGACCGTGACCAAATGACATAGCAGTGTGTATATTCCATGTTGCTTGGCAAGCTCTGACAAGGGGATGACGTACTATAGAATGTGAGGCTGATGAACTTGAGCGACGTGTTGCCCAGACCGATATCCAGACCGGTAGACATGCCGCAGGGTCCAATCCTGGTCAGGTAGAAGAGCAGACCAACGGGGCTGCCGCTGCTGTTGCTGCCGCTCGCCGGCTCAGCCTCGTGTCTCGACCTACCCATGTCTGACTCGTGGGCAGGCTTTGGCCTGAGCGATGGCACCAGGTATAATACCAGGCCGGAGAGTGCGAACTGGACAATCATGTGCATCGAAGTGGTGAATAGGGGGAAGGCGAAATTCAGACGATCCTCGTCAAACATCCATTTGTTGTACTGTAATTGTCAGCTTTACGGTCTGGTTTACCCTCTTCATTTCCGGAGCCACTGCTGGTAGCGCTGCGCCACAATTGTGATACGGCACAGGGTGTGATGACACAGGGTGCAATAGAGAAAGGGGGGGGAGAAAAAAACCTACCAATGAAATGGATAGAGAGAACAGATACCACAAAAAAATGAGGCCGAGGTTGACGGATATTCGCTTGACGACATCCCTGTCGACGTGCGTCTCGTCCTCATTGCCCAGGTTCTTCTCGTCCGGTACTATACGTTGGTCTAGCAGGGTGTTCCTCCTACGTCTCTTTTGCCTGTTCTTCCTCTGCTTCCTGGTGAGGCCTGTCTCCTCGTCGTCGCGAAGGTCATTATCGCTATAGCTGTCCGAGTCACCGTCGTACCTGACGCTCGTGGCGGTGGTGGGAGTCGGGCTGCCACCGGCGCCGTGGAAGGGCTGCTGCAGCATTTCCGCCGAAGGGAGCTGCTCGGGGACGCTGGAGGCTGCACTGGACAGGGACCCGGGGCCGATGGGTAGCGGTGAAGTGAGCGTGCTGCCCTGGGGTCGTGGGCGGGACGACGATGCGATGGTCGAGGACGAGAGCGTGTTTATGGGGTTCATCAGGCTGCTCTTCCGGCGACGGTGGCCGGTGACTATAGGCTCCATCTCGATGGCGTCACGGGTTGTCGTCGTGGCTGATAGTGTCGGGCCGCCGGCGGCGACGACGGACGAGGGGGCGGTGGCAGTGGCAGTGGTCGTTGCCGATGCGGGTTCCTGGAATAACGTGCGAAAGGAAGCTGCGTCTGCAATGGTGTTGCTGTGTGATGTTGAAGGAGTGACTATCGTTGTCGAGATAGGTGGTAGAGCAGGACGGGGTGGTCGGGATGAGGAGGATGAAATGGATGGTGTTCGGGTGGGCATGGTTTAAGATGAAGGGGGGGGGGGGGGGGGGGGGGGGGGGGGGGGGGGCGCGGGTAGATTGGAGCAGCGCGTCGGTAAACCTCTGTGAGTGTGAGTGTGTACGATACAGGTAAGGAGGTGCCCACTTTGCCGTGCGTGTGTGTGATGCACTTGATCAGCCATTTTTTTGAGCTGTGCTTTTTCTTCTACGCGTAGCTGTAGGTACATGATGTATACCAGTACCTGTAAATTTTGGCTGCCACTACTATTTACTAATGGTACATGTATGTATACGAGTAGTCTACGGGTGGTACGGAATAATATCGTGCTTAGGTATCAAATCTTCTCTTCCATGACTCCCAGACTCCCTCGACTAGGGCCGAGCCAAAAAGGGTCGGTGGGTATCGTGTGATGAGGCGTACGTATCTGTCGTTACGTCGTCTCATACGTACATGTTGTTGTTTTGTTTTTTGGCGGGTTTACAGATTACATGTACGAGTAATTCCAATTCAAATTCTCCCTAATCACAAATTGAGGCTCTGCCCAATGCTGAGAAGAGAAGGGGCAAGATGGGCTGGAAATACGGAGTTGTAATACTAACAGCATAATAATCAATAATATAGTAGTGCTCGAAGAAAAGGCGTGTCCATGTTTCCGACTCTACCGTGTACGAGCCCCTGACCCGTCTCTGCTTCAGCCCTGACAAGAGTGTCGCGTGCTTGTGACTCTTTACCTTGTGCGGTGCCGTGCTGTGCGGTGCCGTGCTGTACTGTACTGTACTGTGCTGTGCTGTGCTGCGCTGTGCTGTGCTGCGCTGTGCTGTGCTGTGCTGCGCTGCGTTCATAACCCTACTGATAATAGCTTTGCTGCTAATACGTAACTACTCATACTCATATGGATAGCTACTAATACTAGATGTTCTTACTCCAGCTTCCACACAACGGCACTGTTGCTACTACTCTAGTGTTACGCTGTTATAATGCTAATACATGTAATCTGTACGTCGTCATCCATTACCGTCGGACACTTGAACTGAATTTCCTGTAAAAACGGTGGAGATTCAGTGGGCAGGTGTCACGAGTCCGAAACGTTCTGATTCTTGCTCTTTTCCCTTTCTTTTCAAATTGATAGTAATACTTCCAGACCAATCTGAATTTCATCATGTATCTTCTTAATAGGTAGTTTTGACTCTGTCTATATCGTTACTTCAAAACACTCGATGATGTATCTCCTGTGCAAAAGAAAGGGTCAGGTGTGAGCGTATTTCTTTTATGAATACATGTATGAGTAGCAATACAGTACATGATATTATATATATAATATTTCTACTAAACCATGTTAACCCATGTTGCCAGAGTCGCTGGACCAAGGTTAGATGTCACCAGACCCGACAGCAAAGGGGAAAAAGAAGGAAATTAAATCTCGGATGATCGCTACGCACAAACTGTCAACTACCGCGGTTTCTCGCTGATCATCGCCATCTTAGTCTAGGGGGGAAGGCGGTCGGGTGAGAGAGGCTGAGCTGACAGCGTAAGTCGATGACGAGACGAGTCTCGACAATCATCGCTTTGTCATCCTTCTTTCTTTTGCTTTCTCGTTCCCCTTCCCTCCCTCTTTCCCTCTCCAGTTCACTTTCACTTTCACCTTCTCTTATTTGCCTCACCTTAGTTCTCTCCTTTTCCTGTTCATTTGAACTCCCAAACAGTGATAATTGCCAAAACTACAACAAACGATGTAGAAAATAAAAAGAATATGAGTGACAATAATGTGGATCTTTGATCTCTCTTATTCTCTCTGACTAGGTTCCCTCCCCCCCCCCCGAAGCGCATGAAATGTGCCAAGCATAAACGTTGCATCAGCGCCACATCAACTTGCCCTTGAAATCTTGGCATACTTTTCTGTCTCTTGCCCTGACTTGGGCCCTGACTTACGAGCTTTCTTGGTTTCTTATTTCTTATCCCCCCTGTCCTCCTTGACCCCGCCCCCCTTGGCCTTGGCCTTTTTGGTGCCTTAAGAGACCCAACTTTTAGACCCCTGTGAACCCGTACAAATAATAGATTTGGAAGGGAAAAAAAGGAAGAAGCAAAGAGACGAATTGGTTAAAAATGGCTACCGTGGATTGTATGAGATGGCACTATCATTACATGACGGATATCGTAGCGATCGGGAGACATGCACGGGCGGCGCATACGACGTAGATGATTCACATGAGCACAGCAGTCGTGTTGCAAGTCCAGGGAGTTCGACCTCCTTCTTTTCTTCATGGCTCAGTGTAGCATCTGAGCTTCCTCTCTTACTCCTTTTCTTTGCTCGTAATATATGACTAGTAGGTTGTGGTATAATACGGCCTCTACATCGTTCACCGTAGAAATAGAAAATATAGCCATACATCAATCAATGCACTATGATCGGGCGTTAATATGCTTTGGCCATGCATATAACCAGCATTCAGCTCGACACACACAGACGGAGACAATCCACCCATTGATTCCATCGTGTATCATTGCTCACCATGGCACAGTGCCTCGAAACCGAGGCCTCCGGTTTCTTCCATCTTTCTCTTCCCCACCACACCTTTGGTTGGGTTGCTGCAAGTTGGTGAAAAGTCAATGCCAAGATCGGAAGGGAAACCAGAGAGTAACTTGACCGCCAATTACCGCTACAAGCCAAACTGCTAGTGCTGATACTAGTAATACTGGCCGGAGTAGTATAATAATATATGTAGTCGATTATAGTAACTCTAGTTTTACATATACTTGTTTGCTACAAATAGTTTACTACCTTGTGTCCGACGTCCCTCTTCTTCCCCTCTCCCTCTCCACTCACCCCCGCTCCAACGAGGTTGTCTACATAATACATGTATAAGTCATGTATGTATTTTTTTTGTGCCAACTCACATGCTTCGAAGCGCCCTGTCTTGCAGGTACTTACAGCCTATCGAATAGTTTCATTCCGTCTCCCGCCTGTATTCTCCTTCTAGCCCCTCTTTTAAGAGAAAGAAGAAGAAAGAAAGGATCCCGTGGAAGCATGCAGGTTATGTGCATGCACTCTCCCACTTTCCATCCGTCTCAGGATCTCGGTAAGTAGGATGCACGGCCAGCTAGGCCAGGCCGAATGTTTCTACGGTGTATTAGACGGTAAGTGGGAGTGAGGCAATAGACTCGGGATCAAGAACAGCAACAGGCTCATTCCCTGTTCCTTGATTTTCTTCTCTTGTCGTTTCTGTCTCTTCTAAAAAGAGTACCGTACTGTAATGTAACACCCCTCAGCCACATCGCATGCACCGACCGCCAGCCGTGGGCACGCGCCACGCTTTTTCTCCCCCGCCTCGTGTCCAAGCCCAGCCAACGAGTATGATGAAGGACGGACTCTGCAGATGAATTATATGGTTAATGTTACTGTGCGTCACGAAAGAAATATAGAAATATAACCACACTACGAGCACATGGGCAGGTTACGTTAATATTACTCTTCTAGACTCCAGTCTCTACTCCGTACAGGTAGGCTCTAAGCTCTAGCAGGTCAATAAATCCGGGGTTCGCCCCAGTCCAGACCCCACTTGGCGCATCTCCGCTCCAGTGACCCCCCCCCCCCCCCCTGGGGCACATGATTCGTCCCTTCTAGCTTTTAAGCCATGAGAGCATCAAGTGACTCTAATCAGCTCCGACAGCGAGGGGAAACTAGAATGAGTATCGAGTCAAAACGTGTGACAGAGAGGGCGGGCACGAAAAAAAAAAAAAGAGCAAGAAAGGAAGAAAGAACAGAAAGAGTCCAGAATGGTCTGTCTCACTCGACTTGGTTGGTCGCCGACGGCCAAAGCGTGTGCGGCAAGGGGTCGTGTCTGTGTGGGTGATGGCACTGATGAGCACATTTGTAGAAGCCCCTCCTTCTTCCCTCGATCTCGCTCTCTCTCCTCTATGTGTCATCTCTGTCAGTGCGCCTGTTTATAAGGTACTACTACTCTGTTAGCACTACAGAACTACTGCTCTGTTCGTACGTGTATGATGTATTCTATTATTCCGGATTGTGGCTATTTTTACTTTATATGCCAATGTCGTTTTGTTTCAAACCCAGCCAACCTTGGCATTAGATAAAGGAATATGAAAGCAATTAAAATAAAAAAACATATACACAAGTCTCGTGGGCCAGGACGCACGCAAAGACAAAAGGGAAGGCTCACGAGGTGAGAAACATAGCAAGTAGCCTAGAAGTGATCCTCCCCCTCCAACCCCCCCCCCCCCCCCCCCCCCCCCCCCCCCCCCCTCCCGGCAGGTGGTTCATAGTTCATGCCGCGGGACGGGAGAAAAGCAGTCACGATTGGATTCGGTCCATCAGATTTCGCTCCCCCCCCCTCCGTTTTAATCCTTCTCGGATGATGCGGGACGAGCTCTGACCGTTTTTACCGTACCGCGGTCCGCACGATATCACACCTGCTAGACTGCAACCTGAGACTCTGGCTGACCCTAAAATCCGGAACGGTAGGGTAGCTTTGATGATAATATCGTTAGCTCATGGGTCGCCGTGTGGGAAAGTTCTTATATCATATATATACTATAGGTAACACTATCTAGTCTGCTACACTCTCTTCAGTATGTGCAGTTCCACTGCTGACAGCTTTAATGCCTGAGAAATAAACTGATAGAAGGAAATATAAAATCCGCATGTACTAGTAGTAGAATCTAATCGTGGTCATGGGAATGAGATCATCGTGAGAGGAACGACCCTCCGTAACTTCCAAATCACTTTGCTTGACGTCACACCTGGAAGCTCCTTCCCATCTCTTTTGCTTCCATTTCCTCCCTTTCTTGTTCGATCCTCATTTCTTTGCCATATCCCATCAGGACTCAGTTCCATCACGTCACCCATCGTACTCGATAGAAATTTTGTCGTCGAAGAGGACACCAAAAAGACTTTACCGTGCCCTTCCAGACCCCACACCTCGTACAGCCATGTCTTCGGGTGAGAACCCAACGCCCACAATGGCCTCCTCCCGCCGTCACCAGCTAGGTGGCTACCTCCCCATCGAGGATTATGGCATGATTGGCAATATGCACACTTGTGCACTGGTTGGTATCGATGGGAGCATCGACTACATGTGCTGGTGAGCAGTCTTTACTCTCGTCACCTTTATTGCATCTGCTTGCATCAGCTCTCTCTTCCCAATTCTAATAGGATATTTTCACCAATTCTGATATACCATCATGATGCTTGCGATGTCTATCTTACATGAAATTGGAAGCTGAGAAGAAGGGAAAAAAACAATCCAACTTATCAGGCCCGTATTCGACTCACCATCCGTATTCTGTCGTCTCCTCGACAAGGATAAGGGCGGCTTCTTCTCAGTCTCTCCTCGCAGGGGCCTCAACTACACCACCAAACAGCAGTATCTTCCCTACTCGTGTATTCTACGAACGCGGTACATCAACGAACATGGCGCCGTCGACCTCGTTGATTTCTTCCCTCGACCCAAGAGTGCTCGCGTCATGATCAGGGGCCCGTCTTATAACGCGGGGAACATGGGCACATACGGCGAGATGACCAATGTTCAGGAAGAGCTCAAGAAGTGGCTCGTCCGGAGGGTTGAATGCATCCGCGGGTCCTTGACCATGGGTACTCATACATTCGTAGTCCCGGTCGAATGAAAATGAGTGAGAGCTGACTAGGACCTGACTTAAAAAGACATCGAGATATTCCCGTCATTTGGCTACGGCAAAGAGCCCCACACGACCAGACTATTCTGCGAGGTCCATAGACCGTCGAGGGGTCAGAGTAAGGTAGCCACCTTCCACAGCAAGCACGCCAATCTCCAGCTCGACATATCCCTAGATACGGAAAAAGATGACAACAATAACGGCAATGGAAGCCCTGTCATATACTTTGAGCGGGCCGAGTACGGCGGAATTCAGGGGGACGGCTTGGTCGCCCATGTCGAGATCCACGAGGGCCAGACCATCTCCTTCATCCTGAGAGACGACCGTGACAGCCACACCACACCCAAGATCACGACCTCAGTGCTCGATAACCAGCAGCACGACACGCAGATGTTTTGGTTCAACTTCATCTCCCAATCCAAGTACAAAGGACGTTGGCGCGAGGTCGTTTCTCGCAGCCTCATGACGCTCAAGATGTTGACATATGGTATGTCATCCTGCGCGACCCGTAGATGTGTGATGAAACATGAAGAATTACGTATATCGATGTACAAGCGGGCTGATATCGAGACCGAGGGACGGTCGACAACAAGTACAGAGCCCACCGGTGCCATTATTGCTGCTCCGACCTTCTCCATCCCAGAGGACATTGGCGGCGTGCGCAACTGGGACTACCGGTTCTCGTGGGTCCGCGACTCGAGCTTCACCATCTACATCCTCCTGCGCATGGGCTTCAAGGCCGAGGCAGAAGCTTACATGCAGTTCATCATGGACCGCTTCCTGCACTCGCGCCTGCCGGACGGCGGCATGCCCATCATGTTCACCATCCACGGCAGCACCGAGGTCCCTGAATCAACGCTCGATCACCTCGAGGGGTACCGCGGGAGCAGTCCCGTGCGCATCGGCAACGGTGCCGCCTTCCACCAGCAGTTTGACATTTACGGGGAGCTCATGGACGCTATCTACCTGTACAACAAGTACGGAACACCCGTGTCGTATGCTGTGTGGATGGCTGTGAGGGAGTTGCTAGGTGAGGTCTCTGTTCTACTAACAATACACGTTGTATGCGTACGCTAACATTCCTTCTAACGCATGCAGACTATGCATTGAATCTTGTCAATGGTAATTACAAAATCCTTGCATCCTTGCCTTATATATTGAGAGAGGATAAAACACGTCTAACTATATAGAACCCGACATGTCCATCTGGGAGGTCCGAAACAAGAAGCAGCACTTTACCTATTCAAAAATCATGCTCTGGGTAGCCTTTGACCGCGGCCTCCGACTAGCCGACAAGCGATGTTTCCCTTGCCCGAACCGCGAAAAGTGGTTGAAGACGAGGGACAGTCTCTACGATGAGATAATGGACAAGGGTGAGCATCTTCCATTACCATTTCTGTTTCAGCCCCCATCGTCATTAAACTCTCAGTATTACTGAGCTAACAATATCTGATACGCGTGCGGATGTGAATGAAAAAGGCTACAACAAGGAGATGCAGTGCTTCATCCAGAGTTACGAGAGCAACACATCCCTCGACTCGTCCATCCTCATCGCCCCACTGGTCTTCTTCATCTCCCCGTGCGACCCGTACTTCATCAAGACGCTCGACCGTATCCTCCTACCACCGGAGAAGGGCGGTCTCACCAGCACCGGTCTAGTCTACCGCTACGATACTAATCTGACGGATGATGGTATACATCAACTTCTCCCCTCTTCTCTTGCTCCTCTTCATCGCCCCCTCCCTCCTTTATTTTCTTCCCAAACATGGACGGTCATTATACTAACCATGTGTGCGTGCATGTTCAAAAACAGGCGTCGGAGGTAAAGAAGGAGCCTTCAGCATGTGCACATTCTGGCTCGTCGAGGCCATGACCCGCGCAGGTGTCCACGACCGCAAGTACCTCGTGCGCGCCATGAACCTGTTCGAGAACGTCCTGGGCTTCTCGAACCACCTCTCTATGTTCTCGGAGGAGATCTCCCGCAGCGGGGAGCAGCTGGGTAACACGCCGCAGGCATTTAGTCACCTGGCGTTTATAAGTGCTGCGTTCAACCTAGATCGAGTGGCGGGTGATTCTGCGGCATAAATTTGCTCTTGATATATGTATGTCTATATTGTATCCAGGCCAATAATACGACTTATATGTGGACAAGAGCCAGCGAAGTGAGAAGTACCTTTGGTAGAGCCATCGGAGGCAGATTTATCGGTAGTAATGGAGATATATAGTATACATATATATATATATATACATATATTAGAATAGAGAAAGAGCGAGTGAAGCAAAAAGCATCTCCAGTAGGGCCGCCGGAAGCAAATCAATAAGTAGCGATATGAAAAATGGGAAGAAAAAGATGGAGAAGAACTATCACGACGGTAACAGACCACTATCAACAACTTGGTCAAAATCGCTAGCCCAGTACATGACATGGCCACCATCACCACCACCACCATGCTGACTGACATGCAACACAGTGTACCCCAGACGTCGTAGGGTACCGATGAGCGACGACCCCTCCTCGCTGTCGGCCATGACAACACCCCTCTGGTAGAGTAGACATTCGAGGTCCGTCGTAGAGTCACCCATGTACGTCACCGACCGGGCAGGCAGACACCTCTTCATGGCGTCCAGCTTATCCCACGACGTAGTCAGCGGTCTCGATCCCGCGTCGCCGTCCGGGAAGACTATACCGCCGTCGCGGGGGCACACCTCGTTGGCCACCACAGCCATGTCGCGGGCCCCCAGAACCCCCCGGATGAACGAGGCCGACCAGTTCACCGACAGTACGGCCACCTCCCACCCCGACCGGGTTGCCAGGTCGACGAGGCGGTCTAATCCCTCCCTCAACACCACGCTGCCGGCCGACACGGCGTCCCGTCCCATCTGCCGTAGCGCCTCGGCCCCGAGCCCGGCAAACACACCGCTGTCGCGAACCCTCTCCAGGGATGCTGCCTCCACGGACGACATGCCGGATAGGTACTCTACTTCACGTTCCAGCGCCATGGTGGTGGTGGTGGTGGTGACCCCCTCCTCATCCTCCTCTGGGACGCCGGAACTCTCCTTGTACGACTGCAGATCTCTCATGTAGCGCTCCACGACTTGCCTCCACTTGTCCTCCAGGATACCATCTCTATCATTTTCTTGCTGTTGCTGCCGCCGCCGCTGCCGCTGCTGCTTCTGCCGCTTCTGCTGGTGTGCGATGGCCGCAGATGCCAGCACGGAAATCGTGTCCTTCTTTGTGATCGTGCTGTCGAAATCGAGTATCAGTCGACGGCGTTGCTGCTGCTGCCGCGTTGCGGACGACATGACGGTGCGGCTTGATGATGCTCCTCCCCCCGCCCGTCTTGGTGCAGGCGGAGATACCCGTGAGACAAGTCTAGCCACGGCTGACGATGATGTTTCAACTCGACTGATGTGACGACGCTGCAGATTCATCACCATTTATCGATGAGATCCATCGATGACCATTGCGTGAAAGTGTGATTAGCCAAGATGATATTGAATTAAATCTAGGCCTAGAAATGAAAAAAAGGATATTGAGTAGGGGGAAAAAAAACAATATAGGAGCCGTCGCCATTTGCGAATGACATCATCGCCCTCAATCAAAAGTATCTCAGGGTATCATGTTCCTTCCTTTTTGTTTTTTGTTTTGTTTTTTTTATCTCTTAAGAATTAGAGGCGTTCAAATAAGAACAGTGAGATGTTACAGATATGCACACACAAAAACGCCATTCCTACCGCCTTGATTCCTTGTTTCGCATCACCATCTCGGCACACACACCATGTGCACTACCCGGCCGCCCTCTCTACTCCGACTCTATCCCAACTAGTCCATGAGTTCACGACGGAAGAACATCCTCCATCTCCTCATCCTCGTCGTCGTCGTCGGCCGCTGCAGCCGCGGCCTCCTCCTTGGCCTCAGCACCCTGCATATCCTTATATGCGTCGCTCAAAGCATAGTTGTTGGCAAAGCGCCCGCTCTTGATCAGCACAGCCACCTCTTCCAGCACCTGGCGCAGGTATGCATCGGGCTGCTGGGTCTTCTGACGCAGCGCTTTCATGGGCCAGTACTGGAACTGGCGGAAACAGTCGAAGATGAGATCCAGGAGCTGGTCCTTGGGGATGCGAGCGGCCTTGATGGTCTCACCCTTCTTGGGCTTGGCCTGTGCAGGAGCGTTTTTCTGCGCACACACATACAGCTGGTTAGACAACTGGTCTTTGTACGTTCAGGTAGCGACACGATTAGGCTTACGATAAAGTTGCTGCCCCAGTTGGCTGATGTAGTCGTTCCAGGGTTGGTGATGACCGACGCCTTGTTGCGACTGATGATCTGGAGGCCGGGGCGCCCATGCTCCATCTCGTAGATTTTCTGTCCGACCAGGCGGTTCTCCTCGTCCCTATCCGTCGGTTCTGCCCGCACTTCGTAGTGAATCTTGCCGTACAGTTTTGTCTTTTCTGCAGAGAACAGGCCTGTCAGCATATACGCCTTCCTTCCTCGGGTGCCAGCGCCCCAGGCCCAGCTTACTCGGGATGGCCTTGCGGTAGTACGGCTGGTAGCGACCACCGCTCCTTCTATCGTAGCCAGACTTTTCGGCGCGGCCGTCCCGCATTCGCTGAAAAGATGACTGGTTGCCGCCCGCCTCGGCGCGTGCCTTGTTCTTGGCCTTGAAGCCGGGAAGGTCCTGCTCGCTAAAGATGAAGTGGTTCTTGACGTCGCCGTCGACCAGCTCGATGTTGTATTCCTTGGGGATGCCCTGGTGCTCGGGCTGCTCTGCCTGTAGGAGCATGCGCAGCTTCGTCTGTTGTGGAGGGGGGGCCCACGCCGTCAGTCCCAGCTACTCCCCAAGATCCGCTCCACCATAAAGCTCACCGTAGCTGATCCGTCAGGCTTCGTCTCGTTCCACGTGCGAAGAGTGCCGATTCTGATCTCATCGTCGTCACCCAGGCGCTCCGTCATCTTCATCCACGACTCCCACACGTACTGCGGGACACGCGTAAGGTACAGCGTCTCGTTATTGGTGCCCGGGGCCCTGTTGTAAAACTCGAGGTCGCCAGCATCTTCGTAGAGATCCTCCTCATCGGCGGGCGTGCCCACGGGTCCCGGTGATGCCTCCGGGTCGGCCTTGACCTGAGGCTCCGCCATGATATGTGCGCGCGTCTGTGTACGTGTGTGACGTTGTCGATTACCCGGCCAGTGAATAGATGTCGAAGAGCACGCGCGCTGGGACACGTCTCTAGCGGGTCGATTTATCGGCGCCGACGAGGGGCCGAGGGGGGGGTATCAGAGATGAACAAGGGGAGGTAAACGGGAACCTGTAGAGTGCGGGCGAGGAATGGAAAGAAAGGGGACGAGGATTATATCAGAGAAATGCCGGTTTTGGACAATGGACGTTGGTGATGTAGGAAAGAGCGACCGACAAAGCTCGCGGCTCCTTCCCTGCAAGCGCTACGCCGCTAGCCTTAAAATAGAAGTGGCTCCACTAATTTCCCGCTCTCAGCCAAAGCTTTGAGCTGCCATTTTTTACGTCATGCCTCAGGAATCAAGCCTACAAGTGATAAATCCGCACTTCTTTTTAAGAACGATGCACTTGGTTGACAGGCAAAGGATTCGTGGCATGTGGGCAAATATTGAGGGAAATAATACCGTCATTGTCAGTATTGCGAGGACTAACTCTGCGTAGCATTCATTGTTAGCTATGTTTTTACTCCTCCATAGCTGAGCGCTACTACTATTACTACTACTACTATTACTACTACTACTACTACTACTACTACTACTACTACTACCTACAGTATCGCTGAGACCCGACCTCGATGTGTGGGGATACTCGGCATATGCCCATCAACGAGCCCCGACATAGACTGTGGGGGTCACGAACGCGTTTCCTTTTTTCTTTTTTTTCATCACCATGATCCAACCTGCTCCTGTCAGATATTGGCTGCCTATTTCTTCAGTAAAACAGCGCAGAGATTCCGGGTTACACTGCTGAGCCATACATCTGTGCACGTGATTCCAGGCTTGGATGGATGGATCGGAAAACAGGGTCCCAGACCATCTGTACAGTATTTATTGATGATAGAGCGTCTCTTGACTTGTAATCCTTTGTTCCTGACAATAACGGTTTCCCGAAACAACGATTCCTCAAGAGAATATCGTGCTCAGCGATCAACGTCACCTCGATTTGATTTCCTTTTCTTCTCTTCTTCCTTTTTCTGTCATGGAGGCCATCTCCGTCCCCTTTGTCTGTTCTCGCTCTCTTCAGTCCTAGCAAGCACTCACCGTGACCTCAGTCTGAGCTCAGCACGGCGACGATCCTCCTCCACCACACGACCTTGTCTCGGCGATCCAGCCTTGATTTCCTTAGAGCACCACCATTCTCTCCTCTCCATCAACGAATTAGCCCTTCCCTGGAAACACAGACCATACGAGCCCATTCGGACAAGAAGCGGATCGATTTCCATCCATCGAACACACATACACACGCGTGCGCGCGTACACGCAAGAAGCAAAACGAGAACAAAGAGAACACCCACACTATGCCGGGCGTCCGATCGCTCGTCGAGCTAGCATCAGCGGCGTGCGTCAAGAACGTCCGCTTACTTGAAGGAGTAGGCTACCTCCCCTATGAGAACGTGCGGCACCTCCTCATGCGCGTCGACAGCGCCAAGCAGCTGCGGCGCATCGAGCTCAACTCGCCGCAGCTGGACGGGCAGACGGGCGAGCTCTGGCTCCGGCTGATAGAGAAGGACTTCCCCATCGAGTTCCGCGCCAAGGCGTACAAGCCGCAGGACCCGACCAAGTGGTTCAAGGTGTGGGAGAAGTACCAGCGCGACCACGACAAGGCCATTGCCGAGAGCGAGGCCAACTTTCGCGATGCCATCGTCGGCATCCAGCAAGAGAAGGCCAAGAACACGAGCAAGATTGTCGAGAGCCGCCTCCTGCCGCGCAAGGTCCCGACCAAGCGATGGGGCTCCGGCGGCGGCTCCGGCACCCTCGGCAACGGCGCCCTCACCTTTGGCGGCGGCAGCCGCACCAGGACCCACAACGGCGCCAGCGTCATGCGCAAGGTCCGCAGGGAGGTCAGGGAGATTGCCGCCATCCACGGCTCCCTGTCAAAGGTGACGCCCGCGGGTGGGCAGCGCGCCGCCTCCTCCGCCGTCCTGAAGGCCCCCCAGGCCATGATCAACGAGCGCCGCCGCGCCGCCCAGCCCGAGTTCAAGAGGCTGCCGCCAAAGGCCGTCACCGAGCACGAGGAGCGCGCAACCTTCATCTCCGACTCGGAAGACGGCGAGGACGGAGACCTGTTCGACGCTGACGGCGATGACGAGGAGACCGCCAAGCGACCAAAGCCCGTCACATTCAGATCTGCGGCTCCCAAACAGGCTGCCGCCAAGCCGTCGGCCGCACGCTCCGCCGCCACATCGCTCCTCAAGTCGAGGAGGCAAGCCGGCTCCTCTTCGTCGTCCACGCGACCAATTCCCGCGACCAAGCCCCGTCCCATCCCGTCCGCCCCAGACCCCACCAAGTCATCCACCTCGCCATCCAAACCACGACCAAGCGTTGGCGGGTCCGGCCCCTCGGCCTCGGCGAAGCAACCTAGCGCGGCGGCACCATCCACCTCATCGTCGTCGAGGCCGGCGGCAGCACGCGCCTCTTCTCCCCCGTCAGCAATATCGGCACAGTCGCCGCCTCGCCCGCCGAAACGCAAGGCTGCAGATATCTTCATGAAACCTCGGAAGCGGAACAGCTGAGTAACGTATTCCGATAGGCAAAGGGCAGATTTGAACGCATGAGCTAGCATCTGAGTGCTTTTCTTCTTCTCAATCTTTGTTATCACTCTCATCTTGGCGTTTTCACGGGCAAATATTATATAAAGAAAGATAGACGGGGACGGTGTTTACTGTTTTGTCATGTTCCTCTTTTTAATTCATGATTTGATCTTGAAACCCGTCATTGATTGCACAGCATTTTCCCCCACCTGTGTGTTGTATCTTCCCTCTTCTTCTTTTTTTCCCCCCTTCGCCCCGTCTTGACTCCCTGTGTATACGTATCTATTCGTCTCTCGTGCTCTAGCACCCGCCTCTCAGCGCGAGGACGAGGTGCAGCGTGTCGCCAGCAACGAGGTTGTATTCCGCGGCGGTCTTGTCGTCGGTCCTGTAGCACAACACACAGGTCAGCTATATCAGCACGCCATCCTGGGTCATCAGACGGTTTCGTTTCTTATGCGTATTGCGTATTACATTTGCTTTCCGCCGTGAATGAGACGCTGCTGAACAGGCGGGATACCCTCCTTCTCTTCGACCTTTTCCTTGATCTGAGAGACCTTGTTGCACTGTCAGCCAAACGAGAACTTCCTGTGCCTTTCCAGAAGAAGGAAGAGGAGGGAAGAGGGAAGAAGAAGGCACACCTTGTACTCTGTCTCGATATCCAGCTCAATCTCCTTACCTGTCAACGTCCGGACCCTGCTCAGAAACAACGTCAGTCGCGCTGCGGGAGTGAGGAGGGGGGTGGGGGGGAGCAGAGAAGAGATATCGGTAGGTGGGCGTTCTCTCTCACTTGATCAACATGATGGGCGAGCTTTGATACAGGAAGTTTTCGGCTTTTTTTTCTCTCTCGTATGGGTTGAACTTTTGCGAGACTTTTAGCCGCGGATAATGGCTTCGTTGTGTGTGCGTGTGTGTGTGTGTTCTTGCGACGTTGTTGCTGTTGTTGGGGATTTCGAAGAAATGACGGAAGAGCGGAGATGGATGCACCGACGAAGGTACGAACAAGGTGGGGTGTGTTCTTTCCTATGACTACTACGGAGTGAGCGCTATGCGCCATCCAAGGCGTGCGTCCTAACGAGAAGAACTCGGTCAATTCTACAAAACGGGGTTACCTAGATACAGTACATGCCATAATAAAGATGCCATGTTCGTCCGTACGAGTCAAGGGTTTCTGAAGAAGAAATAAGTAGTAAGCTTGATCTGATAGGCGAACCTGTCCGTACAGCAATACACTACACAACCATCTTGGGATCATCTTCGGAATCAATGTAAACAGATCAATAGTATACATGTATTGAGATTCTGCACAGAGCTACTACTAAACAAATACAATTCAAGTCAAGCAAAGAAAAAGACTCGAGTTTCCTTTCTTGTTCTTGTTCTTCCCCGATACCCCCCCGCCTTGCTTTCGGCTCGTTTTAATTCTTACCACTGTCACTAAACACATTTAGACCCAGACCCTCCGAGTCGAGCATGAGCCTGTTCTTGGAACCAGCCTCCTGGAGCTGCGCGGCAATCGCACGGGCGTTCTCGATCTTCTTGAGCTCGACGTAGGCCTTGTTCTTCTTGATGGCGTCACCGATCAGCTCGGCCGAGCGGGCCTCACCCTGGGCCTTGACGACCATGGCCTGCTTCTCCTGGCGGGCCTTGTCGACGACGAATGCGGCACGCTGGGCCTCTTGCTGGGCGACCTGCTTGGCCTCGACGGCGGCGGTGAATTCGGGAGAGAAGGCGAGGTGCTATGTCGTCACACCGGTCAGTTATTTGCGTGTGGCCTCTCTTCTGTTCGCACGAGATGGTATGGTACTCACCGTAAGGGAAACATCATCGAGGGCAATGTTGAACCTGGCAGCGCGCTTCGACAGGTTATCCCTCACCAGCTTGGCTACCATCTCACGCTGGGTGATGAGCTGGCTGGCGTTGAACTGGGCGACGACGCTCTTGAGGACCTCGTTGACGATGGACGGCAGCACGCGCTCGTCGTAGTCGGTCCCCAGGGTACGATAGATCTGAGGGAGAGCCTCGACCTGCGGCCTCGACAGGACACGGCACGTGATGTTGACCATCTGCAGGTCCTTCGTCCCCGTCAGGGAGGCGACGTTGCGCGGTTTGGCCCTCACGTCGTATACGATTGGCGTCTCGAACCAAGGGATGTTGATGTGAGTTCCTACACGTCGTCAGCAGAAGCTCATCTCCCTCCCTCTTTCCTCTAGAGATTGAGAACCCACCTTCAGTGTAAATCTCCTTGCTGACACCCCCGACCCTGGTGTACTTGATGGCGCGGTGTCCACCGTCCACGTTGAACAGCGAGTTGGACAGCACGTAGGCTCCTCCGAGAAGGAGCATGCTCCCCACGGCAATGCCTCCCGTTCCCCTGGGAATCTGGGGGGGGCGGCCACCAGCGGCACCGCCGGGTCGCCGTCCAGACTGCTGCATCTGACGCAGACGCTTCATCGCCTCCTCCTGCCAGTTGTTCTGCGACATGGTGATTTGTTTGGGGGGGGGTTGGTTTTTTCTTTTTTTTCTCCGACGACAGGTCTGTCGCCCGATTCCTATCCGTCTCGTCTTCTTTTTTTTCCGGTGATTACTTCTGCTTTATCTTTGACGGCTTATATTTCCTTCTCAATCGATCCGAAGTTGCGCGTGATGGGGTTCGTCGGTTTGGGGGGGAAGAGAATGCGGATGGCGGATGCGGATGGAAAGGGACGCACGAACCAGCTCATTGTCATCAGCAGTTGCTAAAACCTGAGCTTGGGGAACTTCTGTCGCTCCACTTTTCCCTCTCCCGTCAAACCTTGGGATTCGCCCGTTTTCTCCAGTGGGAAATGGCTTAACCTGTACCTCGGTTTGGTTATTCTATTTGGGACTTGGAGATGCATCGATCATTTATTTGTATTATTCTGTACGATGCCTGCTTGTTCATTCAGTACTAATCTCTTTCTTCTTCTCTATACAATTATGCGTGCGATAAATCTTCGATGCGTATGCCGGATTCTTGTGTCTTCTCATGATGTCTTGTAGACAGCTGCACCATAACTTTAGAGGTCTTTTTATCATCAAACATCAGGTATTACAGCTTCAAATCACCTTTACAGACAATACTCGTTTCAACTTGGAAATTATTTATTATATTTCAACACTAAGTACTATTCACCGTCAATCGCGAGTCACCATTTTTCCACGAGCCAAGCGGCCAGTGTTGAGTACACGGAAATATAAGAACACGGACATACTATATGAGACTTGCTGGTATATACTAAAAGGGRGGGGGGGGGGGGGGGGGGGGGGATATAAGACGAAAGGGAGAGACTAAAAGAAACGAAAAACATTTGTGGAATCGTGGACCAAGAAGCAGAGTGCACAGAAGAAAAAAAAAAAGACATTTGTGAGTGACCCATCACTCCAACGGCTTCCGTGTATACCCGTTGAGCATGCGGAACGCCGACCTGCAGTTCCTTCCCTCCTCCATGACCGAGGCGACACTCTCCAGACACTTGCCAGCCTCGTGCATGGCAGCTCCGGCCGTCACAGTGTCGACCAGCCTCATCTCACCAGCCACCTTCTCCATCTCGCAGCGCAGGAGCCAACGCTCCCAGTTCCACCCGCCAACGATGCCGCACACGTTGGCAATGTTGTCGGTGCTGCCCATGGTCGGAGCGGCCTTGCCAGTCGTTCCGGGGAAGCTTGTCGACGACGACAGAGGAGGGTTCATGCCTGCGCGCTTAGCGCCGACGGGGAGGCACATCCACATGCGTCGGGTGTCCTGGAATCCTGCGCGGGCAAGGCGGTTCAGCCACAGCTTGGACGGGCTGGGATCGTAGCCGAGCGTCTTGAGCGTAAAGGCAAACTCGACACTCTTTGCTAGACCCATGGGACCAGCATTCATCAGCTCCGAGTCCAGTAGGGAGAACTCGAGGTAGCCGCCCGGCTTGAGAACGCGCATGCACTCGCGCAGGCACGTCTCCCACTCATCCTCGCCGTTCTCGCCGACGAACTTGAGGATGCTGTGCAGCTCGCGGGCGTAGACTAAGTCAAAGTGGTTGTCCCGAAAGGGGAGGCGCGACAGGCGCTCCACGGCGACCTGGCGGTGGTTGGCTGGGCCCCGGATGTTGGCATTGGAGAGCTGGCGGATCGTCTTGGTCGTCACCGTGTACACCTTGGCGTTGGGGTACTGGAGCGCGCAGTGCCACGCCCAGTCGCACGTCGACTGGCCTCCGAGGTCCAGGATGCGCGGGCGCTCACGCGAGGCACCACCAGATCCGGCCTTGGGAAGCGACATGCGAGCCAGCCGCTTCGTCACCGGCGCCGTAATCAGACGGCCGCCGTTGAGGAACCTCATCGCCGCCACGTGCCAGGTCGGCATCGCCATCTGACAGGCTGCCTCAAACTCCTTCTCCCGACGGATCTTGTCGAGGTCGTCCGTGAGGGAATCATCGCCACGCACCACGTTGGTGCTGAGCCTCTTCTTCGCGGACTGGGGAACGACGCTGAGCTGGTATTTTCCAAGTAGCTGGTTACGGTGTGCATCGCGGAGCGAGATCCTCTGGCCTTGCAGAGCCTCGAAACGGACCAGCTGGTGAACAAACACATCTTGTCGGTGTGCCTTCACGACATAGTTCAGAAAGGCCCGGTAGTAGGCGGACTCCTGGCGAAGAAGCTTGGACGGCAGAGACTTAGGCTTCGAGACGACAGAGTTCATCTCGGAGAAGCGCACGCTCTTCTTCCTCGGCGGCGTCACCTCGGCCTTGGTCTCTGGCTGAGACGCCTCTGCAGCAGTGGCCGGGAGCTTCCGAGGTGATTCAGCCTCGGGGGCCTCGATAATAGTTGTTAGTTCGCCGTCTTCCTTATCCTCCTCCTTCCCGGCTTTCTTGTCTTGGTCGAAATCCTTGAGGTACGCGCGCTGCGCGAGTAGCCACAGCTCAGTGCGACCAAGGTTGGACAGCGCTGTCTCCTGCTGCTTGCGAGCGTACTTGGGGTCATAGTCTAAAACGATCTCGGTGGGTGAATCGCAGCCGGGAGACTTGGGAGGCTTGATTGTGGCGCCAGACTCGTCCGAATTCTGGTGCTGGAGGACGGGCTTCGCTGTGGGCATGTCATCGGACAAGACGTCATCTGGAATCACCTCCACCATCTGCTCAACGATCTGAGATGGCGAAGCTATCATGGCATCGCGATAGAAGCCCTCAGCTGAGTCTGGCCTCTGAGGAACGGGCGGGATGGAGAGTGAGGTATCCGTGTTCCAGGGGCAACGGTAGAACTGCTCGGCCGTGGTCGAGGTTGGGGGCACCATGGCGTCGGGGGTCTTGGTTCCAATGTGCCATGTTGACCTAGTCCGGGGAGAGAGTTCTGAGAAGAAGCCTCCGGGAGACGGAATGTCGAGCTTGGTCAGACCCGCGAGGGACTTTCTGCTTGGATCGGTAGACATGCCGAAATCCCAAGTGGAGGCGGGCCTCAAGCTGGTGATGAGGCGGAGAGGCTGCTGCTGTGGCTGCTGCTGCATCTCACAGGGCGGCCTCCGACCCTGATCAAGAACTGGGTTCTTCTGTTGACGCTGCTGCTCTCGCATCTCCTGAGGGTGCTCGTGCCACGGTTCTTGACGCGGAATCTCGAGCACCCGGTCCGGATGCTCATGAGCATGCTGGTTCGCCTCGTCGTCGCCGGAGAAGGAGAGAGACTGGAGGGTCTCGAGCGCACCCGGTTGCAGTTGGACACCTGACCAATTCTCGTCGGGTTGGGAATCGTCGTCGTTGTCCATGACCGGGGTGGGCGGAGCGCTCATGGCGGCGAGCTGCTCGGAGGAGAGGCTGCCGTCGAGAGAGGGGGGAGCTGAGTCTGTAGGAACATGCTGAGCCTGCTGCTTGTCCATGAACTTCAGCTGTGCGGGCGACATGGGCAGCTGCGCCGATGGTGTCAGAGGAACAGGCGACGCCACAATCTTCTTGAACTCATTCATGGTAGCCTTGTGCTCTTCTGTAGGCTGCCGGTCATCCGGAATGATGAGACGGGTCGGGGAGTTCAAGGGAGCGCCATCGCGGTGATCATAAACGGTAGACGATCCCCGCTGGATGCTCGGCAGCTTCGTCACCGACGACGATGACGACGTTTTGTGATGATGCGAAACCCTCTGGTGACTGTGGCGATGGACATCGCATTCATCATCATCGGTAGCATCGTAAAGATCCTCGAAGTCGGTGCGGTCGGTGGCGCAGCTCATACGGTTCCAAGGATTGGACGAATTGGTCGGAGAGCTGTGGTCGGCGGACGAGGAAGAAGGCGACGAGGGCAGGATCGGAGCCGAGAGGTAGTTGATGCCCCTCGGGGTGGGAAAGTGGTCGCTCATGGGAGACAGCCATGCCTGGATTTTGAGATTATGGTTGGCACGCATCGTCGGTCCTTTATGATGATCGTTGGTCCTGCCATCCTCGCAGTCCTCCTCTATTATCGGATTAAGCGTGTGCTGCTGTCCTCGTACCAGCGAAGACAGGGCTTGTGGTGGGCAGAAGGTGTCGGCCATGATGTCAAATCAAGGAGTCTTGAAGCCCAAGCACTATTACCAGAATAGCGTCCTCCACAGAGATTATAACAGCACGTGGTAGTATGAGAGATATCGGTAGGAAAACAAGTGAAAAAAAAATGAAAAAAAAATAGAAGAAGAAAAGTCGATCAACGTCCAGCGTTGATGGTGGTCAAGTGAAGCGAAATACGTGTAACGACAGGCTGCTTCGGTCAACGAAGCGTCTATTAAGTGAAGAAGAAAGCCATAAATGACATGAAGAAATTGAAGAGAAGGTTGATGCAAAAGAAGGGACAGAATGGCAAGATTGTCCGCGGGGGATAAGGGGAGTTAACCAACACAAGCTACACGGCGTACCTCCAGTCGTCTGCTGTCCGACATGAACGAGGGCGGGGCCGGCGCCTACACCCGTGGACATGGTGGCTGTCGACTGTCGGCGAGCGCATACACGTGCATACTAGTACGAGAAGTGAGCGAGTAGGTGTGATCAGAAAACCCTTCCATACATGGTCCAGCAGTCGAGGGCAACGCGACGGCGTTTGGCGTGCAGGCTTGGTTGTGTGTGGCAACGGCGCTTTCTCTGGTGACAATGAGCGGCGATCTTGGCTAACCATCAAGCCAAGATGAGCAACAGACCCAATGAGGAGGCCCAGATGGTATTTCTAAAAATGGTCCAGCCAGACAGTGTTCCGTCTCTACCGGCTACTCGCCAAGTTGTTTGTTTCTGATTGGGTTGGTGTCCAACATCCCTGTCGGTGATGGGCGGCTACGGCGTTGTCTCTCAACTCGGCCGACTTCTCCCCCCTCCACTCAGACGGCTCATCACTCGGGTTGTCTGCCAAACCCAAGACGCACATAAACGGCCATGACGGGCGCCTGGTGACTTTAATAATATTAGCAGATCTATCGTTCCTTACCCAGATGAGCAGCACTGCCCTCAATAAAGTTATCATTATGGCGCTTGCAGGGCAATTCGGTGCAGCGAATCGGTAATGTGTTTCCTTTCTAGGCACTATACCCATGCGTTGCTTGTCCCGGACTGGGGAAGTGGTGTGGTGATGAGAGGCAGCGAGCGCTTGTCTTGGCGTTTGCAAAAACTTTTCGAGTATCGTGCCGTCATTGTTTTTGATGCCCAGAAACCCGTGATGACGACCACAACCCAGCCCGACGTCGACATCCCGTCACCACCTTCCGAGCACGGCCTCATGATGGAATGCATCGAAACTCGGTTCATGTTGGCCACCTCTGCAATGTAAGGATCATGGTTTCTACCGAAACATGCCATCTTGTATGTGTGGTAGTAGTACAACAGGCAGCTATACGCTACATTTCTGAATCCAGAGCGGTGCTGGTGTAGTAGAGAATAGCAGCGGCAAGGAAGGAAGTGAAGTCATCTGCGGTTCTGGATCTCGACCGACCCCTGATGCAATCCATCGATCTCTACCTGGTTAGAACCCACACCGTTCAAGGACAGTAATGGCTTGATACTGTCAGGCCAGGGCGTTTGGCGGAGATGCTGGCATCTTCAACACTTATTGTCTCCAGGGGTAGGTAAGCAGGGCGGGTAGGTAAGGCATATGAGAGGCGGTCTGATTTTGCGTAGGTAGTCCACCGGGCCACTTTGCAAGGCCACGAGAGCGAGGGCGCTCCTACTATGGGAGTCAGCCAGTCGAAGCAGCGCCGCGACTGCACGCCGATTTCTTTTGTTGAACGGGCTGCTTTCTTCGAACAGGCGGGGTGTCGGATTGTTCCAATGCTCGCCCGACTCCCACGATATCGAGAGGCACGATGAACGGCGCGGCCCTTTCGACCAACAAGCAAGTAACAATGGTTTGCAGTGGCCATCGTCTTTAGTGTAACATCGGGCCGCAGGGCCTCTTTGTAAATCACAACGTAAACAAGGTCAACCCCGCTCCAAAACATTTTCAGAGATAGAGTTGTAGAGTTGGGCGTAATCTCTTTCTTTTGTTCCTCATCCTCGAGTCGGAGGACAACAGCGAATATCAGCTGACCAGGAAATTCCCTAAAATGGAAGGTGCAGGGTGGCGAGCTCCTGCCATATTACCATAGAGCTTTAACAATTGACGTAGAAGGAGCAAAGCACTACTTGTAGGTACAAGATACTCAATCATTACATGCTCTTTCATATCAACACTTTATAGACAAATAGTGATGGAGAGTATAGAACACGATTAAATCTGGAATGTTTTCCTTTCATGGCGGTACTACGAATAGAAAAGGTTACTTCACTCGGTATCGATATCTCCTCACATGAAGCGTAGGGTATTAGAGGCTTTTTCCCTTCCCAAGTCGCCGGGTGACGTCTCTTTTTGCCCCTCCATCGAATGGATTCTACCCCGCCATCCAGAGCAGCAATCGCGTACGAGATCGGACCTCTCTCCCTCAGCTAGTCAAACATTGAAAGCTTCATCATTCCCCTCCAAAAACACGCACACGACAACAATAAATCATCGACAGTCTCCAGATATGGCAGACGTCGACAGCCCTTCAGGAAACCCAGGACGTACCGTTATATACTGTGGAGGTAAGTAAATTGCGAGGCCGCCGCCCTATTTATTCGTCCCCCCCAAGCCAAGGATCTGGATAACGACTAACTTTTTTTCTTGTTTTTTTCTTTGCTTCGCAGTTTGCACCCTCCCGCCAGAGGTTCGTTTCTACCCCGCCGCCCACGGTTGACGCATTCGCAGCGAGATTTGAAAAACTGCATGCCTTCCCCAGTGTTTATTTACTGAAACTTCCCCTGCCGAATAGTACTGCGAATATGGCGGAACCGTGAAAAAGTGCCAGGAGTGGCTTGAGGCCAACCACCCAGACATGTACTCTACCATATGGTCGCAAGGTTAGTACTACTACCTGCTACTCGTAGTATCACTGGCTTTCATCATCCACTTGACTCGAACCTCGGCTGATGTCTGAATCCCATGGCGCATGACAGAGGCCCTCGAAGCATCCACCTCAGCGCTCTCCCTCGACGCCCAGAAGCGAGCCGCCCGAGACGCCGAGAAGAAGGCAGCCAAGGCCGAAGCCGCCGAGGCCAAGCAGGCCGACAAGCTAGCCAAGAGCATCATCACTATCAAGCGCATCGAGCGCAACAAGAAGAAGTTTGTCACGGCTGTCATTGGCCTCGAGGCCTTTGGTTTGGATCTGAAAAAGGTAGGCTCTGCCGCCCTTCTTCCCTGTCCCTGAGAGGGAAGGGGACCACCAGCAATTGCACACAAGCTCACACAAACAAAAAAAACATAGGTTGCCAAGGACCTGGGCAAAAAGTTTGCTACTGGCTCATCAGTCACCAAGGTCCCCAGCGGCGGAGAAGAGATCGTCGTACAGGGAGACGTCAGCGAGGAGCTCGAGGAGTTCCTCGTCGAAAAGTACAAGGAGGTCCCTGAAGACAACATCGAGCTGGTGGATGATAAGAAGAAGAAGAAAGCTTCTGCCGCGTGATAATAGCACGGCCTGACCTCCCTCTCACTCTCGATCTTTACTCATATCTAGTTTAACAAAGCACTTGATAAGAGCGAAACGTATGCATATAGTTACACACACACAAATGTGTCCATATTGAATAGCACGTTTTTTCGAAGAAGATATCCAAGCTCCCACGTGTCCCAGTAATACCAATGTCCATCCTGGTGATATCAACGCTCCCATAGGAAAAGTAGGAGAGGAAAACAAAAAACTAAGTGACAAAAACTCCTACCAAACAAGATGACCTCCAGGCAACCCCGAAAAGCGCCGCCGCCCTAAACCAACGCCCAACCCAATGAAGACGGAGCTCATCCCCGATTACGCAAAACCCTACCCGTTCGAGTCGTCGGAGCTGCCGTGGACTTCACGGGCGTCTTCTTGGCATTTCCACTGGCCGTAGGCATAGCATAGCCAGCTCTAGATGTCGCGCCAGCTCTGGATGTTGCGCCAGCTCTGGATGTTGCGCCGGCTCTGGATGTTGCGCCGGCTCTGGAAGTTGCGCCGGCTCTAGATGTCGCACCAGCTCTTGATGTCGCGCCGGCTCTGGAAGTCGCGCCGGCTCTGGAAGTTGCGCCGGCTCTGGAAGTTGCGCCCTTCCTGATGTCTGTGCTGTTGCTCGCCTCACTCGTCTCGCTCGTCAGACTGGCGCGTCGACCCATGCGCGACGTCGCTGTCGTCCTCGACGAGACGGGTGTCTTGGCCACCGACGCAGCGGTGGCGGCGGTTGCGTGTCTCGTGGACTTTGCGGGGGGCGCAGCACCACTGCCGCTACCAGAGCTGGAGCTCGTGCTGGACGCAGTCGTCACTTTACGCGTTCCCGTGGCGCGGACCAACTTGGCCTTCTCGACAAAGTTGGACAGCATGCTGGTTGCGGCAGCGGTCCTCGACGATGCGCTTCCCTTCAGAGGAGATCCTGGCCGAGGCGCCTGCAGCTTGGCGGGGGACGTTACCGGGCGACCCTTGTTGAGACGAGAGTTGGATGACGTGGGCGAAAGGACCTGGCCGGGG
The DNA here is from genome assembly GCF_012550715.1 of Geosmithia morbida. Taxonomy (NCBI): domain Eukaryota; kingdom Fungi; phylum Ascomycota; class Sordariomycetes; order Hypocreales; family Bionectriaceae; genus Geosmithia; species Geosmithia morbida. The sequence continues at coordinate 732,292 of NW_023336195.1, forward strand.
CGTACGTGGGCCGCTTCGGCGCCCTGCGCTGCGCCGCGAGGCTTCTGCTTGGAGTTTTCGAAATGCTCGACTTCGTTCTCCTTGTCGCCGTGGAAGTGGTCGCTGGGTCTTGTGTGTCAGCAGACTGTTATGTTTCAGGCTTGGGGCAAGGTGCTGGGGTCTTCGTCTACCTCGTTCGCCTCTGCGGGTGAACAAACCTCTGGCTCTGCGTTGCGACAGCAGCGGGCCTCTGTGTTTGTGTCCGATTCGAGGGGAGGGTGGCGGAGGCGGCCAGGCGCGTCGTGGGTGCCGCCACGGTGCGCTGCTGCTCCTTCTCCGAGTACTTGAGGAGTAGATCCTGTATCTTGTACTTGCGTAATGCCATGGGAATTCGGTTGACGCGAATTTCTATGCGTGACCGCAGGCCCTGCGCCTGCATGTTATACTGGGCTCGTAGTCTCCTAGCACGTTCGGTAACTGGAGGGCAGAAAGTGTCAACTCATATCGCACTTCACACGCGCGCGTGCGCCGTGCGCAACACGACGCATAAAGAAAAGAGGGACCCGCCGTACTCTCTAGCTGGAGATTATCTATGAGGGCCTGTTTTTGCTGTGCGGTGATTCCCATCTTGCGTTGCTTGATCGGGCTTCGCTGTGCTGCTGGTGTCGAAATGGGGACCATGGCCGTGGTCAGCGAGTCGCGTCTCGGTATGCGTCCAGGCGCCATGGTGTGTGTTTGTGAGAGGGTTTTAGGATTCGGTTGAGTCGTCTATGTTTGCTGTCATTAATCAAAAGGATTATTCACTGGGGTGTATCGGGAATCGAGGCGGATTTCGAGTTTCTTGGGGTCATGAGGTTGGACGTTGTGGGATAATACTGTTTGACTGTCGTTGGGGAAAGTAAACAAACCCGCAGTGCGGAATTCTTATGTAATCATCAGCACTGACCAACGGTCTGTGAACATGGCCACGGCGCTTGGGAAGAATGTACTGAGTACCGTCCCAACACGGCTAAAAAGCGTGTGATTAGAATGTATCCAGTACCTTTCCCAGCTCCCACTGCGCGACAGCAGGCTGAACTGCCTTACGACATCGAGGAAGCAAGCTCTCTGTCCACTGCCCTCTTCTCTTGATCTCACACTCTTGATCTGCGTCCAACCCGACACCACCAAAGGCAGACCGAAATCCGTGAACAGGTCCAATCTCCCGACTTGAAGCCTCCGACTCAAAAAATTTGAAGAGCAACTCGCAATTTCCTTTCCTTCCCACACGCTACGGTCTTGCGCCCAGCAAACCCCCGCCCACCATGGTTCTCGAGGCGGTCATGGTTGTCGTTGACAACAGCGAGAGCAGCCGCAATGGCGACTACCAGCCCACGCGATTCGACGCTCAGACGGATGCCACCAGCACACTTTTCCAGACCATCACCAACGGCAACCCAGAGTCGTCAGTCGGGCTGATGAGCATGGGTGGCAAGGGCCCCGAGGTTCTCGCCACCTTGACGACGGAGCACGGCAAGATCCTTGAAGGTCTTCACCGGACAAAGAAGAAGCTCGGAGGTTCATCTCACCTCAAGACGAGCATCCAAGTTGCATCTGTATGGGATATATCCCCCCCCTCTTTTCTACTACGTATATTTCATATGTGCCCGTCGTGTGTGAATTATCTACTGACGGATGCCCGTGGACAGCTCGCTCTGAAGCACCGACAGAACCGGTCGCAGCGTCAACGGATAATCGTCTTTGTCTGCTCGCCCATTGCCGACGAGCAAAAGGAGCTTGTCCAGCTAGCCAAAAAAATGAAGAAGGGCAACACAACGGTCGATTTTGTCCTGTTCGGCGAGCACGACGATGAGGAGACGCAGAAGAAGCTCGAGGCCTTCAACGAGGCTGTCAAGGGCAGCGAAGGTTCACACCTGGTCGTCTTCCCCCCCAGCAGCAAGCTTCTTGGAGACCAGCTCGTCTCCAGCCCCATCCTCCTGGGCGACAACGCTGACGGGCCCGGCGGTGCCGGCGGCGAGGGCTCCGGTGGTAACGAAGACTTTGAGTTTGGCATCGATCCGTCGCTCGAGCCCGAGCTTGCCCTGGCCCTCCGCATGAGCATGGAGGAGGAGAAGGCCCGCCAGGAGAAGAAGGCCAAGGAGGAGGAGGAGGCTGCCACCAAGGCCTCACTCGGAAACGTCAAGGAGGAGGACGAGTCCGCCGGTGGCCCCAGCGGGAGTAGCAAGGACAAGGACGATAAGATGGACACGTCCTAGCCTTCCCCTAGACGCCTTTTCAAATAGTAGCAATCTTCTCCTTCGGGAGTCAAACATCTTTTTTTTCGGGTGGCACTCGGGCGCCCCGGCGGAAACGTGTACACTAGACTTTCATGAAGTGAGGCGGGGCGAGGGCTCAATAGATGAATTGCGCTCTGGATCAGTCTCTACGTGCTCCTGAAATCCGGCGATTTAACCAAGTGGCCACATTCACTCTTTTCCAAGGCTTTCTTTCTCTCTTTCTTGTATTTAGGAAGGGTGAAGACCGTTTTTTGTTAATAAATTTTCCTCTATCGGTTATTAATTTCCCTAATGTACGAAAACATCTTCCTGTCAAAGATGTCGCATCGTATGGGCATCTCGAGGGAGTAAAAGGGGTTCTTCATGACGTAGTCGGCATAGAGGTCGTATATCCTCTTGATAGTGACGTCGACGTTTGTCTGGGTGGTATCGGTAAAGAGCAGGAACTTGGTGCCGGTCAGAGTGTTGAAGCACTGCATGCGGAAGTTTTCTGTCTCGAGAACCTCGAGACCAGATGGCGGTTCAGGCCTCTCGCCAGCCTGTAAGCTTTGCCTATATGCCGCTCCCTTGGAAGGGCTCAGGCGGGAAGTGATGGCGTGTACTCTGCGAAGGGGGGGCTCGGATCAGTCAACCTGTGTGCAGGAGGGGTAAGAGAAGGAGAGAGATCCGAAGGAAATATAGTACCCGTGGAATGTTCCTGCTAGGACAAGATAGTCATTCGTGCTTATCTTGTTGAGACCATCATGAAAGTTTTTATTGTAGACTAAGCCGCCGGCCTTGTTGATGACAATGAGGGCGAAGATGGTCCTGAGAGGCAAGTGTGAGTTAAAAGGGAAGCGGTCTGTCAGGTGATGGCGATGCAATACTTACATGGCGGAGGAGATGCCAAAGTCAAGAGCGTATGCGCGCGTATCTACTGTAGTCTTGCGTGTGAAGAATAAAGATAAAATTATGGAAAAGTTATTGCTATCAGATTTGGGAATGGCCGCTTAGGCTCGGTATTCCCATGAAGGGCGTGTGACCTGAAGGAGACGCGGTCAGACTTGATGGCGGAATAGTAGATGAGGAGGATTGGCATGGTAGGGACGGGGGAGAGGCTTACAGTCGTCGTCGACAGGCGTGCGGTGCTCTTTGTCATGAGACTGTTCCCATTTCCTGCCCTTGTGAGTGAGTGTTGGGGAGGGAAGAGAGGGATAGCGTTGAGAATGCGCCGATGATGAGGGACCCTGTCCATGTGCGACATACGACAGCTCGTCAGCAAAAATGGCACGCAGCGATAAGTAGTAAGTATTTAGGTCAGTCGTAGCCTACAGGTCGTGCCTGCCCCTCAAGGAAGCCAGTAGTAAAGGGGGAGCTAGGCTCAAGAAGGTGATGTGGCATGTGGGGATTTCAGGTCATCCAGGCACCTTTTCACTGTGATAATCAGTCTTAGACTACAATGAGCGGCATGGCAGAGTATGACGCAGACGGTTTTTTTTGTTTTTTATAAATGTATATATATATATATATAAATCGTACCGATGTGCAACATATATATTCGCAATAGTGATATCTATTTCTCTTTCTTTCCCTTCTCATCATTGTCTTTTGACAGTGAGTGTTCGGCGAGCAAGTCTTGTCAGTCAGTGATTGTAGTTACAGCTTGCACCCGCTGAACCACCGTATAAGGCTTAGCAGCGGGTGATAAAAAGTCCCCCATACCTTTGTCGCTCCTCCTCTTTCTCCTTCTGAACCTCCGACCCTCCCAGTCAGACCATCCACCCCTTGCCCCGAAGGGAAAACAACACAACCACAATCCTCCCCTAAACCCCGACTACCGTGCGCCCAGGCTCCGTCTCGACAATCCACGACAATGTCCAACTTCCCGCGAACGTCGCGCCCCAAGCCTCCGCCGCCAGGTAACGAGGAGGCATCGGCCAACCTCAACCTAGGCGAGTTCCAGGGTGTCGACACCCTCACGCTATCCGAGGCGGCCCTCGTCCTCAATGCCCTGGTTGCCAAGCGTCGCAACGATCGCAAGGATACAAACGAGACTGAGTAAGAGAAAAAAAAAACCCCCGCACTGGGAGGGGAAGGCAATATCTCCATGACCGTTGTTGCGCCCGCACGATATGGAGCAGACTGGAGAGAGGAGTGCAGAGGGAGAGAAGCGGACGGTTCGTGCTGATGGATTGGGAAACGAAAAAAAAAAATAACAGGATGCTCAACACGACGCTCAATTATCTCGATCACTTCGCGCGGTTCACGCAAAAGGAGAACGTGGAGGCCGTGGAACGCTTGCTGAGCACCCACAAGGATCTGGAGAAGTTTGAGAGGGCACAGCTGGGTATGCGCGCGCCGACCTTGACGTAATCGTCGCAGGCTTTTTTCCCTTTCAATTTCTCTGCTCATTCATGCTGACGCTTTGAAACAAAACGAAAACGAAAACGAAAAAAAAACAGGCTCGTTGTGTTGTGAAAATGCCGACGAGGCCAAGACCTTGATCCCTTCGTTGCAGGACAAGATTTCGGACGATGACCTGCAAGACCTGCTCAACGAGGTGTCGAAACTGCAGAACCGATGAAGACCATATGCTCCCCGATTACGAATCCGCGTTTTTTTCTCAGCCCTGTCTTATCAATATTCCTTTTATCTTGGTCTCTGTCCTCGTGTGTCTGAGGACCCAAACATCTCACAAGTTGCATTTTGCATTTATGGCGTATCAGGACGGGAACAGCCAGACTCGCAAAAAAAAAAAAGTATGACAAATGACCACCATTGTGGTTTTTTTTTAAAAAAAAAATTACCGTCATCAAAGCAATGGGTAGATTGTTCATGCGAAAGCTAAAATGGCCCCTTTTGTTGACTCTCATGCGGGAAGAAAAAGACGAAGAAAAGAGAGGCATGTTGCCGCATATATCTGCTCCACCAGTATTTGGTCCATCTCCCCCAAAAGAGAAGACCATACGTTTTTCATGAAAGAGGCATGGAACAAGCTCAATACTACAGACGGCCGGATTCCTCTCTCGTAAAACGCACACACGTTCATGATCTCATAGACCCCGAGCGAAACAGAGGTGTCTTTTCACTAAGTCCCGCCCATTTCCCTATATTGGTTCCAGTGGTTGACATAGCGGGGCCTACCGTCGTCGTACCCCAGAGAGTGGAGGTTGGCCTTGGAGTCGACGGGATCGGGAAGTGTCTGCACCGTGCGGATGCTGTCGTGCGTGACAGGCTCAGCCGCCTCGGGCATCCTCGCCGGGCAACCGCGCGCCGTGCCGTCCAGCTCGAAAGTGCGGCAAATCGTGTGACCATCAGCCCGGCCTGGACCGGTCCAATATCAGCAATCTCCTTCTTCCCCTCTCAACAGTGGCTCACGTCCCTCCCCCCTACCACTACTTACCGCCAAAAGGCCCAAAGGGATCTTCCCCGTGGCATGACTCCGGTGGTGCTGGCGGTGGTCGTCGCTTTTCCTCCTCCACGCAGGCAAGCTCCTCGGTCACCTCGGACCCGCCATGCTCGCTGCCTCGGCTGCCTCGTCCGCGGCTCTTGCGCCGAGTCCTCATAATCAGGACGAGGACGGCGAGGACGACGAGGCTGACCGTGGCGGCACCGCCCAGGCTGGCACCGATGATGGTACCGGTGGAGATTCGGGCGTTGCCACCTCCAGAAGACGTTCCATCGGTTCCGGTCGCAGAAGGGACGGCAGTTGTCTGCTCGACCGTTTCGGGCCTGGTAGCCGAGGATGGAGCATGGGTGACGACTCCGTGGCTGCTGATGCCGGACGAATCGGTCATGGTCTCGGGCTCGGATGCCGTTCTGGTGCTGGACGGCTCAGTCTCCGTCGTCTCAGGCACACTGGTCTCGGACGGCTCCTCGTCAGCCTCGGTCGTCATCGCAGCAGTCTCCTCGTCGTCCCGGTCGCTCTTGTCGAACGCGGATGCCATCGGGGGGCGAGGGATTCCCGAGGGGATGGTCATCCAGAAACCTCCACTCGACGAGGACTCCTCTCTGGCATAGAAACGGTACTCGTCGTCATCCATGGCAACTGTCGAGAGATTGGGAAGTGAAGGAGGAGTGTGTGATGACAAAGATAAAGGTGATCCACACACTCTCAGAAAGAGGGAATGACCTGACGGTTTATCTTAGTGCCAACAAAGGCGCGGTGGGAGGAGTATGAATGGAAGAATGACGAAAGGAAGTGTGGCCAGACGTCAATATCAGGAATGATTCAGATGAGAGGCTAGAAAGGGAAGAGGGGGGGAAGGTCTTTGTGTGCGGGGATGGAAAGCTGTCTATCCATCTTTTTGCCCTCGTAGATCAAGTTTCAGATTGAAAGACAAAACAGAAAAGAAGAAGAAGGAAAAAGAAGAGACGGCAGGAGGGGGGGTAAGGGAGAACAAGATGGTCTTGTGCCGTGCGATAGATGATACAGCACTTGAGCGCCTGTGCAGCTGGCCGTGAGGCCTGTGCCTGGGGGAGGACTGTCACCAGCCGGCGGCCAGCTGTCAACTTCTAGAAAGAAGAAAAAGAAAGAGGACTATTCACTCGAAAGCCATGTTGCTTTTCTTTTCCCCACCGGTACACAGAGGTTTAGACGCTGAATGTTACCACTCTACTTCTCATTTCGAGCTTCTCTTAATAGCGGTAGTATTGGTAGTGATGAAGTAGAAAAGGGCCTGCTCATGTTGGGGAGGTTGGGGGGGGAGGATTTGCAACAGTTCTCTAACATCACAATCCTATCTACCGACTATGAAATGAAGCAAAGAACAAGAAGAAAACTACTAACGCCAGCAGTCATGCACATAAATACAACGTCATCCAACCTTTTTTTCCTCTTTCTATCTTGGAGTTTCGCCCTTTTTTTTCTTTGGTCCCCACGGAGTCACCAGACGCTGTTTTATATCTTTTCCAGCAAGATCTTGCTTCCCATGTTACCCACCGACTTCTCACCCTTCTTCTTTCCCTTCTTGCTGTTGTCGGACGACTTCTGGGCCGCGGCTTCGTCCTTGGATGCAGTCTGCTTCTGATCAGCCGTGGGCTCGGTGGCGGCCTTCTCGAGCAGTTTCTTGTTCTTCTTGAGCGTCTTGGTGAGCTTGGCAGCGGCGTCAAAGTCAGACGCCTCGGCGAGGCCGACGATGACGAACGACCCGGGACCGGTGGCCCACTGCACCACGTACTCCTCGATGACGGGGTACAGCACGTTGGCGAAGTTGAGCGGGGGGTCGGCGGGGATGACCTTGCCGGCGGCCTTGTCGAAGCGGCCGCCCTGGATGAGCGACTTGAGCATGCGGCTGCCCGAGGCGGTCTGGGCCATGTGCACGTACGGCGCCGAGTCCTCCCCGGCAGCCGAGGCCTCGGCGGTCGGGTCGCCCCCGGCGGCGTCGGCCACGGCCTCGAGAGCGGCCTGCTTGTCGCCCACGCACGAGAAGAGCACGTCGGCAATGAACTGGCAGCCGAACGAGGTCGAGGTCAGCTCCCGCGGCGACGTGGCCACCGTCTCCAGGAGGTGCGGGGACAGGACCGTCACCAGCTCCATCCGGCGCACGTCGGCGTCCTTCTTGCTGGTCGTCTTGCGGATCTCGCGCACCTCGTTCAGCAGCTCGACGTTGTAGGCCGTCGGGGCCGGGAACAGGGACTTGGACAGGCCCTCGAGCAGGTACAGGACCGTCAGGCGGGCAAAGGGGTTGTGGGCCAGCGCCACCAGGTTCTGCGCCACGGGTGACTCGCCGCCCTCGCCCAGGATCTCGGGGAAGACGGACTTGGCCGTGAGCTTGGTGTCGTCGACGACGTCGTAGGCCGTGAGGATGACGGTGTGGGCGTAGGCGTCGCCCGACATCATGTGGACCGTGTCCTTGTAGGCCTTGAGGATCTGCTTGCGGTCCTTGGCGGAGCCGTGGGCCAGAAGCAGGCAGACGAGGCGGGCGCCCGACGCGGTGAAGGCCAGGTTCTTGAGCAGGTCGCCCGTCTCGTCGCCCTTGACGACCTCGGCAAACTCGGCAAACTCCTCGGTGCCGGGCTGGTTATTCCTAAAGTACTGCAGCATGGCGTCGTGCAGCATGGTGAAGCCCGTCATCTTCTTCTGGACCAGGGAGTTGATCATGTCGAACAGGGACTTCATGATGGGGCCGCGCTTGCTAGGCTCGGTCTCGAGGATCCTGGCCAGGTCCGCGGTCGGCTCCGAGTCCTTCATCATCTCGCGGATGGCGAACTCGGGCCCGTACCACTCGCGCAGCATCAGCGCCTTCTGCTCCTTGGTCGCCACCGTCCGGTAGATGTCGTCGACGATCCACGACGCCTCCGGGTGGTTGATGAGCTTGCGCACCTTGCCGTAGAACTCGGGGATGATGATGTCGCGGATCTCGTGGTCGTCGTGCACCATGAGCTTTCCAATCAGGAACTTGGCGTACCGGCTCTCGGCCAGCTGCGGGTACGCCCCCTGAAGCTCGCGCGCAATCTGCTTCCGCCGCTCCGGCGTCGCGTACTTGATGGCCGTCTGCACCGCGCGCGTGGCGTCGTGCTTGAGGACGAAGTCGCGCATCCGCCCCGTGATGATGTCGAAGAGCTCGTCCACCAGCTTCTGCCTCTCGTCCTTGGGTACGCTCGACTTGATGCGGAGCCTCTCCCAGATCTTCTTGGTTCGCTGCACCTGCTCGGCCAGCGGCTTGGCTGCCTTGCGCTCCTGCGCCAGCTGCTTCTGCTTGGCATGTGCTTCACGGGAAGTCTGTCCGGATTCTGCACACGCACACACACACACACACGATGTTAGTCAAGATAGTACCTAAACCAGATAGTATCCAACACGAATGGTATCCAGCCCGAATGGTACTCCCACCCTCCATCCGTCGCAGGCACAGGACAATTGGAGAGAAAGAAAGCAGAACAGAACGTACCCTTCTCAAACGCATTTCCCCCTTTATTCTTGGGTTTCGACTCTCCGTCATTGAGCTTCACACCACCGTCCTCGGGATCGGAAAAGTCCTCGAAACTGTCCTCGTCGACAGGCGGCTTGGGTGCGGTCTTCTTGTCGACACGGGCTTTCTTGACCTTGGCATCAGGCTTCTCATTGCGCGAAGACGCCTTGCGCTTCTTATCAGTAAAACTGTCTTTGGCTGCCATGATTGCAATGTGAGGCAAGATGGGGTGTTGTTGGTCTGATGATAATAACGACCAAAAAAAAAAAAGACCCCCGATGCCTCTACCAACTTTTCGCTCTTCACAGGGCAGAAAAGGTAAAAGGCCGACGGAAATTTTTTGAATTTGTCGGGCGGTGAGATGGCCGCTAAGCCATTTCTGTCCAGAGGCTCTCCCCTCCCCCACGTAAGAGGTAAAAACGGTACGTACCTTTTATGAGAGAGACGCAGAATGGCGCTAATCCATTTATGGTATGTGGGCAAAACTCAGAATCACCCACCCCTCACCTCGACATCATCTCATGCGGGACTCGTTCGAGAGTTGGCGATGATATCTCACTTCTCAAACAACTTCCCTCTGCTTCTACTCATAATCACATCCAACACACGATGGGAAAGGAAGAGCAAGTGGAGGAGCGTGAGGTGCTCGAGTCCATCTTCCCCGATGAGATCACAGGTGAGAAGATTGCCCCGCGCTCTTGCTCATCGATGAGATGTGCAAAAAGGAAAAAAAAGACTGACGATGAGAGAAACGGCAAACAAATTGAACCCGAAATGGAAAAATAAAAGACATCTCAGAGACCGAGTTCAAGGTTACGGTCATACTAGATGTCCCCGATGTGGCAGAGCAGGAAGACCAGCCTCGCTTCTCCCTCAACGTCAAGTACCCGGACGAGTACCCCGACGTGGCCCCCCACTTGGAGATGCACGCTGTGCCCGACTCGCCCCCGCACCCGAACTTCAACGTCGCCGAAGACCGTGAGAGGCTTCTAGGGGCTCTCGGCGAGACGATCCAGGAGAATATCGGCATGGCCATGATCTTCACCATCATCTCCACCCTCAAGGAGGCGGCCGAGCAGCTGATCCAGGACCGCAAGGACGCCGCCGAGGCCGCCCACGAGCAGGAAGTGCTCGCCGCCGAGCGCGAGGAGAACAAGAAGTTCCACGGCACGCCCGTCACCCCCGAGACCTTCCTCAAGTGGCGCGACGGCTTCATCAGGGAGATGGAGCAGAAGCGCCTCCAGGAGGAGGAGGAGCGCCTGGCCGAGCTGAAGAAGGCCAAGGTCAAGGAGACGGTCAAGCTCACCGGCCGTCAGCTCTGGGAGAGGGGTCTCGCTGGTAACGGCGATGACGACGACGACGACGACGACGATGGCGGTATGCCCGAGATACAGAAGCTCAAGGTCGAGGCTGCGTAACGGGAGAAATCTTCGAAGAAAAGGGAAGAAGAGAAGAATAATTGGAAGGAAAATTAGAAAAAAAAAGGAGTGCATTATCTGGAGTTGCTTGGGTTTCTCTCTTGTTTTTTCGCCATCACGAGATCCAGTTAGCATCTGGGAGGAAGTTAGCTACGACTGCTTACTACTTACTATTTACTTGGGAAGCCAATATATCTTGGGTTATTTACATGTATGTCTTTTGTTTTTCATTGTATTTATTTGTTTACATGATGTCTATTTCATTGTCTTTTCTTTTTTATGTGCTACTAGGGCACCGGGCTCTTTTTTTCTGATGAAGCAATCCAAGCTGATGAAGCAATCCAAGCCGTTTCCTGCCCCCCCCCCCCCCCCCTATTTTTCGTTTTGTTTTGTTTTTAATCTGTTGGGCTTCTTCTTCCCATCCTTCGTTGTAAACGTCATCTCCCATGTCGTCTTCTTACACGCAGACACAAAAATTTCCCATAATTATTTTTTTATTTAAAATCAACCCTGCATTTCGTCGTCGTCGTCGTCGTCGTCACTGGCGTAATCGTCGGCCCATTCATCCTCCTCGCCGTCAGCCGGCTCACCGAGCTCCTTGTTTATGCTCTGGAGGAGCTCGGCAGCGTGCTCGCCGAGCCTCTCGTCCTCGTACTCCTGGACCTCGTACAGTTTGAGGCAGACGGCGAGCCACTGGCGGGACGAAGTCCACAGGGACTTCCACTCGTCGGGGTTCGACTGGCGCAGCTTGTCGCCGGCGATGTAGAGGCACCAGCCGCCGAGGTACCAGGCCTCGACGGACTGGTCGTCGTCGGAGACGAGGCGCTGCAGGACGGTGAGGGCCTCGTCTTCCATCTCGACCTCGAGGAGCAGCCGGGACAGGCTGATGCGGGTGGGGAACTCGGGGACGGCCGGGTGCTCGGGGGCGAGGTGCTGCCAGAGCTCGAGGCTGCGCCTGAGGGCGGTCCTGGCCTCGTCGACGCGCTGCTGCGATATGCGCACGTTGGCCACCGTCTGCCACGTCTCGGCCGACCCGGGCGCGATGAGCATGGCCTCCGTCACCAGCGCCTCGCACCGCTGCTCCGCGTCCTCCTCCCACGACAGGTCCGTCATGTACACCTCCACCACGGCGCACAGCACGCCGCCCAGCCGCGACTGCTTGTCATCCAGCGACGCCTGCTGTTCGTCCGTCCGGCTGCCCGTCGGCGCCGCCTCGGTCAGCGCCTGGATCTGCTTGCGCAGCGCCGCCGCGCCCCGTTCGAACCACTTGACGCTGTCCTGCCCGCCCTCCTCGCTCAGCTGCGCCATGAACATGAACTTCTCCGGCCCGCCGCCCACCTTCTCGTCCACCGTGCCCTCCTCGTCCAGCTTGACGGCCCGCGCGAAGAAGTCCCGCGCCTCGTCGACGTCGCCCGTCTCCACGTGCAGCGTGCCCAGCAGGTTGAGCGCCCGCAGCTCAAAGTCGCCGCCCTCGCCCGTCGTCTCCAGCGCCTTGCGTGCCAGCGCGATCGCCTCGTCCAGGTTCCCCACCGTCAGCTGCGTCTCCGCGTCGGCGAGGAGTGTGCCCGCGCCCTGCGGTTTCGCATCCTTCTTGCTGGGCGGCCGGCTGGGTGCCATTGCGATGATGTGATGTGTGGTGGTGGTGCTTGTGTGTGTGCTCTGGTATTTCCGCTCGAGATTTTTCAAGCAAAGATGAGCAGAAGAAAGCCACGAGTGAGAAGCTCAGGTGCCCTATGTCCGATGGTTTGCGATATGCAACGAGATCCCCTTGCCTTTCAGCAAAGAGAAGGTGAAGATATAAACCAAGTTCAAGTTCCTTCAAAGCAAGATACATCACATATCACACCCGCATTCGGCCCTCTCCCACTCAAGAAAAATTTGGGCGGCAGAGTCCTTATCGATAAGAAAGGTGGCTAGCAAGCTCCATGGCGGGGTTCCTTTCCTCCTCAAAAGTTGAGTAGAGCTTTGTCATAATACTGACTGCATGAATTATCAGCAAAAGCATCAAGCGTTTTCTTTATTTTTTACACTTGCGGTCATTCACCTCTTCATCTTCCTCTACTCTTAACAGTAGTAGCAGCAGCAGCAGCAGCAGTATCTGTTTTCTCCTGGTTTATCCCAAGACTTACACCTGCATATGCAACCAGTTTGCCGGTCAATCCCCATCCCACCAGACGACCCCTCACCAGCGACCCCGGAGGAGACCCTCGATCAATCCATCATGTTTACCGGAATTGTTGAGGAGATTGGCAGTCAGTTCCCACCCGTCTTTTCCCCTTTCCTCTCCAGCCATGCCCTCGTGGCGGACCGACAGAACTGACTGAATCCGTCCGCGCCAGCCATTGCCGAGCTCAACACCAACGACTCGACCGGCGGCACGTCGATGACGATCCAGCTCCCGAGCGGCTCGACCCTCCTGGGCGACTGCCACGACGGCGACTCCATCTCGGTAAACGGATGCTGCCTGACGGTCACGTCCTTCACGCCGGCCTCGTTCACCATCGGGGTGGCCCCCGAGACCCTGCGCGTCACCAACCTGGGGGCCCTGTCCGTGTCCAGCCGCGTCAACCTGGAGCGCGCGGTCCGCGCCGACACCCGCATGGGTGGCCACTTCGTCCAGGGCCACGTGGACACGACGGCCGAGATCGCCGCCGTCACACCCGACGGCAACGCGCTGACGATGCGCTTCAGGCCCCGCGACGCCGCGCTGCTCCGCTACGTCGTCTACAAGGGCTTCATCGCCATCGACGGCACCAGCCTGACCGTCACGCAAGTTAACGATGCCGAGGGCTGGTGGGAGGTCATGCTCATTGCCTACACTCAGGAGAAGGTCATACTCGCGGCTAAGAAGACCGGCGAGTCTGTCAACATCGAGGTCGACATGATGGCCAAGTATGCCGAGAAGTCGGTCGCCGGCATGCTGGGTTCCACAGATCCTACCTCCATCCCTCTTCTGCGAAAGATGGTCGACCGCGCTGTCGCCGAGGCCACTGGCAAGCAGTAAAGAGAGGACAGGCTATGTGATTGGGAACGAAACAATAAAAGAACAAGGAGAGGGAGAAATAATTCAGCGTGTGCATTTTTCTGGTCTGTCCGCCTATATATAATCATGATCTTGGTCTCTTTCAATTCATATCGTCATCTTGCCGCCTCTTCACCCCATACCTCGGCGATTTTTTGGCTTAGAGACTTGCTCACCTTCTTCCTGCCCACCATGCTACCCATGTGAGAAAACACCATGTCCCTCTTCCTCTTCTTGCCGGCTTCACCGGGCCCGCACGCCTCGAAGGCCTTGACGAAGCCATACGGCGTCTTCCACTTCTTCTGGATCTCGAGAGCGCGCTCGCCCGTGAGCCCCTTTGTCGTCATGAGCATCTTGAGGAACAGGTCTCGCAGGGTCATTATCTCCGACTTGGACGCCAGCGACGAGAAGGCCGCGTACGTGACGTAGTAGGACGGGCCGAGCGTGGCGCGCACGTGCTTGAGCAGGGGCAGGTAGTTCTGGGCGGTGATGACGCGCGTGGGGATGACGTGCAGTGGCCGGGCCTCGTAGGTGCGCTTGAGCATGACCGTCATGCGCGTTAGGTACTTGATGGTGTCGTCCATCTTGGCCGTCTTTTTAACAAAGTAGCCATTGACGACCTGCGTCGACGCAATGGCCGACTGCACGGCCTCGTCGTACCGCTGCGCCGACGCCGGGTCCATGGCGATCTCCTCGATGACGTAGACAACCTTCTTCACGCCCGATCGGCCCAGCCGGAACTTCTGCTCGTGGAACCGCCCGTCCTTGATGCTGCCTATCAGGTCGTCGAGCCGCTTGCGCTCCACGATCCAGTCCAGCACCACCTCGTCGCCCTCGGCGCCCTGGCGCGACAGAGCCGTCGGGTCGTGGCACCGCGCTACCCACTGTGCGTCGCCGAGCTCCAGGCTGCGCATCACCGGTGTCACCCCTTGCTTCGCGAGCTCCTCCTTCATGTAGTCGCGGTCCGTCTTGGCGCGCACCTCGCGCACATCCAGCAGCAGCTGTACCGTGAATGATCCGGGTGGCAGTGTGATGGGCGTGAATGCCGGGAGCTGCCCGTCTGCCGACACTCCTGGCCCGTCCGACACGACGTCCCGAGATGCCACCGACGTCTCAGCTCCCTCTTCTGGTGGCACCCAGGCTCCTCTTCCTTCCTCCCCTTCTTCCTCTTCTGCTGTCGACGGCTCCCGTCCCGCATTGGCCGGTGTGGACGCAGCAGCGGCAGCGGCAGCAGTAGCGGACGCGCCGTTCTCAGCCTGCCAGCGACCCGTCTCCTTCACCCGCCGCGCCGTCTCCCACCCTTCGTCGGTAAGCGAGTACCTGCGCAGCGGTCTCCCCCTCTCGCACACGAGATCTTTCTGCATGAGCGTCTTGATGGAATTCCACGCGGTGTAGAACTTCGTCGGGTCGCTCGGCGCCGTAAATGACGAGTCGCAGTGCGGCTGCGCTGCCTCGATGAGTTCCGCCTTTGTCATGCCCGTCGAGTCCTCCTCTCCCAGCGTGGCCAGACCGACGATGAGCGCGTAGGCCCCCGAGCGAAAGGCCGGCACATATGATTTAGCCTTCCTAGCCTTCCTTGCCGGTCTCGCTCCGCCTTGCCCTGCTGCAGCTTTCTCCGCCGCCTTCTTGGCCTGCGGATGCGGTGGCATGGGCTGGTCATTCTCCTCGCAGTGCTTCTTGAGCTGTTCCGTCAGCCGCTCGCACAGTTTGGGTCCGAAGCCCTTGAGCTGCTGCAGCTCAGCCGGGTGCTGGAAGGTGAGCGGGCACGCCTTGAGTGATTCGTACGCGTGCTTGTACGTCGTCATGCCCTTGGAGTTGCGCTCACGGGCCACGTCTAGCCACTCCTTTACCCACCCCAGGAGCTGCGAATTCGGTCCATCCTGGCCTTCTGCCTCGCCCCTCTCCATAAGGAGTTATGTCGTTGTCGTGGCCGGGGAGACGAGGGTGGGGGTTGAAGGGACGTATTGAAAATTGCTTTGGGGGAGGGGAGGGGCGTGGTCTCAAGGGCTCTCTTCAACTAGGGAGGTCTCCTATGTGTGTGACGGCCATGATCCGATAGGCGGGAATTCCTAGTAATGGAGAAGGAGAGGAATCAGGCAATCCTTGATTCGCTGCCTAGAGAGCCCATGAGTTTGACGTTGACGAAAGTTCTAGTTGCTCAGACGCGGATGGTGCCAACGCTTTGACGCGAAAGCACGTGACATCCATCAAGACTCAAGACTTCCCAGACAGGCAGTCTTATGGATGAGGTCTTCACCAAATGTATTCGACACCGGTGGGTGATGGAAAGGATGTTGCGTACAAACCTGCCTTCATACCATGTCTCTTTCTATCAGATGCCTCTACAGATCTATTTACTATCTACCTCTTGTGAAGACAAACTGATTACAGAATCAATGTGCTCACCTTGTAATTCGATCATTTGACCGCGCCATTGCTAACCTAACCCTTGTAGTAGTAGCAATGACTTCACGAGCACCATAGTCCATTTTCCTTCTTTTTTTTTATGATGGTTATGGTTCTATCTTCCTGTTCCTATTTTGTCCGAGTATTTTGGCAACATACCCTCGTCCTCGATCCTGTTGTTTACTTTTGTCCCACATTCATGCATGCATACATTCATGCTTCCCATAGCCACCCTGTGCTAGGGGTCGTAAAGCATTAATCAATAAATATAAAGCAACTCTCATGTACGTCATGATCTTCTCTCCAATACCGCCTCCACTCTCAAACTTAGCACATCCTGTAGGTGCACTGGCCGACAGCGCTGCGATTGGCGTCGTCAGTCTTGAACTCGTAGGCGATGTCGATGTCGAGGTCGCGGCGGTTCTTGGCGTTGGGCTTAACCTGGAGGTTGCACTTGATCTCCTCGCCCTCCTGGACGGTGAGGACGTCCTTGAAGTAGAAGACAGTCTGCTTCCAATGGGTATACTTGGTGTGGGGTCCAGTAGAGAAGCGGATAGGCTTGTGGCAGGCGGTGAAGTCGATGTCGAACCACGAGACGAGGGCGTGGATGAAGTCGTCACGCTTGGCCGTCAGAGTCAGGGGCTTGACGAAGGCAAGGTCGGCTGTGGTGCAGGTGTAGAGGTCAAGGGTCAGCACGGGAGTGGGGTCGGTGACGACAGTCTTGAGCTCGACAGTGTCGACCAGAGGCTCAGAGAGGGCCGTGTCCTTCAGAGGGCTGTAGTCGAAGCCGTACACGTTGTCCCAGACTGTATGGCACAGCAAGAGAAGTCAGCCATCAGATGGAAAGCAGAAAGCAAGGTCTCGCAGAAAACAGAGTCGACCCACAGCCAATCTTCTCGTCCTTGTAGTCACCGTCCTCGATACCGGCGAAGAAGATGGTAGCCTTGTCGGGGAAGATGAGACCGTCCTTCTCGAGGTAGGTATCGCGGGCATATAGGACAGTGTCGAGCATGCTCTCGTAGAGAAGGAAGTATCCCATCCACTCCGAGATGATGATATCAACCTTGGGGAAGGGCAGCTGGATCTCCTCCATCTTGCCCTGAATCAGGGTGATCTTGTCGGAGAGGCCGTTGGTCTCGACGATCTCGCGGGCCTTGAAGATGATGGTCGACATGTCGACGCCGATGACGTGCTTGGCGCCGGCCTTGGCAGCGAACCTGTTATATGTATCAGTGACATTTCCTCCCGTCTTCTCTTCTCTCCGTCGCACGTATGGAGCGGCGCAGGTGAGCAGGCTGAGTATTCTTATTACATGGACAAGATGGCGGTACCGCAGCCAACATCGAGAACAATCTTGTCCTTGAAGATGTGCTTGTTCTGCATGATGGCGTTCATGTACGACCGTGTGCGAACCTCATCTTTCTGCAATGGGTGCGTAGACCCTCGTCGTCAGCCAAAGATGCTGCTCGCAGAATAGGTAGCTCCGCAACATACCAGCATTTCCTCGTGGATGCCTGCGATCGGGTGGAGGGAAATCGGTCAGTCCAATATCGGCCATCACATTGTCCTCTGATTGCGCATACCATGGTGATCGTAGCTGTGCGGATAAGAAGAAGGAAGAGTCAGCATCGTCCCATCATTGCGATCGGGCGCGTACAAGGTCCTGGATCTTGGCAACTTACCTCTTAAAGTAGTGCTGCTCAGAGTGCTCCAACGAGTTCAACTTCTGCTCGGCAGCCTCGACATCCATCTTATCACCGCTCATTTTGTAGTATCGTGGGAGCCGAAAAAAAAAAGATAAGAAATGTAGACGGTGGTTCGGAGGAGGATATGGAGGGGGAGGGGTGTTAGTAGAGGGGGGGAAAAGAGTTGGTGATAGACGATTGGGAACAAAATTGGCAGCAGCGGGGAGTGAGAGAGTGGCGCCTGCCGTCTGTGGAACGGACCTTTTTTTTTTTTCTCTCTGGGCAGAAAAGAAATTCAGGGCTGTCACCGCCTTTGGACCCTGTGATTCCGGCCTTGGAGCACTAAAAGGGCGGTTTCTGTACCTCTAGACTCTCTACGCCGTAGTAGGAAAAAAAACCTGTGGGTTAATAAAAGAGGCGGGAAAACATGCTAGTCAGTCGGTTGCTGTGGATGGATTGGACAAGGTGGAGTTTTCTCTGTTTTTTTAATCCTTTTTTTCTGTCCCCTTTATTTGCCTGGTTTGATTTGTTGTAGGTGTCTTTAGCTGGACGACCTTTGAGCATACGAGTGCTCGTATGAGTCTTTACGAGTAATATTCTATACGACACAACACCTTCATGATGATACCCGTGTACAGGTAAGACCTTTCGAACTGTTCGCCACAGTAGTAATGGTCATTCAATAGAGAGGAATTCGGCAAAAGAAGAAGTGAATATATTGTTCCCAATTTTCAAAATAGGTCCGTCAGACGCCCATAACTCCATAACATGCATCATCGTGCCGTGCCCTCGGACGAGAGGGCACAGAGCACTAGGTAATAACGGAAGTAAACAATAGACAGGATGGACATGCGCGGGCATCGCATCGGGGTCTTTTTTTTTTTGTCGTTTTTCGTTTTGCTTTTCCACCTCTGCATCTTAGACAAGGAGGACACTGTTGATGCAGCCATCCTGATCGGGCGAGTTGGTAATCTGGGCGTACTTGCCCCAGACGGCCTTTCCGGAGGCGGTGACGAGCCCAAGCTCCGAGACGTTGACCTCGATGACGGTACCCTTTGTCAGGACACCGAGCTGGGTGTACATGGGGTTCTGGGGGTTCTTCTTGACGCTGATGATGGGCAGCTGGACGGTGACGCCGAGCTCGGGGTGGGTGACGTTTGCCTTCTTGTATCGGAGACCCATCGGGCGGATGAAGCGCTCGAACTTTGGGTTGCGGCGGGTGAAGTCAGGACCGACAAAGGTGGGCTGGGTGACCATTCGCTTCCAAGCCCTCTGCTGAATCTTCTTTCCCGTCTTGACGACCTTGAACATCTCCTCCTCGCTGATACCGCGCACCTTGGGCAGCGGCACGTCGAACTTGGCCGCCTTCTCGGCACGCTTGTTCTTGATGGCGCTGCTGAGCGCCTTGGCCGTCGACGGGTTCGAGCGATCCAGCAGGTAGGCCGGCATGGCCGAATCAGGCTCCTTCTCGTCGGCCGTCTTGATGTTGCGCTCCTCGTGAGCCTTGATGGCCTTCTTCATCTGGATCTTCTCCTTGTGACGCTTCTGCTGGTGCAGCTTGGCACGCAGACCCCTCAGATTCTGCGCATCCTGCGACGCCTTGTGGCCCTCACGGGCGGCCTTCTTGCGCGTTCGCTCCTCGTGATCCAGTCGGCGGCCATGCAGCTTACGCCACCTCTCCATGTACTCATTCTGAGGCTATACGGTCGAAAAGAATCCACATTAGTATCAGACACCCATGTCAGACATCTTGGCCTGACCGAACAGATAACGCGTACCATATTGACAAGCGTTGCCCAAACTGGGGCTGTGAAATATAACACTCGTTTGTTGTAGTTGATAAGTTGTGGTTGGTGGTGAGCCTGCAAGAAAAAAAATTGGCAAAATGAAGCGAAAGGGAAGAAAAAAAAAAGAGATGGGCTACCCACTTGCAACTGTCCTCCCCCACCCACACACTACACACTATTCCCCCAGAATCCAACCGCCTATTCGGCACTCCATTTTTCCGGCTCCGGACATATCTCCTAAGCTTTGCCAGAACCACCAACAACTTTTCCAACACTATAATCGCCCATCCCATCACCAAGCTTCATTTTTCCCTGGGGTGGAGAGGTTGCAGCGGAATTCCCTACCACGACGGATAAAACGAGAGGTCTCAGTCAGCTCCCCACACGAGCCCCGATCGTGCCCGCCCCTCTTTCCGTAGAGCAAAAACCCCCTCCGAATCCCCACACGTTCATCATGAGCAGGACACTCTTCCGCTCCGCCCTGGAGCTCGGAGCCGCCGGCGCCGTCTCTCGCCCCATCACCATCGCGGCTACCTCCCGTTCCTTTTTTACCAGTACCGCCTCCGTCCTCGCGCCTCCCCCGTCGACCTCCCCGTCTCCCCGGTCACACGTCAACAACGCCGCCAACCCTACGCGCGACCAGCCCCGGCCCCTGGCCTACAAGAAGAGCCACCCGGCCGTGCCTCCCCGTCCCGTGTCCGACTCGGTCCGCAACCTGCTCCCCTTCCTGGCCGCCCAGCCGAACCACTACGTGACGGTACACATCCACGGCTTTCCCTATCTCGTCCAGGAGGGCGATCAGATCCGTCTGCCCTTCCGCATGCCCGGCGTCCTGGCCGGCGACGTGCTCCGGCTGAACCGCGCCACCGTCCTGGGCAGCCGCGACTACACGCTCAGGGGGAGCCCGCATGTCGACGAGTCGCTGTTCGAGTGCCGCGCCACCGTCGTCGGCCTCGAGTCCGAACCCCTGCGCATCAAGTCCAAGACCAAGAGGAGGCAGCGTCGCGTCCGTACCGTCCAGAGCAAGCACCGCTACACCATTCTTCGCATCTCGGAGCTCACCGTCAACAATGTCGAGGATATCGACTCAGCAGCATGAGGGCGTATGGGGAGGGAACGGAAAATAAAGAAGAAGAACTGTACGATACTCCAATACTCTCTCCGGGTACTAGAAGAGGAGGGGGGGACATATTACTGCTGTCATGTTTTAAATATGTATACTAGAATTAGAGTACCAATGGCATAAAGGTCTAAGCTGAAGGTGGTCACATACTCAGTCCATTCAAGATTCAACCACGTAGTCGCAATCCCACTGAACCATCTGTGTATGGTCAGCCCAGCTGTCTTAGTGTAGTCAGTCCAACTATCAAGACGAAATTATTCCAACCGACACACATATAGTCAAACAAAACTAGACCGACTACTCGAACCATGTCATCGCAAGTCTGCTAAGATATATCACACAAGTCTAGTAGACATAAATCACACAAGTCTAGTAGATATTAAACCGTGGGTATCGTATTAACAAAAATCAAAGAAAAAAAAGAAAACCCCCAAGTCTCCAAGACGTAAGGCCAAAAAACCCCAGACAAGAAATAAAACAACCCCCATCCCCCCGCCAAAGGAAATTCAAAGAATATAATACGCTTCCGGGAAAGAAAGAAAGAGAAATGAAAAGAGGAAACACCATATGCAACCTTCTCTCATCAAACACGCCAAGCTGGTCAGATCACATCCTTCCCGACGTCGCCTTCCTCACGCTGCTCCAGTACGCCTGTGGCCAGACCGTGGCCAGCTCCGACTCGGACGGCATACGGTCCTTGCACCTGGTCACGACGCTCTGGATGATCCTGCCGAGGAGCTCCTCATCTATCGGGACGGCTCGGTCGCCCAGCTCGACGGGGTACAGGAAGGGGTCCGTGTCGCGGAGGAGGTCCTCGCACGTGGGGCGGAGGTGCTGGTCGCGCTGGAGGCAGCGTCGCAAGGTGCGGATCAGCGAGGGCGGGACAGCCACGCCGCCCACGCCGCGCGACGGGAACTCGATGCCGTGGTCCCAGTTGATGATGGCCTGGCACCGGGCCATCTGGTTGGCGATGTGGCCGAAGGGGGGCAGCCCGTACACCATCTGGTACAGGATGCAGCCGAGGGACCACACGTCGCTGGGCTTGCCGAGCTTCATCAGCTTGGGCCGGCCGGGGACGCGGCCGCCGCCCCGGGGCGTGTTGGCGTCCATCAACGACTCGGGCGACATGTAGTTGGGCGTGCCGATCTGCGTCTCGCGATGCACGTTGACCGTCTCGTCTGTCTGGATGGCGTTGGCGATGCCAAAGTCGATCAGCTTCAGACGGCCCTGCACCAGTACGAAGTTGGCCGGCTTCAAGTCCGAGTGCACAATGTCGTACTGGTGAACCGACTGCAGCGCCTCCAGCATCTCTTTCCAGTAGTACCTCACAAACACCGTGTCCAGCTTGGCTCCCTCGGGGTTCTGCCTTGTCCTGAGCAGAGTGTTGAGGTCCAATTCGCCCATCTCCATAAGCTGTAAAAGGGTAGCGGGCAAGTTAGCAATCCTGGTCAAAAGGAGAATTGAAGGAAGTGAATAAGGGGTAGGAAAGAAGAAAGGAAGCATGAACATCAAGAGGGGAGAGATAAGAAGAAGAAGAGGAAGAAAAACATACCAGGCTAAGTACTCGCTTCTCGTCATTCATCTCATAATCAAACAGGTTGATGACGCGATCGACACCCTTCAGCTTCCCGAGGAGGTCAATCTCGCCACGGTACCCCCGAACGGTAGACTCGTCTGCATTCTCGAGCGAGACGCGCTTGAGCGCAAACATCTTTCCATTCTCCGCCGTGACGCGGTACACCTTTGCGCTGCCGCCGCGGCCCAGGCAGTCGAGCCTGGTGTAGCACCTCCCGTTGACCTTGAGCACGTTCCTCCTCTGCTTGGCCTGCGTCGTCGTGGACGCGCCGGCGTTTGACGTGGCCGCCTCGATGACCGACATCTTGGGCGGCGGCGGCGGCGCCGGACGGCGAGGCGTGTTCCTCTCCACCATCGACAGGGGCTTCCTCGCCGGCGACACCGTCGACGGCCCATGCTGCTGCTGCTGCTGCTGCAGAGGTATCGGCTTGCTCGACGCCTTTTCCGGCACAGCCTCGGCGGCGGGAGGCTTGTTGGCACGCCTGTAGCTAGCGGGCGCTTCGTTCTCCTGGTCGTAGGCGGAGGGCATCTGCGGAGCGGGGGCCGAGGCGAGCGGTTGCTCCGGCTCGGACACGATGCGAGCCTCTATCCGCGGCGACGACCTCCTAGGGGCGGGAGCCTCGTCCTCGCCACCGGGAATGTCGGCGCTGGCACCGCGGAGCCTCTGGCTGGCCCTGACGGCGGCACCGGCACTGACGGGGCTGCCAGAGTTGAAGTCGCGGTCGTGGACGCCATCAGCGTAGTACGACGGCGAGGTGCCGGCGACATCGCGGCCAGGGTGGGATCCGGGCTCCTGTCCCTGCAAGAAGGCGTCGGCGTCGTTGTGCTCACCGCTCTGGGTGCGCCTGCCACCACGGCGGGCCGGGCCGCTGAGGAAGCTCCCGGGGATCTTGCCGACGCGCTTGACACGGATGGAGCCCTGCAGGTTGTTGGCCACGCTGCCCGTGCTGACGGGAGGAGCGTTGCGGGCCACGGCATCCGGGTCCTCGTCGTCGTCGGGGGCCTCGTCGACGTCGACGGCTGACCGGTCAAACGACCGACGGGCTGAGGATCCGACGCGGCTGTGGTGTCCAGACGACCCCGCGGCTATGCGCACGATGCGCTCGTTCTGGGCGGGCGTGTTGACGTCCACCTGGTAGTAGTCGTGGGACTTGTTGCCATCCTCGGTCGATCTCTCACCGTTGTTACCGGTCCTACTGGTCGGGCGCGGTGGCGGCTGAGCAGCAGCAGCAGCAGCCGAGGACCTCTGTGCGGACAGCGACGACGAGGCAGAGCGCCTCTTGCTAGCGCCCAGCTGGCTGAGGCTCTGGGGCGTGTTGCTCAGACGGACGACGCGCTTCCGCGGGGGCGTGGGCTCCTTGTGCTCGCTGTCATCGTGGCTGTTGTTGTTGCTGTTGTCGTTGTTGTTGTTGCCGCTGGTGGTGCTGCTGTGTGTGCTGGTGGTCGGGGGGGTAGGTAGCTGCTGCTGCGGCTGCGGCTGCTGCTGCGACTGCTGCTGCGACTGCTGCTTGGGTACATCCGTGGCCTGTGCACTGCCGGATCGAAGGTACCGACGGTTCTCGGTGGCCGACGACGTCGACGAATTGAGAGCGGCGTGGGCCTGGCGCCTGGTACGCGGGGGGGAAGGCCTTGACTGCACCGGCCTCACCGACTCCCCATCGTTGAGGAGAGCTTTTGTGAGAGCACTAAGCTTCATAGGAACAGGGAACTCATCCTCCGAGCTCTCGTCGTTGTGATGATATTGTTGTTGTTGATCCTGGGCAGCCTGCACGTCGCTCCTATTCATGGCCTGTCGCGACGTCGGCCTACGGACTGCCTGGCGCTGTGATGTTCGGCGGGTGGTAGCCGCGGGGGCGGGAGTTGGCGAAGCGCTCGCCATCCTCTGCGTGCTATGTGCGTGTGTGACGGTTGTCTGCAGAGAAAACGCGTCTCGGGTCAAGTATATAAGACGGTAATGATATGTGCTTGTTGTTATTGTCGTGGTCCCGAGGCAATTGAAGGGTTTATATTATTGTGTATACGCTCCTTAATCTGATGTCGAAGAAGGAAGGGGAGCAAGGGCCGCCCTAGACGGAAACGAGATCAAGGGGCGAAGCAAGAAACGAAAGGCCGGGAAACTGTTGCTGATGATGGTGCGTGTGAGTGTATCGCGAGAGAAGAAGGACGGGGACATTGGCGAGTATTTTGGAGGTTTGGATTCCACGGTGCCATTTGATGTTGCCGGGCAACGCAATTTGACGCGCTTTCATTGGTTCATTGTTCAGGTGTCTTGGTGGGTTATGGGGTATTGTATCTCGTTTATTATGTCATCAATCGAATCCACGCTTTCGCTCGACTCGAGTACTCTACGAAGACAGGAGTACCAGTCCTTACCAACGGTTACGTATTGTCATCTAAATCCCAGATCTGGTTGTTTAGCTGTGAATTTTTCGACTGAATATACCTGCTTCCACACCTGATTCTTCATTCACAGTACGTTGTGTCTTGTACGCCACCAAGCTCTCATCAGCCACGTAGCTCGCAGCCCCCTCCCCCCCCCCCCCCCC
>NW_023336195.1:757061-872546 GCF_012550715.1 Geosmithia morbida
TCTCTTGGCGTCTCCCGACTACCAAGTAATAACACAGACAGGAGTCAAGCCGATGTGTTGCCAGATAATCGAGACCGGAGAGAAAAGATGGACAGAGAGTGAGATTGATTGCTTACTCTAATAATTATTGGCTACACATGTAATCTGTGCGTCGCACTGGGCAGCGGTGTGTTGTGTTGAAGCTTGAAAAGGCAACCCTATCTTGGAACCACACACTTCTCTCTCTCTCTCTCTCTCCTTTCCTCTCTCGTCGCGCCCGACCGTTCCATCCACCCTTCTCTCTCCTTCGTCCCATCCCACGCAGCCGCCGTAAAACTGTGATTTTGAATGCCGTCGTCATGGCAATCACAAGGAGGAGCTTCTGGGCCATCACGCTCACCCTGACGGTTCTATGCGCCGGCGTCGCCAGGGCGTCAATCGGCGACCGACTCCCCGAGTTTCAGCAATGTCTAGCCGTCTGTCGCGGTGAGAATTGTGATCCCAACAGACCTCAGACGCATATTCGTACGTACATGTTCTTCTCTCCTTCCTTCCTTCTCTCTCTCTCTCTCTCCTCTCTCCTCTCTCTCTCTCCTCTCTCCTCTCTCTCTCTCTGGGTCCCATTACAGACGCTTTCCGGTATAAAATAAAAATAAATAAAAAGTCAAGAAGAAGAATGATGATAACAATGAATAAAAAGCCCTTCTCCATCGTCTCCTATTTTGGGACTGCCCAAGCGAATGCGACTACACATGCCAGCACATCGTCACGGCCGGGCGCGTGTCGGCCGGCCAGCCCGTCGTCCAGTTCCACGGCAAGTGGCCCTTCCGGCGCTTCCTGGGGATGCAGGAGCCGCTGTCCGTCCTCTTCTCGCTGGGCAACCTGGCGGCGCACGTCGACGGCCTGTCCAAGCTGCGCGCCAACATCCCCAGCACCTATTCCCTGTTGCCCTTCTACGTGGCCTTTGCCTACGTCGGCATGGCGTCGTGGGTCTTCAGCTCCATCTTCCACACGCGCGACTTCCGCCTCACCGAGGAGCTCGACTACCTCGCCGCCGGCGCCTCCGTCTTCTACGGCATGTACTACACGCCCGTCCGCATCTTCCGCCTCGACGTCGCCACCCCGCGCAGGCGCTCCGTCCTGCGCGCCTGGTCCCTGCTCTGCGCCCTCCTCTACGCCGCCCACGTCGGCTACCTCAAGCTCGTCACATGGGACTACGGCTACAACATGGCCGCCAACGTCGTCGCCGGAATCCTGCAGAACCTCCTGTGGAGCTGGTTCAGCGTCGCCAGGTACCGCGCCTCCGGTCGCTCGTGGGCCATGTGGCCCGGTATCGCCGTCGCCTGGCTCATGTTTGCCATGAGCATGGAGCTGTTCGATTTTCCGCCCTGGCTTGATTCCCTAGACGCCCACAGCCTCTGGCACTTTCTTACCATCGGACCTACTATACTCTGGTACAAGTATGTCCTACTCCTTTTTTTTTCGCCCTTCTACTCGACCTCAAATATATTTCCCTCTTCTCTTGCCTCCCCTCCTTCTTTTATGAGACGATATTGACCTCCTCATAGCTTCCTCCTGAAAGATGCCCATGATGATATGGCAGGAACAGAGAGGCTCAAGGCTTAGACATCTCGTCTGTTCTGATTAGCTCTGTCCTGGTCCTGCCAAGGGGAGGGAGAAGAAGAAGGACAAGGGGAAGGAATGGCGAGAGGATCCAGCTGCGACTATATATGCATGTATACATCTATACAATACAAAATCCCCCTTTACTGGCAACCTCCAATGCTTAGCCACCCCGGGCCGAGGCGGGGTATCTGATCGTCTCATCCGAGAGCCCAAGCATGCACGGTCAGAATTCCGCTCCGAGTCAGCGCTGGAAACGGCGAGCGGCATATGCCGTGGCACAGCACTTTGTAGGTCTGCTATGCAGCTTCGCCCAGTCGTTCCTTTCAGCTGCCATTCGCACCCGATCCTGTCGTAATATAAACCCGCCGAGATCGGACGATCAAGTGCCGTTTATTTCTGGAGACCGGGACGTCCTGGATTTGGTTTCGACTGGCTTACCACCCAGCGCATCTACATCTTCACTCTACCCTATTTCTAGATAGGATTGCTTTCATTGCAGAGTTGAGACAGGTTAGTGGACTCTCCCCGGGGATGATGAGTTCATTCATACGTGAGCTCCGTCCGATCTCCTACAGTCAAGTCGCTGAGAAGTGGTTCCTCTTTTCTTTTCTTTTCCTTCCGTTTTGGGTCTTTTTTTCAATCCACCATCTTACATATTCTTTTCTATAAAGAGAAATATCCAAAATTAAGAGAAAAAAAGAATCATAATACATGACAAATGATAACAAAGGTGCAATGTCATCGATTCCACCTATCCCCGACTCCAGACACCGCGCTTACCGAGGCTGATTAACTCTCCTCACTATATACCGGTTTTCCCCAGCAATACGTCTGATACAACGAGGAAAGAGAGAAGAAGTAGCAAAGAGTGGGGTCGTCACGAGGTGAGCAGATCCCGCACAGATACGGTCCTCCTGGTATCAGCGGGATTGAACCCCCTCCTATCCGTATTTAGCATGAGCAGGGCGACGGTAGCTTCCTGGTCCATATCGGGCTGGGGATTGAGGGCTGGGCTGGTGAGGGCAGATCCGGCGTTGCTCACCGGATAGGGACTGGCGCCGAACTGGGGACCGAGAGCAGGCGACGGACCAGCCGAGGCGGCGCTGTAGCTGTAGTGGCGCTGATGGTCTGTCGAGGCCGACGAGTACGAGTTCTGGCGACCGTGGGCGCCCATTGCGTGCAGGGCGGGCGATGTCGAGGGGTGGCGGGCTAGTGTTTTGCGGTTGGATTGGGCAGTGAATGTGGGGGAGACGGCCTCAGAATCATCCATGTCGGCATCGGCGACGGTCTCGTCGTCATCGCGGAACGTGGGGTGAAACTCGCGGATCGAAGGTAGCTGGGCTCGTCCGTTGACGCTCTCGTGTTGGTCCTTGAGCTGAGTAACGCAATCTTCGAGGTATCGGACATATTCTATCGACGCCTGGCAAGGGGGGGGGGGGGGGGGGGTAAATGTGTAAGTCGTCTGGCTTAATGAAAAGGATAACAGGACAGCACACCTGCAGAATAGCCAGCTTGTGCATTTCACCGGTGCAAGCGGGGATCATGCTCTTGAGGAGAGCAAACTCTTCATTCATCTTGTTCCTCCTCCGCCTCTCGATGAGACTGTGGGCTGTCTTGCGAGCAATCTTTCTGCCGGCAGCGCTCGTAGAGCTAGGCTGCTTCTTCTTCCCCTGCTGATTATCGACAGCCTGTCCCTGAGCGGCCAAGGCGGCGGCGGCCGTCGATACCTTGGATACACTTCCGGCACCAGAACCGGCGGCCCCCTTACCCGTACCACCTTTACCCTTGGCCGGGGTGGCAGGTGTTGTTGGGGAGAGAGGCTCCGAGACGTTCTGCTGGCGGGGCTTCATCTGGACAATCTTGCGAGAGCGGGTCGGCGGGGGAGGCAGGGAGAAGCTGCTCTCCCCGGCCATGGTCGAGGAGCGACGGCGGGACTTGACCGTCTCGGCGGCCTGGAGGGGGTAAGGGGAGGCCGATGAGGCACCTGGAGCGGGAGGGTTCTGGTAGGCCGGGGGAGGCAGCTCAAAGGTCATGTGCAGCGAGGCGAGGTCCTGGGTTCCGTCCTGGACCTTGGTATCCGCAGAGGATCCCGGCGTGGGCGGTAGGCTGGAGCGGGGCATCGTATGGAGTAGTTGTAGAGGAGCGTCTCGTGACGGATGAAGAGGTGGTGGTGGTGGTGGTGGTGGTGGTGGTGTATGTGGTGAGACGAGACTACCACGACAGCTGAGTATGGTGAAGGTGGCGTTCAGTATGCGTGAACAGCGACACCCAGGAGAGAGAACATGAAAGGAATAAGAGAAGTGATGAGAGGGGGGGGGGGGGGGGGGGGGGGGGGGGGGGGGGGGGGGGGGGGTACCACATCTACCACCATGGGGTCTCTGTCGTTCACATGGGGGATGGGAAGGAACGACGCTGAGTGTGGCCGCACCTACCAGTTTATCAGACCCTGAGGGGAGAAGAACAAAGGGCGGTGCATTTCCCCTCCCACCACCTCGCATGTTCCCCTTTGTCACTAACAGACATCGGTTCATGCTAACAGTTTTGCTAGCAAAAAAAAAAAATCAAGGCAGACAGACACACACTCATACAGACACTATCGACCAAGCATCATCGAGAAAATGGTCGCGTGCTTCCTCGTGCCTTATTCAGTAACCGACCAATCACGACGTACGCTCCGCCCATGTGGTCCATTCGATCTACTAGGACCCATGTCCCCCGGTCTTGGGGTCGACGTCTTGGTCACCCCCAAGTTACCATGATTGTCGCCTCACGTGCTCATTCCCACGACGGCCTTTGGTGTTGGCATGGATATTTCCAATGGCGCATAGGCTTTTTTCTTTTCTCTGGATATATATATAGATATGTATATTCGTCTCAATCTATCCATCTATTTTGTCTCGATTTTGTTGATGAGGAAGATCTTGGTGGGGGGAGGGGAGAGACAATGTGATGTTCGTTTGCTCCGAACTGAATAGGTCAACCCACACCACCACCACAACTGCACCGGCGAACCCGATTCACAACTCTACTTTTCTTTGGAATGAACTCCAATTTTTGTTCAAAGGAAAATAGAAAAATAGAAAAAAAAAAAAAAAGAAGAAAAAAAAAAAGGGGGGGGGCAAGTCCCTCGACCCTTGGGTCAGACTTAGCTGATCTCTTGACAGTACGGTGCCTACGAGTTAAATCAAGACATACGTGCCACTACATCTACCGTCATCTACAGCTTCGTAGCACGTGTCACTCATATGGTCAAAACACCAGTACTATCTCGTTTTTCTTTTCGAGGAGTCTTTTTGTGTAGAAGAAAGTGGTTGCGGAAAAAAAAAATGTAGTTTGTATCTAGGGCAGATATCTACCCCATGCAGATCAATTCTGCATACCCTCGTGAGAAAAGAAGGAGAAGAAAAGAGAAGAAGAGACGCCGGTGGTGTATGTAAGAGAAGAAGAGAATGGCTGTGGAAAATCAAATGAAAGAGGGATATAGATGACCCTTAGACCTCGTTGCTAGGGTAGGTAACCTTGGTGGTGGGCAGAAACTCCTCCTTGATGGCACGGATGTTGACGAAGCGGGTGAGGATGTTGATGCTGCCGGCCTTGTCGTCTGTTCCGCTGGCACGGGCACCGCCAAAGGCCTGCTGGCCGACGACGGCGCCGGTGCTCTTGCAGTTGAGGTAGAAGTTGCCGGCGGCGTTGCGGAGTCGCTCCTCCGCGGTGCGCAGGGCGAAGCGGTCCTGGGCGAAGACGGCGCCGGTGAGGCCGTACTCGGAGGTCCGGTCGATGAGGTCGCAGGCGTCCTCGAAGGCGTTGGGGGCGGCGTCGTCGTAGACGTAGGCGGTGATGATGGGGCCGAAGAACTCGGTGGAAAGGTAGGGGTGGGCGGGGTTGGAGGTCTCGTAGATGGTGGGGCGGACGAAGTAGCCCCTGGACCTGTCGTAGGAGCCGCCGGCCACGAGGGTGAGCTCCGGGTCGGACTTGGCGGCGTCGATGGCGCCGCTCAGCTTGGCGAAGGAGGCCTCGTGGATGACGGGTCCCGAGAAGTTGGCGTGGTCCCAGGGGTCGCCCTGCGACAGAGCCTCGGTCTCGGCCGCCAGCTTCTCCTTGAAGGCGGGCCAGACCGACCTGGCGACGTACAGGCGCGAGGTGGCGCTGCACTTCTGGCCCTGGTACTCAAAGGCGCCGCGGACCGTCTGGACGGCGGCGTTGTCCAGGTCGGCCGAGGGGTGGACGAGGTGGAAGTTCTTGCCGCCCGTCTCGCCGACGATGCGCGGGTACGAGCGGTACCGGCCCTCGGCCACGCCCTCGCCGATGGCGCCGTACAGCTTGCGGAAGACGGCCGTGCTGCCCGTGTAGTGCAGGGCCGCGAACTCGCGGTGGGCGAGCACCTCCCTGGTGACCTCGACCGGGTTGCCGGGCACGAACTGGATGACGTCCTTGGGGAGGCCGGCCTCGAGCAGGATCTGGTACAGCAGCCAGTTGGACGCAACGGCCGAGTCGCTGGGCTTCCAGACGACGACGTTGCCCATCAGGGCCGGGGCCGCCGTCAGGTTGCCCGCGATGGCGGTGAAGTTGAAGGGGCTGACGGCGTAGACGAAGCCCTCGAGCGGGCGGTACTCGAGGCGGTTCCACAGCGTGGGTGAGTTCTGCGCCGGCTGCTGCGCGTACAGCTCCTCGGCAAAGGCCACGCTGAAGCGGAGGAAGTCGATCGTCTCGGCGGCGGCGTCGATCTCGGCCTGCCACGCGTTCTTGCCCTGGCCCAGGATCGTCGCGGCCATGATGTCGTACCGGTACTTGGTCGAGATCAGGTCGGCGGCCTTGAGGAAGATGGCGGCGCGGTCGGCAAACGGCAGCGACGCCCACGACTCGCGTGCGGCCAGGGCAGCGTCGATGGCCCGGTTCACATCCTCGGGCGTGGCGGTGTGGTACGAGGCCACGGTCGACGCGTGATCCGAGGGGTTCTTCTGCGTCGACAAGGCAGACGTCCTAATCTGCTCGCCGCCTACCACGATCGGCACCTCGAGGGGGAGGAGCTTCTTGTACTTTTCAATCGCCGCGTCGAGACCCTCCCTCTGCTGGCTGCCCTTCGCATAGTGGTGCTGCGTTTGTTTTATCAGCTTTCCTGTTCCCCTTCACCATCCGTCCTCTTCTTCCCATTCTTCTTCCCCTCCTTCCCGACGGCCATGATCAGAAACTCACGTTGGGCTCATTGAAGACCTTGGGCGTCTTGAAGGTAGCAAGGTTGGCCACACCCCGACGGTGTTGCCTCTGCCCCGCAATCCTGAGGAGGTTCTGGGGGCGGAGGCCAGTCCTGGCAGCAGTGAGGGACTGCATCGTGTATGTCTGTATGTGTGTGCGTGTGCGTGGAAGGGGGGGTCTGCAGAGGAAGAGTTGTCGAAGAAGAAAATTGGGGGGGGAATCAAGGAGAAAGATGAAGAAGAAGGAGAGGGAAGAGAAGGATAAAAGATGTCTCATGTATGGCGTATGGCGTAGCTTAGTTTTCCCTCCTCTCTAGAAGCTGACGTCTTTCCCTGGCAGGAGCCAACATCGGTTTGTCGCGGCTCAAATCCGGAGGCAGATAATACATGTAGCTGCCCGCTGCGGGGGGCGGGGCAACAAGTCTGTCTACAGGTACAGAGTACTCCGTACACGTAGCCCGTACTAGCGCTAGCCTATAGGATCCGGCCTGCAGGTAGGCAATCGTTGATAGCTGATGGTCTACAGATTATAGATGATGTACTTCGGGTGGTGGCCGGGGGTCGGTAGGGAGGGGACCATGGGAGATGACTGCATTTGACATATTCACCCGTATAGTAGTCGTACCTGATAGATACCGCTCGCAGATACCACTCGTAGATGGCTCTTACTAGTCTAGTATCGACAAGTAAAACCATCTCGGTACCGTCACATCTACACACCATTGATATGTGTGCTGCTCTCGGGTGTGTATCGGTTACGGATACCATGGAGGCAATATTAGTGGGGACACCGATACCGGCGGGGACGGGGGGGCTGTTGCTGCTCTGCTCTGCCAGCCGCGTCTTGCCGCTATCAAATGTGGGTTTCCTTTCAATAGAGAGAATGCCGAAAAGAAGAAAGGGCCGTCTTTTTTTCTATCTCCCCGGTAATGGTAAGTATGCAAGTATGCGATTGTCAACCAAAGTTATGCAATTGGGTGCATTCAAGAGGAAAGATGGGGGGGGGTGGTTCTGTTTCCTCTTCCTTTTGTATTCAATCTTCCTCACTCTATATTCAATATCCTTCATTTTGTACTTTACTTTCAAGATGATTCAATTGAAGAGGGGTAGAAAATCATATACTGAAAAGAAAGAAAATCCAAAGTAATGACATGTAGGAGAAGATGAAGGAGAAACTTTTTCTTTGTCCTTGTGGTATCACGGGTAAATCAAGGAAAACACACACACACACACACACCCAGCATCATCCCCTCAGGGTCAAACATGGCTTTTTCAGAGCCAAGGGATTCTCATCACCCTCCATCGGAAGCATCGCGAAGCTTGACGACGCCGATCAAGACAAGAGAGACTACAGCAGGTCAACTCCTCCATCTCGGACCCAAGCTCAGACTCAGACTCGCCTCGTCGACTTTCCGGCGTGACGGTATCCCTAATGCGGCGCCGAGGCCGCGGCCGACGAGGACGAAGGAGGGGGCACGGGACTGGCACGGGCACCGGAACCGGCGCTGACACCCGTGCCACCCCTGGGCTTGTACCACAGCAGCGGCACCGTCATGCCGTACCCCATCGTGTGTCCATCTCGGTCGCTCTGGTCAATCTCGACATTGACGCGGACGTCTAGGCTGCCGTCGTTTCCGAAGCCGTGCGTCTCCTGCGACGCGGCCTTGTGCCTGGTCCCCGATCCGACCTCTCCGCTGTGGAGGAACGAGTGGCCGTCGCGGCCGAGGAAGGAGTCATCCCTGCTGTTGCTGTTGCTGTTGCCGTCGCCATCCGTAGCCACTTCGCTTCCGTTGGGAGCCGTGGCGCTGAGGTTTCCACTGGTGGCGCCGCGCCCAGTACCGTTGACGTGGCCGTTGGCATTGCCGTTGCCGTTGCCGTTGGCATTGCCGTTGCCGTTGGCATTGACCGTCAGGGAAGGCTGGTTGTTGGGCGAGTTCTCCGTCAGACTGGCAAAGTTGCGGCTCGGCATGGTGCAGTGGTTCGAGCTGGCCGTCCTCTCCGTCGGACCCGGGTCCCGGTCGAAGAAGTCGAGGAGAGTCTCGTCCGTGTGGGCGTTGAGGTGGTGGATCTTGTTGCGGCGCGCCAGCAGATTGGCCACGGCCTGCGGCGGGGGCTTGTTGACGATGGCCGACGACACGACGTTGGTCACGTACCGCGGGTCCTCCTCCACCGGGATCTTGAGCTTGGGGTTCGAGTAGAACCGCCCGATGGCCGACAGGTGCACGTCGCCGCCCAGGATGGTCACGCGCGCTGAGAACTCAGCCGCGATCGCCTGCAGCATCTCCACCAGGTGTGCGCGCTCCACCTTGTGTATCTTGGCCGTGTAGTGGTCGTCCAGGTCGTCCAGGAGGTCGACCGAGCCGTCAAACTGGTTGAACAGGCCGCCCCCCACGCCGAACCGCTTGCCCATGAACTTGACGGGGCCGATCAGGGGGCTCCTCAGGATGTTTTCCAACCACGTCAGACGCTATGTCGTGTCAGTCACATGCTCCGGGGGATGGGCAGTATGTTTCTTCTCCTTCTTCGTCTTGTTTATTTCTCGACATACCGGGTACGCAATGGGGATACCCAGCAGCACAATGAGGTGCTTGACTTCCTTGTCGGTTCCCCGGGCGGCGCCGAGCTCCTGGCGTAGTCGGTTGAAGACGAGGTCGTACGTCTCCGGGTAGTTGATCTGGTGTCGTGTGCGCTGTTCCTCGTCAGCTTTCTTCCTCCCATCACCCCGCGACACGCTCTCCGTGTAGACGATATCAGGAGAGGGAGAGGGAGGGAGACGCGTCAGCTCACCTCGACACGAGCGTCAAGCCCGACAAGAGCCATGCGCGCTCCCAGCCGGGTAAAGATGTTGTACGACCGCTCAGCCACGTACGGACCTGGCTTAGGACCGATGATGTACATGGGATCATCCCTTGGCGGGGCGACGAACGTGTTGATCTGCTGTTTGGGGTCGTAGCCTTGGGTGTGTGCCCCTGCCGAAGCTTCGTCTACGGATCGTCAGCCACTATCAGGATGTCTTTTTTTTTTCTTTTTTTTTTGCCTCTTTTCTTTTCTTTTCTTCTTCAGGGAGTTGCGGAGAATACCTACCGGATGTGTAAGTCGACGGTGGCGGGGGGAGATGGTGCTGGAAAAGCATGTAGTACTTGTGAGCAACGCCGCCGATACCGCGAAAGACGTCGCAGCGCATAAAGTGGTCATTGTAAGAGCCGAAGCCGTCGATGATCTGCATGTCATTGCTAGTCAGTCCCCTGTCTGTCGATCCTGTTCGGGGTGGGGAGGATGCCAAAACGTACATCGTGGTCATCCCAGATGTTGACCTGGGGGATCTGGCCATTGGCGCTCGAGAAGGGCTCGGTGTTGTACCAGCGGATATAGTTCCTGAGGTAGTAGTCGTCGCAGTCTGCGCGCATGGCAGAGTTGAAGGGGTACTCGCGACGCTTGTGCGGGTTGGCGATGTCTGTCCAGGGGCGCAGCGGGCCGTTGACGCGGATGCCGTCGTTGTAGATCTGGTCGCCGCCGCCGAGCATGACGTGGTAGGGCCTGACGGCGTGCTTGCGCATGACGTCGTTCCAGAGGCAGGCGCCGCTCCAGGCGTCCTCGTCAGTGCCGACGCTGAAACCGTTGCAGGAGTGGAACATGATGCGCATGGACTCGTCCTCGGCCGGCACGAAGAAGGAGTTGACGCGCGGCTTGTGGTCGGACGAGAAGCTCATCTCGGGCAGGAAGTAGTCGTACTTGACCTCGTCGGCCTCGACGGGCACGTCCACGTCGAAGGACCAGAAGGTGTTGCGCGGGTCAGAGTACAGCCGCTGGGCTGGGAAGCGCGCCCCGCCCGCCTCGTCGTCCGCCGCCCCCGCGGCCCGGCTCTCGGCCGACGGGCGGAGCTGGCCCACGGCGCCGACGCGGCGCAGGATCAACGACGGTTCGAAGAGCACCCGCTCGCCGCCGCCCTCGACCACCACCAGCACGCTGCCGTGCCACGCGCCGCGCTCCATGCGGCGGTAGTTGAGCAGCGGGCCGCACACGATCTTGCGCCCGTCGGCGGAGGAGGCGCGTCCGTCCTCGGGTGCCGGCACCGGGGGCTGGCCACCCTCACTGCGTCCGGCCGCCACCATGATGGGCCGGTAACGGCCGTTGGTGGCCGGGCGGCCGTCGCTCGTCCGCGGCGGCTCGACGCGCGACGATTTGTTTATGAAATTGGCCAGGTCGCTCGTCGTGCCGTTGCCGTCGGCGCTGCCAGCCCGCGCCTCTCCCTGGCGGTACGAAGCATACTCGGAGAAGGCGGTCGATTCCTGGTGGCGCCACTTGTTGTGCGACGCGTATGGGTTCCCGTAGTTTTCTTCCCCAGGGTTGGGTACTTCTGTTCCGCTGTTGGTCGCCATCGGGGTTCGGTTCTATTTCTCGTCTCCAACCTGCAAGGGTCGTTGGCACACCGCAAAAGAGGGAGGGAGAGAGAGAGAGAGAGAGAGAGCAAGAAGCTCGATCGGGTGTGGAGGGTGGCAGAGGGGGGGTATATGATTGATTGTTTCTTGCGACGATGATGAGGAGAGCTACAGGAGGGTAGCGGCGCAGCTAGGTTAAGCTTACTGGTAGACGCACAAACCCTGCTGTGATAACACGGGTCCTGGAATCAGTGACGAGGATGGAGGGGGTTGTCGAAGCCTGGCGCGCGCGCGCAACGTTCAAGGGTAGAGTGGAGTAGCCGAGAGGTTGGTTTATGGTTTATTAATTAACAGATGCAACTCCCCTTCTCTCAATTGTTTCCAAACATTGACGTGGCCGTCATCTTCTGGAGGGGGGAAATGAAAGGAAGCGAGAGGGGAGAGAGGGGGGAGAGGGAGGCGCGTCCACGGTACCCGTACGACGTAGCAATTTCATTTCCTGACTTGCATGATTATCTCTGCTGTATTGCCGCCGCGATGAGTACGACGAGTACTCCGTAGTACCCATCCCACGTTTACGGCGGATTACTAGAGTCATCATCGCCCGTGTGGTTGGGCCTCCTCCAATGGGCGGCCAAAGCGTGCGGCCAGTGATGGGAGCTCGGATTCAAAGCACCCAAAGGTCCAGGGGGGGGGGGGGCTCTCTCTCTCTCTCTCTCTCTCTCTTCCCCAGCGTCAGTCGTCGTCCTGTCCATGTTTATTTGTGGTACGTTGCCAAGTGAGCCGACGATCATCGTTTGACCTAACCGTGTGAGCTAAACTTGCTCTTCCTCTCCCGACATTACGAGTACATATGTACGTACGCACAGCAGCTGCAAGGTCGAGTATATGTGATGATGTGACTTTGCAAATGCAAATACACGTAATCAGAAAATCCATCCGGATGATTGCTGCATCGAAAATGTGGCTCATGGAATAAAAGCCTGGCTTGGCTCACTGCCCAGCCACACTCTGACCAACACGATTGTCCCGCCAAGCCTTGCGGAAGGTGCTGCACAGGGCCAACTGCGGCCCCCCCCCTTCGACTCCTCGAGACACGCCATTGTCAGAGGGTACGATCATGCCGAATGTCCGCACTGCCTCTCGTATACCTCGTACGTATCACAGCGTTTCGCACTACTCGCACCTTGGCGGTTCGACAATCCTGTGCATGCACTTGTCACTTCATCTACTTGCTAGGCGCAGGTATCCGTACATGGTGTGGCTGATGAGGCTTGTCCATGGCGGAGCGAGCTTCGATTTCATCTTTTCTTTCCCTCTTCTTTCTTCCTCCCTCTCCCCAAAGAGAAAGGGAAAAAAAAAAAAAGAGAAAGCCATGACCTCATTCGGTCAATCCTGGTCCCCACACAACCCATTTTGATTTACCCTTTACCCTTTTGGTTGCCAGTTGGGGATCCGGAGATTTGTTGTGTTGATCTGCCCATTTCCGGCCGTGGGACCCGCATGGAGTACGAGTACGAGTACGGTGATAGCTGATGTGGTCGTGGTGATAGACTGATGATATAGTATTGGTATGCTCATGCTAAGTGTTGATGACTTCACCAACCTTCTCTCTCTCTCCCTCTGAACACTCTTATCTCCCATGACTCCAAAGATGAAAACGGAATACCTCACTTCCCCTAACATTGATTTCTCTGAAATGATAGACGAGTAGACAATGAGAAATGTCATGGTGCGCCGCCAACACGACGGATTCTGGCCTAGGGTAGTCGAAAGCCAAATTTGACGTCATGATGTTGACTAGCGGAGGGGGGGGTAGAAAGGAAAGGAATCCGATACAATAGCCAAAACGTACCAGGCCTTTTCAACCTCGACACCAGAGGGAGTCGGGTCTCTCCTAACAATGGCCAGTTCCGAGGCACAAACCAAAACCAACAGCGAACTTTTTTTCCCTCGAGCTTGCCAAGACCGTTTCCCTACCCGAGCCAACGCTGATAACAAATAATAGCGTACGGTACGAAGTACGAGTAGACTGTACACACATTCAGTACGACTCCGTAACGCCGTTGATGATTACATAAACTTGATGGTTACATAAACAGCACCTCCACAATAAATCTCTGTCCCGCGGTACACAACATTCCTTGACTGAAAAAAAAAAGGATCTTTTCCTCTTCCTCTTCTCTTTCTTCCCTCCACCAACAAGACAACGCAAATCTTTCTCCTTCCAGCATCGACAAAACATCGGCACTGGAAGATGCAGGTGGAATTGATGCAATAGGCGCGTCTCACACGCAATCCCATCTGTGTTGCACAACCCACCGTGACAACCGTCCTCTGGACATTCCTCGGCGTGACACTTTCACCTCCCCCCTCAACGTTGCTCTGGCATCACGACCCTCTCTCTCGTGGCTGTCTCTCCAGGCCGTGAGAGAGAGGGTTCAGAGCCGTGTTCCTCTTGTGACCTCACAAGGAATTGTCAACAAGGCGGAACCAGCCCAAGAGACAATGTCACACACTGCACGGAGGGGAGGGGGGGGAACGGGTTCACAGAAGGCAAGTCCGAGTGATGCATATCCGTAGACTTTTTTCTTCTTCTCTTTCTCCATATTCTGTGTGGTTGCTCTCCTCTCAATCTTCTTTGCAACGGCATTAGTGTGTACAGCAATGGGCTTCTCTTTCCAGTGCTCTTCTTGCTGAAGGAAATCTATCGTGCCAAGAGTAATTCTTCTTCTACCCTACTATTACCAAACACCTCTGTACCGCAATTCACGGGCAATGGTGCATGAAGCTAGGGTAACAGTCTTTTTTTTTTCTCTCGAAATTTCGAAATCTCGTGCCTTTTTTCCCCATCTTTATACCGTCCGTCGTCTTGCTTTTGTGTCCACGTTATCTCCATCGACCAAAATTTCCCATTCGTACGAGCAGTATTACTGCATGTTTGCATCTTTATCTATGGAGACATATGAGAAGTAAGACAAGGCGCTGCTGGTGAGCTCACATGGCTTCTCACCCCCCCCCCTCTCAATCAGCTGATATGTACAAGTACGAGTACGGAGAGACCAGGGTGTGTGAAGCAGGAGTTCAGTCAGACGGCACAATGCAATGCGTACGAGTTACTCTTACCTGTAATCGTACATAGTCGTAAAAGAGCGGCGAGACTTGGCCGACTGCCAAGACTGGGAAAGGTGCGTGTAGAAGACAGCCTATAGCACGTCCTTGACCTCAACCAGCTTGGACGGACAAGACCCGTGAATACCATCAACAACCCGTACGGCTCACCGTCTGATGCTGCTCGACGTCTGTAGACAGAAAGCTGTCTCTCTCTCTCTCGGAATGTGGTCTGTCGAGACATGTTCGGTGCGAGGGATCCTTTTACCTCTTGTCGCCCGATCCCCCGTCGACGGGAGAGAGAGAGAGAGATGGAGACCAGGTGCTTTGGGGTCTACGGGTACGGAGTCATAGTAGTTGTACTACTACCAGGACGGGATCTAGAAATGACCCGAGAAGGAGGGGCACGCTGCTCGGTGGGGATTATTATAGGCCCTACACGCGAATATACGAGTACTTGTAATCCGTAGACCGTAGTCCTGAGACGGGTTCGAAAGAAAGACGCTCCGAACATACGCACATATAGCCAGCCATACTTTTGTAAGCCACATCACCACTCGAACCCCCGTCATACATATATACCCACTCTCTCCCGGTGGGAGATCCACCATGGTCGAGTATTACTTTAAGAATATAGATGTATTCTGGATGTCTCGGGGCGAAAGAAACAGAAAGAGAGAGAGAGAGAGAGAGGGGGGGGGGGGGGGGGGGGGCGGGTAAGAGAGAAAAAAAAAAGATGAAGAAAAAAAGACCCGTACTCGTACATGTTGTATACGGAAACGGGGACTGCGTACATTGGACCACCGCTCCTCCTCTTTGCTCCTCCGCCGGTCTAATTGATTAGGGGCGGTGGGCCAAGAATTTAAAAACAAGCCAAAAAGCTTGGAAGTATGGTACGAGCGACACTGGTTAACAGACACTATGAGTTTGAAAGCGGACCTGCTTCGTAAAACGTGTTTTGATTCTACAACTATTGCCGCAGAGAGCGCCACAACGGTGTCAGCCATCAATACTCCGATAGTAGGAGTACGGGTAATGTGTACTTGTAGTAATGGCTTTTGTTGACATTCCATCTTTCCCACGATTTGCTGCTCTTTCTTGTTTGTCCCATAAGACAATCCACTCTTGGGCCGTCATGTAAGTAATACATATATGTATGCATGTCTGAAGGGATTGATAGCGAGAGAAGGAGACTAAGAAAGACACGATCTGCTTGGATGTAAGGAGAGGGAGAGAGGAAGAGAGCGAGCGAGAGAGAAGGTTCCATCCATTCAATAGAATGGGTTAGAAATGCTGCATCGTCAAAAAGACGCACATGACAGGACAATGACCCACCCGGTGGTTTCTTTGTGTGCTCGTACGTCGGAGGCAGGGGTTGGAGAGATGCGACTGCGCTCGAATGGTGTATCTCCTTCTTCTACTTCTTCCTTCAGCGTTTACGATTATCTCATCATGTTCAGAATTCCTTTGGGGATTCTGATCTGTAGGGTGTTGTCATTACCCGGCCAGAATATCGTGCTGCAGTAGTAGATGCCAGATGGGTGACGACGAGGCTCGAATGACAATCAGTATAGTAGAGCATTGTATGGTAGTATCGATTGCCAGCATACACATCAGCGCGCAACATGTCAGCATACACGTACGTATACATCCATATGTGCGTATGTACATCTCGGGTTCTCCTACTCTCGTTACATTCCAGGAATGCGGTGAAGGCATGTCAATCGCGGTGAGCCGGGATGCAGTGAGGGAGGAAGAAGAGATAACCGTGCTGATCGCTACGATATCGGGCATGGCAAAACAAAGAAAGAGAGGAAGGGAAAAAAAAAGAAAGAGGAGAAGAGGAGAGGCGGGAACGGTATGGCGATATCTGTCTTGGGGGTATTCTTCCCTCTACCTCTCTCTCTCTCTCTCTCCTGTGTGTCTTGGATGGATCGACCAACACTAGGGTATGAGTAGGCGATAATCATGATATATACCGTGGTGGACCATGGTGGGAGGGGTTCATATGTACGTCTTACAGTAGCGACATGTGGCTGCTAGGGCCCTTGGGGGTCGCATTGTCACCCTGCGTGGTCTTTGTTTCCCATGACCCTTCTCGACCCCTCTTTGGTGCATGTTGGGATTCGGGAGAGAAGGGATTACACGGTATATATTTAGATACTGTATAGACCGAGTACTTACTCTGTAATCTCTACATGCTCTGCAGAAGAGTTATAGAGGGAAGGGATATATATATATATATATATATATACAAGCATATATTATATACATGATATATATATATATATAGTATATAGGCCCCCTCCCCCCCTCCCCCCCCCTCTCAAAACAAAGCGACAGCATGACACTCATAAAGGAAAGTATTACTAATACAGTCTAATACAGTCAATACGTAATATCCATTACGGGTAAAGGAGGATTCCGATGCACTGGTAAGAAGAGTATTACGAGTTATGATGTACGAGTATGTAATCTGCAATCTGCATGGGTATGCTCGTATGGAGGCAATAAGACGTGAGATGGGAAAGATGTACTCGTACTCCCCGTAGTCAAGTACAGTCGAGCAGCGACAGGATACGGTACGGATACAACAACAGGTATCAGATGGCGCGCGAGACAAGGCTGACCATGGGCTACAGCTGGAAAATGCAACTTGATGTGTATCCTCTCCAGGCGCATTGCTTCCATGTACTGATATCAGCATCCGTACTCCCGCAGTACTACTGCTACATGATATATATCATCGTGGATACCTCCAATCCGTAATCTGTAATCTGTACTGTGTCCAGCATCAATACAGTCAGTCGGTCGTAGAGACGGAGTAATTACCGTAGACTGGCTGATCAGTGACGGTGACAGGTAAAGCCTGCCTCTCCTCCCTGCGCGCCAAGAAAGGATGTTGAGGAATGTATTACCTGTACGAGTAGTCTGCATCCCCTACTCTGTACATGTACATGACGCTGCTGATGCATCCATCCTCTCTGTCCGACAATCAGGGTGCTAGTCTAGCATCAGCACTACCTGCACACTGTACCTGTACTCTCTCTCTCTCTCTCCCCCAAGCTCCCTCCCTCAAGCTCTCCCTCCCTCCCTCTCTCTCTGTGCACGATGACGATCAGCTCTTGCGCGGCAGTAGGGTCCGATAGAGGAACGACGAACCAACCGTACCGGGGCTGGGGGGTTACGACCGCGAGTTTGCCGAGCAATAATACGGGCTACGGAGTCTCATGCATGACACCGTACAGATTATAGGTACGGGTGGTTTAGTTTGGGTGGTATTACGAGCAGTATCCCGGCATTTACGGCCCAGGGCCACGGGTGGTCGGGGTTTTCGATAGTTGCGTTCATATGGACCTTGGGACTTCTCGTACGAGAGTGGCACCCGTAAATGTCATCAAGTAGATGAGTTCATAAGGCATCATCAGATAATGAACCCCTCCCCCCCCAACCCCCCAATTTTAGACGACCACGACGACCCTTGCTAGTAGTTTCAATTGCAAGGCTGGTGGGCGGTCTCTCTCCATCGCATCTAGAGAAGAGAGAGAGAGAGAGAGAGAGAGAGAGAGTATGTGTGTGTGTGTGTGTGGTGCGTTCCAACTTCCACTGTGCATACCCCATCAGGGGCTTGTTTCAGTGCACATTATCCTCATTCTCATCACACCTCACAGCGCTATGGCAGCCTTCCCTATGGATACCCCCTGCGGCTGGCCCTTGTCTTACGAGCAAGGCCTTGCCATGCTTCGTCTGTTTCTCTCTCTCTCTCTCTCTTTTTTCTCCTCCCTTCTTCTTCTCTTCCGTAGACTCTGCTTAGTAATACTTCGTGTCATGTACGACTATTATTCTAGCAAAGATTCTCTCCCCTCCCCCCCTCTCACGCTATGCTACGCAACTTGGCATACGTATGCGTCCTACGTATCTTCGGCCAAGGTTCGGTACACAGCTACAGACTACCAGCACCTGTACATGTACCCCGTACAGCCACTAGGTCAGTGTCTTGGGGGGAACCCCCCCTGGGCCTAGTGGCCGCACCAATCGAGTGGGTCTAGACGACGTCAGTCTCTCTTCTGTTTTCATTTCCGCCGTTGGAGCAATGCAGAGACTTGTTGATGTGTATACGGAACACCGAGTATATAGTACGAGATTAGCAGTATCGGAAGTACGAGTACAGTAGCCTGGCAGAGGTAAAAAAAAAAAGGAGAGAAGAAGAAGTGAGAAGAAAAAGTTACGGTTCTCTGGTCGCGATCAATCGGATTCATAGCATAATGTTGCTTTGTACGGAGTACATGTACGGGTATCAACAATGATACTTGCCGAGCCTGGCAACCTGGTCTACCCCGGTAACATGAATGGCCCGTAGAATCCTGTTGCAGTGAGTGCTCCTAAGCGCTGTGGGGGTGGATTGTGCTGTACGCATAATTGCTCCGTATTATCACTCCACAATACACCATGATACTCCTCTGAATCCTCGGGCAGTTATTACTGTACAGATTAGTCCCCTCCATACGGGTGAGCGCTCATACGGCTGTACGGAATAACAGTGCTGGAGTCTGGAGGTTCTTGTACTCGTGATATCATACGTAGAATGCTGCGTTGCAGGTAGGCTGCAGCGCCAGTACCGCACATACCGAGTATGAGGAGCACAATTCCCATCATCTCGTATGGGAATCCCCGCCCCACAACCACCGCCACCGCCACCATTCATCATCTTGGTTCTGCCTTTGTTGGCGATGACTTCGAATCGAAGCCTCTACGAGTGCTCGAGCGAGGTCCCATAACTCATACGTGCGGGCTCGTGCACGGAGCGTTATCTTAGTGAACGATTTCTTCCTTTCTCGAATATGACCTGTTCTGAATAGGTAGCAGTGATGTGATGAGATGCTGTGCGAGTAGGTCCGTCCGCACTCGCCGCCTGCATCCTGTAGGTCTTGACTGCAACGGGGGCTGTGGGGGGAGTCCGTATGAGATAGTCGACATATTGGGACTAGCCAGGATGCTTGGTTCAGCCTCATCACGGGAGCTCCGTACGGACTGATGGTGAGGAATTTTGTAATACCTCGTTCCTCTCTCATGTCAGTACTCCGTACCATGGTAATAATTCATATATGCGAGACACGCAGAACAATGGAATATTTTATCTCAAAAAAAAAAAAAGAAACGCCGCATCTCCTTTGTTCTACTTTAACCTCTAGGACATTGCTTTTTTTTTTTTTTTTCTTCCTCATATCTTCCTGTCCCATCTCCCTTCTTCCTCACAATCTGATGAATGAATCGAGCTCTGCGTGTCTGACCCGCGCTTCTGCACACGTACATTGTTGTGGTGGCTTGGAAGCTGGGGAGCGGTCCTGGGTCGTGGTGTGTGTGCGTCCTCGGCTGTCTCTTGTGGAGAGGGGCCCCGTTATAACAGTCTGAGCACATTGCATCTTCCTCAGACTCCTTTCTCAGACTACTCGTACGAGTACATGTACAGATTACTCTTACCGTAAAGAGTGTCCGTAGCTGTCTCCTGGGGGGGGGGGGGTTACAGAATCTGTCAGGATGTACAGATTACCGACTACGGAGTACTCAGTACACACATATCTTTGTACCGGTATTATACAGCTAATACAAGCAGCAACACTCAACACCCGGCCAGTTGCCAGGGCCCTCTCCAAGACCCTTCCAGCGGGGACGACAGGTCAACAGATCCCCCTAACCTACTAGCTTCCCCTCTCCCTCCCCTCCATCTCATCTCCCTCCCGTCGTCCCCTTCTCACGCTCCCTTCTCCCTCTCTGGACTTCCCTCTCTGGACTCTGCCATCTCATTTGCTC
This sequence comes from Geosmithia morbida, assembly GCF_012550715.1. Taxonomy (NCBI): domain Eukaryota; kingdom Fungi; phylum Ascomycota; class Sordariomycetes; order Hypocreales; family Bionectriaceae; genus Geosmithia; species Geosmithia morbida. Next base: position 777,160 of record NW_023336195.1, read on the forward strand.
TGACAAGAGTACTACTCCGTAGCCTGTATTCCTATCTGGACGTCATTCCCTCTTCCTCCTCCTACCAGCAGAACCCAACTCCGTTACCAGTCACACATTCTACCTCCCGTGCCATTTACTCTCTCTCCTCCTTCCCACACCACCATTACACGATACTCGTACACATCCGGCTTCCCTTTTCCCTCTCCTCTCTTTCTCCTCTTCCAACCAACCACCTGGTCAGAGAGAGTCAAAGAGAGGCTACGGAAGTCATGTTGAATTGAGTCTCACCTCTCTTTCTTCTTTCTTTTTCTTCTTCTTCTTCCCTTTTTTTTGCGCACACCCCCCCCCCCCCCCCCCCCCCTCTCCACCTCAATACAGCACCCCCCACCTACCATCACACACGCACGCACACATCATCAGCATCATCATCCTTGCCTCTCTTTTTCTTTTCGACTTTCTTCTATCCCGCCCGTCTCTCTTCACTACGTCCGACGCTGGGGTTTTACAATATTGGGTAGATCAAAGGCCATGAGTTGAACCAGACGAGAGGAATAATTGAAGAGAAAGAAGCTTTCGGTTCCGACCACTCCGGCCGCAACTGCCGCAGATTCTCTCGTGTCTTCTCTTCTCTCATCATTGTTTCTTCAGTCCTCTTTCTTTCTTCTTTTTCATATATATATATATATAACCATCATCGCCAGAGCAGCCTCCATCTCGCATCCTTTTTCTTCTTCTCTTTGTTTTGTCCAACATCTTCAACTTCCTCTCGCGCATTATCTCGCCTTCACCGGACTGCCATGAAATGAGCGGTTCCACCATCATCATGGCTCCGGCCATGGAATCCTCGCACCTGTCCAGATCTCATTCGACACCAGAGCTCATATCGGTGCACTCCCCTTACCAGTACAGTGGCGAGCAGGATAGCACGCACAACCACGACCTCGCCCATAATGATCCCCGCCCAGATACCGATACCGACCTCGACTTCGACCTCCCCTCGTTCGGCGACCACTTCGAGCTCGACACCTCCCTGACCCTCACACCTCCCTCCCCCCAGCAGAAGGACGAGCCCTTTGAACCCGAGCCGGTGCCTGTCACCATCGATGCCCCCCCCGAACCTGCCTCTGACGCTGATGCCTCCGACGCTGATGTCTCCGACGCCAACGCCTCCCTCTCCGCCCTCGCTACCAGACCACCTATACGCCGCTCACGAACGGGCTCCCTTATGGATAGGCCCAAGTCGTGGCTCGTCAGCTCCATGTCCTCCTCCAAGCTCCCACCAGCCCCCTCACCTCTGGCGGATGAGCACCGGTCTCGGATGCCCAATGGCCAGGAAGGATACGGTGCAGCCGAAGGAAAACCATCTTCGCGTAAACGACAGGGGTCTCGCCCCCCTTCGTCCGCATCCTCACGCACCCTGTCCGTGTCGGAGAGCTTTTCCGGCTTCACCAAACGCTCCTGGCTTTCACCCTCCCGCTCCTCATCCCCCAAACGCAAGGCCAGCCCGAGCAAGGGTGAGCATCGCGAACGGGCTGAGGACGCGGCTCCTGGCACCGCCGGCACCGGTACCGCTAGCGCCGCACCCCAGCCCGGCCGCCCCCCCACCAAGTCCGAGTCGTCCAAGACCTTTGGCCGCGCCGGCTCCTACTTCAGCAGGATGAAGCCCAAGAAGCAGCCCGTCTCGATGAACAAGGTCGGCGGCGCCGCCATTCCAGTCCCCTTCACCGATTCCGACAATGCCAGCTTCGCCTCGTCCGCCAGCCTGGCACCTCCCATCTCCAACACGACCGATACTCAGAACTCCCAATACACGTCACACGACGGCAGCACCGCCGCCAGCGACGACTCCTCAAGTGACATGTCGAGACTGTCCCAGAACAGCGACCCGCTGTGGTCCTCGTTCAAGACGCTCGAGGTCGAGCACAAGAACTTCGCCAGCAAGTCGGTGCCCCAGCGCATCGTTCAGATCCAGAACATCGTACTGCCCTTCCTGCGGAATACCATGGACCACTCCTCCACCCAGAGGCTGCTGCCCACCGACCTGGACCGCAGGGCCACCGTCCTCGGCAGCTGGTGGACCAGCCTGCTGGAGATGGTCGACGGCGTCGGCCTGAGCTCCGTCCCCGGCGTCGACCGGCCCCTGATGCTCGAGACCCTGACGACGCTGATGCTGCGGTCCGAGTGGCGCCAGACCACGACCAACTTCCTGCCCCTCAACCAGCGACCGCACAGGGAGCGCGTCAGGCTGAGGAAGCGGCCCACCGGTAGCTCCGACGACTCCTTCCTGGACGATTCGGCCGAGCACAACGTGAGGACCATGTTCATCACCAACATCGCCAAGCAGCTGGCCTTTGCCGTCGACAAGATGACCATGCGCTACTGCGCCCCGGCCCTCGTCACCTTTGCCGGCAAGACGTGCGCCTACGCCTACTTCTTCCTCCCGGGAGCCGCCGATATGCTCGTCCGCCTCTGGGGTCTCAGTCCCGGCCTCATCCGCCGCGCCGCCGATGAGCTCGGTCTGCCGCGCAAGGATGGAGGCGAGAGCGACGAGCTCGCATCTCTCTTCCCCCCCAGCCTGGCACATCTGGGCTGGACGTCGCCCATGACCACGTGGGAGATGCTCAAGAGGATCCCGCAGCTGCCCATCATCATCTCGAGGGTCGCCTGGACGGGTCCGTGGATGTCGCGGTGGAAGGGCCGAGACACGGATCTGCTCTTCGTCTTCTACAAGCAGTTCCACATCCTGGCCGACGACTTCATCCCCGCGGGGCTGCCGCTCAAGGAGAAGGCCCGGTCCCCCGGCTTCGCCCTGGTCCACGCCCAGCTCCTGTCGGTGCTGGACGACACGATCCACCGCCAGGCCGCCATGTGCGGGCCGGCCGTGATGGACGCCGCCCTGCCCGGCGCCGACGCGTCCGCCATGGCGATGCCGATGCCGCCGACCAACCTGATGAAGGGCATGGCGGAGAACAGCCTGGTGCTGCTGCTCAGGGACATGCTGACGGACGAGAACCTCGACAGGGACGGCGCGCAGCACACGTTTGCCGAGGCCTGCTTCGCCATGGTCAAGGCGGCGGTGCGCAAGACGTCGCAGTACGACAACCCGGCTTGCTTCACGCTGTGCGACTTCCTCGAGGAGGCCCTGGCCATCTACAGCAACTTTGAGGATCACGTCGGGTCGAGAAAGTACATTGACTGGCCCTTCTGGGTCGACGTCTTCAGGAGGATCTTCTCGTCGCTCAACACCATGTCCGAGGTCCGCATGCTGTCCTTCATCTACACCATCTGGGACATGGCAGCCAGGGACCGCGAGAGGAAGGCCAACATCTGTCTCGACTGGCTCCTGACCGAGGAGGTCTTCTCCACCTTCTTCACGCACTGGTGCCCCATGGTGCGCGCCTACTACCACCGCCTGCTGTGCTGGAGGATCTGCCGTTTCGAGGGCGGCGCCGACGAGGTGGATGCCAAGATCTTCAGGGTCGTCGCCGACCGGCTGAGGACGACGTGGGCCAACTACCTGTACCTCAAGCAGACGGCCGAGGCGGCGGGCCGCAGCCCCCCGTCTACGGCCCCCATGGTGCCGACGCCGGGAAAGAAGTTTATGATCATCCGACACGAGGTAAACCAGCCGCAGCCGGGCCTGTTTGTCAACTTTGATTCGCTATCGCGCAGCTCGGGAGGCAACGTCCTCTCGGCCGACGACATCGCCGGGCTCTCGACGCCGAAATCCGAGTCGAAGAAGAAGACGTCCTTGCTGGGCAAGGTGCTCTCCTTCACCAGCGGCGGACAGTCATCGGCCAAGGCCCAGAACCAGAGCCGGAGCCAGAAGGGCACGTGGGATGACGACTTCGCCACGGCCCGTCGCGTGACGGCGGAGCAGAGGTCGCGCGGCGGCAGCAGCCTGGCGTCGAAGCTGTCTGGGACGTCGCCGACGCCCAGCGAGTCGGACTCGACCTGTTCGGAGCCGGTGTACGACGAGCAAAAGTACATCTTCAAGTTCTTCCTGGCGTGGCACCAACCGCCCGTGTCGCCGCGGGAACGCATGCTGACCCGTCCTCGTCTCCCCGCTCCCACGCAGGCCGTGGTGAGCCTGGAAGCTGGTGAGGTCGAGGCCGAGTCTGAAGCAGACGATGAGAACTCGAGCAAGAGCGATGCGAGCGACGAGGACCAGGATCAGCAGCAGCAGCAGCAGCAGCAGCAGCAGCAGCAGCAGATGACGGAACCCATCAAGCCGCTGGGTATCTCGGCGAGAAACGCAGCCTACTGCGGCCGATCCCTGTCAGAGTGGGCGCAGGTGGTGTGGGAATGCAACAGCTTCGTCGACAGGCGGTGCGACGAGGGTGTCCCGTCTCTGGGGGAGGTTGAGGTCCCCGTGCTCGGGGTGGAGAGCCTCCGGAAGCTGGGTAGCTAGAGGCGGAACCTGCCCGGCTACCGCTGACCGTCGTCGTCATCTCACTACTACTATGCTTACAACCGTCACGACACTCTCCGCACTGCGTCCGATATCCAAGATGTGCTCTGTTCTTTCGTCATCCAAGAAGGAATGGTGACTTGCTGAGTTCTGTTGACCACCTCTTTTTCTTCTTCTCTTCTCTCTCTTATTCTTCTTTTCATTCTTCATTCAACTCCTTTCGTTGTCTGCTTGAAAGTCCTTTTCTTTTTCTTTTTTTTTTGTCTGGTCATGGAATGGCGTTGGATGGAGTTTCCCCCCTCTTTATGTGTGTGTGTGTGTGTGCGTGTGTGTGTGTGTGCGTCCTACCAATGGGTACTTGGAAAATAAGAAAGTAAATGTACCACCTGTTCCTCTTCAAAGATTAATTCTCTCTTGCTATACCATATATATATATATCCCTTATTGATCCTAGAGAGTAGTAGTCCTGTACTCAGAGTACTGTCTGTCTTGTCTCTGAGCTGCATGGCTGTTGGTTCGAAAGCTTTGAAAACTCTCAAGGATTGATAACCTTCTCTTCTCTTTTTCGGGGCGGGTTTTCCCATACGGCAAGTATCCTAAACATTACTTCACGTATGATCTAATCTGTATATAGCAAGAGAAGAGTAGAGCGGATGAGTGTTGAAGAGTGATGATGATTGCATCACGCAGGTATGAAGAGGGTTAAGGTGATCAAGCCCGATAAGGTATACGCAGTATCGCGATACATTTACACACCGTCTCCCTTCCCTCTTATTAGATCACGTCGCATGATTTCTTACTTGTGAATAGTGAACGAGTTCGTCTTCTGCCATGTCTGATCTCGATTGATCACGCTCACTGTCTTGATATCCTTGGTACTCTTCTCCCACCAACATGCCCAACACGGGCAAGCCAAGCCAAGACTGTCACTTGTGCAGATCACGACGAGTCAAGGTAGGTCAAAAGACGAAAGAAGTGAAGTGGGAGGGAGAGAGAAAAAAAGAAGAAAAAAGGAGAGGGATTTAGGGGATATAAGGAGGGAGAAGGAGAATGAAGATGTGCCATCTATATATCTATATAAACAAGAAAACAGAACAGACCTCTGATCTCTGACAAACCTCCCTCCCCCCCCTCCTCCTCCTCCAGTATCAACCCCCCTAATCAGCATGGTCAATCACGACAGAGAAAGACGACGACGACACGGCAGCGGCAGCAGTATCGAGAGCACGGGAAGGTGACGGGCCCCAGGTAGCCATGCAGATGAAGCTTCTCCAGCTCGGCAGACCCTTGTATGAGCACTGGACCGTACACTCGGTCCCCATCCTGCCGGACGCCTACTCGGCCTTGAGCTTCGCCAGCGAGCTGTACAGCAGCATGGAGTCCGGGTCGTCGACCGACGGTCCGCTGGTCTGGGCCGCCCACCTATCCTCCCGAGCCTACACCATCAACGTCGGGCACCCGACCTCGATCGACGGCGGATCCCCGGCCGGGGCCAGGTCGGAGCTGGCCGGGTACATGGGCCGGACTCTCCGGGCGGTAGGTGAGGCGCTGCGGGAGCCCGGGGGGGGGGGGGGGGGGTTCTTGCGTGACGACGTCCTCGCCACCGTGTGGATACTGGCAGACTACGAGCTGCTCGTCGGGTCCATCGGTCGGGAGAAGGTTTCCAGCCCGTGGCATCTGCATGCCAGGGGACTGTACAGTATCCTCCAGAAGAGGGGGGGGAGGGGGCAGGAATAGGGATACGCCCATGGGTAGAACAGCTTTCTGGTCTGCTCTTACTATCGTGGTATGTTTTCTTCCTTTGCCTGTTTTTTTTCTCCTTCCTTTTCCGTCTTTCTCCCCCCCTCTCTCTTACATCTTCTTTCTATATCTTCGCCTCGTTATTCCTTCTTGTCCAACAACCCTCGGAGTGATATGAGACTGAAATACCGCTCCGACACACACACACACATATATATATATATACAGCAGATCGACGCCGTCATAACAACTTCGGAATGCCCCCCCGAAGCGATGGCCTGGCTCGACACGGCTTTCAGGGATTCCACCCTGGATCTGGAGTGGCTCCCCATCGTGACGAGCATCTACGTGACTAGGTGCGCCTCCGTGTCGTCCCGGTACGACGGGCTGGTGACCGAGCTGCCCCGCGCCGGGGACGAGCTCGAAGCCCGGCTGGCCTCCAGGCCGCATCTGGGCCGCCAGTCCATCGACGTCTTCTGGATGTCGATGTACCAGTCCTGCATGATCAAGGCATACCACGTCGCTCACCTACTGGCAAACTATCTCGCTCACTATACCGGCGGTGGCTGCAGCGATGACGACGACGACGACGACGACGACGACGACACTGCTTCTGCTGCTTCTGCTGCTGAAATTCAGGCTCACAGTGTGGCGTACCTGGAGAGGGTCGAGGACGGGTCGGCCAGGATCCTGAGCTCGGCAACGAGGAAGCTAGCACACTTACGAGGGCAGACCGTCAGGTCGCCCAGCACGCTCCTCGAGGCGCCGAGGCTCGTGTGGCCCCTCACGGCTGTGTACACGATCCCGTCCACGCCGGAAGCGCACGAGGACACGGCCTGGGAGCTCCTATCGCTTACAGGGAAGGAGCTGGGCGTCAGGCAGGCCATCATGGTGCATGCTGGTGCGTTCAACGGTATGGTTCCCGAGAAGGCTAATGCGCCGTTGATAGTTGGATGATGGATGATGGATGGTGATTTCTTTTAAATTCATTTTATTTTTCATTTCTTCTTTCTCATTTACCAGCACACGCTTTCCTCTTTTTCTTCTCCTTTTTCTGTTATCAGCACGCCTTTTTTTTTTTCTTTTTTTTTGAAGCAACCATATATATATACATATACATTCGTACATAGGCGAGCAAGATCAAAACAATAACCCCCCCCCCCCCCCCCCCCCCCCCCCCCCCCCCCTCTTCATAAGTTATTCAATACCACCCAACTTTCTACAATTAGCACAGATTGTCCCACCCTTGTACCAAGAACTCGTAATCACCCACTCTAGGTACGACCAAATATCACATGCACAGCCAGAATCACTGCTACCAGACGGAGCACCCACCCAGGACCCATACGCGGAGCAGAATCAGCCTCGTCGTCGTCGTCGTCGTCGTCCCCTTGTGAAGGCCGTGCCGTCGTCCCAGGACGTGTGGTACCGTCAGGGACGGTAGGGTCGGGAGCGTCGCTGCTCGTAGTAGGAGGGGCGCTGCTAGTGGCAGGGGGGGAGGGATGGGTGGTGCTCGAGGATGGTGCCATCCCCGGGCATCCGGATGATGTTGACGGATATGCCGTCGTGTCTCTGCTCCCTGGTGTGCTGCGCGTCGATGCACTGCGTGTGCCACCTTTGCTGTTGTCTCGTCAGGACGGAGGAGGCGGGCTTGTATAGGGAGGGATAATGTGACGTACTTGTATGTGATGGAGATGTCTGTCGAGAATTTCGTTTCCTAGTTATTGTTTCCCCCCCACCCCTCTCGTCAGCTCTCTCTCTCTATCTCTCTCTCTCTCTCTCTCTCTTCTACTTCTGCCTCTCTCTTCTGTCTCCTGCTTCTGCTTCTACCCCCCAACTCACCTTTGTATCCGTAGCTGACCCAGTCGTCACGGTAAGCGGGGGCGGAATCCAAGCCAGCGTCGTCTCAGACGGGACACCCGGCTCGCCGACGTTGAGTGTCGAAGTCTTGGTCGTCAATGTCGTCATTCCGATCCTCGTCATCTTCTCCTAGATATTACTGTAGATCGACTCTGTACTGTAGATTGAACTTGAACTTTCTGCAAATGGGAAGATATAGATTCTCTATACATATAAAGGGCGTGTTGCTGTCTTCTGTTCAACCTCTTGATAGTCACAGCGCCACCGAGAGGATGTCGACTGATCAGATGCGGATGCAGATGCAAGTGCGGATGTGAAAGTAACCAAGATGGGCAGTGTAACGACGCACGACATGAGGCATGGCATCTCTTCACACACTTGCCGAGTGTCTGTCGTCATGATGGATTCACCGGGCTTTCCCTGTTGAGGGGAGTAGGAAGAGCAAGGCAGAGTGAACCGAATGATGAGGGACAGATTGTTTGTTTCAAATGGAAACAGTAAACATGTTGCAGGCGTCTTCCTCTTCTCTACTATTCTTCATAAGCTTTGTATGACATATATATATATATATATGTGTGTGTGTGTGTGTGTATGCATGTATGTGTGTTGAGAAATAACGCTGATGCACTCCAATAAACGCCTCAACATACCCCTTCCCCCTTTCTTCTCCCCTGACGCCAAAGAATATCCCAGTAAACAAAGTAGAGGACCAAAGTATCAAACAAGGCATGAGAATAACAACGGCAATAGCAGAGGAAAACATGATACGAAAAGCAACAGAAGGAGGGAAAAGAAGAGAAGAGGGTAGAAAGGAAAGAATCACATCCTCTCCAATTCCTCCTTGGGCACCGTCCGAACAAATGCGTGATCCAAAAAGTGCAGCCAAGTCTTATTCTTGTCCTTCTTATGATGCTTCTTCTTCTTCTTCTTCTTCCCCTTTTTGTGTTTCTTGTTCTTCTGAACGTCAACATCGTTGACATCATCATCATCACCATCATCATCAAGATCCTCCTCCTGTACATCAGATGACCCTTGTCCCTGTTCAGATTCCCTCATCTTATAGGCCAACTTGAGATAATTGAGGACGGTCAGATCCTTGAGTCTGTAGAGCTTGTCCTCGTATGTGTCGTACTCGACTTCGTACTTGAATTCGCGAGGGGAGGGCTGCTTCTTTCCCGGCGAGGACAAGTCATCTGGATCCGAGTCCGAGTCTGAACCTGTGTCTGATTTCGATTTCAGGCGAGAGTAAGAGGAAAGAGGCTCGTCCAGATCTTCAACCACGTTGTTGATGTGGGTGAGGTTGGCAAAGTATTGTGTGTAGCCCTTTAGCGTCAGGGGCTGGGGAAAGTATGCGGGGCCGGGTGTAGACCCCTTGGGAGGGTCTTCTGGGACGATCAGGTGAGGTTGCTTCGGCTTCTTGCCCTTGTTGCCCTTGTTGCCCTTCTTCTTGTTCTTCTTGCTCTTCTTCTTCTTCTTCTTCTCCTTCTCTTCCGCTTCAACGTCGTCGTTGTCGTCGCCGTTGAGTGTCTCCTCCTCGTCTTCTTCTCCTCCGTCTCTCTTGAGCTCCCGCTGATCATCAGGCGAGGCTAGCTCCTCCTCTGCCCGGACTTCTGATTCCGGCAAGGGGGGATCGGAAGACGAGGGGAGGCCAAAGGTATCGGCCCAGACAGGGGTATCCTCTAGACCGGTAATGTTGTACTCGAAGACGCGTATGGTGGGGAAATAGTTTGGGACGATGCTTGGGCTGACCAGTGACAGACTGTAGCGCTCGGCGTACTTGCCGCCAATCTTCTTGAGCTTCTTGTCATGCTTCTTCTTTCCGTGCTTCTTGTTCTTATTCTCCCTATTCTTCCTGTAGGTGTCTACGTCGTCATTCTCGGTAACTTGAGCGTCATCCCCGTCGTCGTCGTCGTCGTCGTCGTCGTCGTCTGTGAGTCCCTCAATGGAGGAGAGCGGAAGATTCGACCATATCCTCCGCAGATCGAGGAGGTAGTCCTCCTTGGACTGGACGGAAACCTCCTTTTCGTCGGTGTCAAGGGCCTCCGTCTGTGCGGTGGCATCGGTCCCCAGGATGTCAATGTCCTTGCTGTCGTGCAGCAGGAAATGGTCAATGTTCATATGGCCGTAGAGGGAGGCGGTAACGACGTCACGGTACTGTTGGAGCCACAGGGTGTGCTTCTGCCAGCAAGACTCGTCCCAATTCTGCTTGCCGTCCGTCCTGGCGGGGGGCACGTGACCGATGAGGATGGCCTTCATACCCCTCTCGCGCAGCTGCTGGAGACGGATGCGCAGCCACTCCATCTGCTGGAAGCCGGGCTCCGAGGGGTTGGCGCAGCCGTCGACGGCGGCATTGCGGTCGAACAGGTACATCGTGTTGAGGCTCAGGACGGCCAGGTGGCCGGGGATGGCCTCGACGAGGAACCAGCCGCCAAAGGCGAAGACGTGGAACTCGCTCTCGGGGATGAAGCGGCGCCAGATGTCGGTGTAGGCTTCGAGCCAGCGGTTGGGGCCGGGGTAGAAGATGTTGTGGGGGAGGAAGTCGTTGTTGCCCAGGTTGGGGACGACGGGGACGGCGAGGCGGCCGCTGTCGGGGTCGGAAAAGGTCTCGGCCAGCTTGTCGGCCAGGATGCGGTTGGTGGCCAGGACGTCCTTGGTCGACCGGGGGTGGTTCTCGTCGCTGTCGTGGCGGGCCGAGTCGCCGGTCCACACGACGAAGTCGATGTCATCCTTGATGTTGCCGGCGATCCAGTCGCAAGTGGCGTTGATGAGGGCCAGGGGGGAGTCGCACTCGGTGATCTCGGCGCCGTAGACGCCCGCGGTGCCGCGTCCCCGATGGCAGGCGGAATTCTTCCCAGGCGACGTATGCGCCTTGTAGAACAGGTCTGGGTGGAAATCTGTGCATCATCGCGTTGTCAGGAGAAGGAGCTCCGGAGGTCGTGCCATTCCGAGGACTGTGCAGGACGGCGAGGACGTACCGGTGATGTGCAGAAACTTGCCAGTCAGCTTGCGCTGGGTCCCTTGCACAGCAGACGCCTCATGCTGCTGCTGCTGCTGCTGCTGCTGCTGCTGCTGCTCATGTCCGTGTTGTAAAACGTGCTGTTGAGCGTTGTCGATGGGCGACGCGACAACAGCGAATACAAGAGCCAGAAAGGATACGAGTGACGGCAGACGTCTAGGCGCATTCGGAGGAAGCATGTCGGCAGATTGCTTGCAGAGGAGGGCGACCAAGCCGACCAATGCTTTCCTCTGCCTCTTCTTTATCCGTGAATCTCACACACAGAGAGAAGAGTGAAAGGCGCGCATGTGGGGGAGTATCCAAGTTGAAAATACCCACATGCACGCACACACGAAGCCGATGGCCTTTTGAAACAGATGAGGCGAATAAGGTGGAAGATGCGAGAAAGAAGGCGTTGACATGTGTGGATGAAGGAGGAATGAAAGAAGAAGAAAGACGGGTGCTGCAGACGTCAGTCAAGGTACGAGGTGAGGACCCTGATGGGTTGATGATGTACGCTGAAGTAATAGAAGCTGGTTCGGTCTTCCAGGTCTTCCAGGTCTGTCAGGTGGTGCGTACCTGAGCTGCTGAGCTGTGAACTGCCAACTGCCAATCGAGATTTTAGGCTTCTCGGGGTCTTTTTTTTTTTTTTTTTTTTTTTTTTTTGGGGGTGGGGGGGGTTGGTTGTTTGGTTTTCTTCCCCAATGAGTCCAGGGGGGATCCTCGGAGCGTCTCACGCAGCTGATGATGGTCTGGACGGTAAATTTTACGTCTAATGACGTATTACCAGTCAGTGGCCAGACTCTCGATGTTCGTATTCGTATTGTATCAGAGAGTGAGCAGGCTTATGTAATACTCCCAGCAACGCCGCAAGACTTGTTGAAGAGAAACAACGAGGAATAAAGGAAAGATGGTCAGGGACGTCAGGGACGTCAGGGATAATCAAACCCACGCGTACTTCTACTACCAGTACGACATATATATCCCATATCCCTCTACGAATATGGTATACCGAGCCCATCCTTCGATCCATGACCCCCCCCTTTCAGAATCAACCGTCCAAGTCAGACAGACCCCCCATATCACCTGTTCCCCCTCCCCGCCTCCCCGCGCAACTCACCAACCATAGACTCCTTGCTCTCCCGTGCAGTGAACGTACTCGTACTCGTACTCCGTACTGACGCGATCGATCTACCGCTCTGCTGAACAGCCAATCTGCTGTCAGCCTTGACCACACGTTGCGGCCACCCAAGGAGCATCGCCGGCTGAGCCGCCACTAAGACAACACGCGACACTCTTTAGGTCTTTCTCGAGTTTCTATCACAAGAGAGAAGACATGTCCCTTGATGGATGCAGTCTTGTACCAGAAGTCAAATGGAGAGGCCCTTCTTCTCGACGTAACCAATGCATGGGAGGAGTGCATGCGTCGTGATTGATTAGAACAAGAGACCAAGGGTTTGAGACGACACCCGAGCCATGCCACACAACTTGTGGGAGCAATCACATCCTAGTACAATATGCGCTGCTCCAGGCTTGCTCTCCCTCTTCTCCCCGTCAGTGGCGTCTATGCTCGTGACCCTTCCGTCATCCTCTGACTACGTATTCACTCCTTCTCTGCCCCGTCTCGTGTTTGCACTTGGCATGTCCGCCATCCGTCACTGCTCAGCATCAAGCCGCAACACAAGGTTACCCACAAGTCCGTATAGTAAATTGGCGTCCGAAGCGGAAGCACGTGAACCTACCTGTTTCGTCTCTCCCGCAGCCACCTCAACTGGTCACCGTAGAAAAAATCCGACGGCGATCCACGCAGCGATATCCCACCTCCACAATGCAAGTCTGGTCTTGGACCCCGTCACGCCGGGGGTTAAGGTTGTGCATGCCCGCATACTCGTAGTAGTCGGGGTAGAACCCCGCAAGATCCCACTTCATAATCCACAACCGTCCCTCAGCGTCGACCATCAAGTCGCGAGGCGTCAAGTTGTGGTGCGTCAGGACAGATGGGCCGCTGTACGAAAACACCGACCTCAGGCAGGCGTCACGGCCCTTTCCTGTCTTTTCTTTCCCGTTCCATGAGTCCGATCCATGATGCAGCGACATCGATCGTCTGTGTTGCTCCCCCTGAATGGTTCAGTGAATGGCAGGGACGCGAAGGCCCAGCTGGGATGCGAATCCTGCAGCTTCCACAGCATCTCGCAAATCTTCCGGCCTATATCCCCTGGCCAGATACTTGGAGGACAATGGGACAGTATTCGGGTCAGTGGCCAAGGTGGGGAGAAGGTCGATCATGTTGCCAAGTTCAGAGTCCGTGTAGACTCAGACCTTGGCGTCGTCAAATTCGATATCGTCGCCAAAACTGTCATTGAAAGACGAGTACCATACAGAGATTCGAATCCGAACAATGGTGGGAGAGGAAGAGATGCTTGTGTCTGTGTACCCCTCCAGATGCCCTACTGTATCGCCGTTGCGCGTTCCCTGTAAGATCAAAGAAGAGGTGCCATGGTCCGTCCTTCTAGGCAGCTACACTGGAGCCTGGAGGAGAGAGCAGTAATGCGCAGTTTCTGTCGTCTACGGCATTTGATCCACGGTGATATAGCCTATGCTTCTGAATATCAGAGGTGATGACACTCAATAGGAAGAGAGAGAGAGAAGAGCTAGTCTATAACGCCACGATGTTGATGGTTGTAGAAGAGAAGGAGAAGAGCCCATCAACACTAGTGATAGTCGTTCGTAGATTTGCCTCCTACCCAGTATCACACCGGGCCCGGAAAAAACATTATCCCTCGGCATCAACCAAGAAAAAAATAAAAATAAAAATGCTTCACGCCTCTTTTCCCTTCTCCCTCTTCCCTTCCATCATCAACGCAACCTTGGTCCCTTATACACAGGGGGCAGCAATTGCCCTCCTGTGCCTCGTGCCGTCCTTTTTCCTCTCTAGGTACGAGGGTTTTTGCCGGATCTCGGTTGCCAGACCAAATGTCACAGCCGTATGTTTGAGGGAGGCCGTACGTTATTTTTTTTTCCCGTGACGGCTTCCTATGGTTTTTACGCGGCTACATTTCTCTCTCTCCCTCCCAGATTCCCTTTCCATTCTACGTGTCGTGACTTTGTGTGATGACCTAGTGAGGTACCAATGATACTGCTAGTATTGCCGTTGAATATCCAGCTTTCCAAATGATGGGTGCTTGTTCTTTTTTTTTCTTCTAATCCCAAGGTAAAGAAATACGCCGTAGGTTGAAAACATGACAGATGAATGAGAGCAGGCAATCCGAAATGCGGAATACTCCCTTACTTTAGACCAGGAGTATCCCCTTCCCACATGTTGAAGTGATCCGTCCTCCCCCCCTCCTCCCCATCTTAAGGCTTCCGCACAAATTTCGCGGGAACAAAGGGCATCTTGGCGACGACACCATCCCTCTTCTTCCCCCTGACGACGACGTCGACCTCGGTACCAGCCTTGTGCAGACCATCCTTGACGTAGCCCATGGCGATGTTGACGCCGAGCGTAGGGCTGGGGGATCCGCTGGTGACGACGCCGACCTTCTCGCCGTCGACGTGGATCTCTGCGCCCTCGCGCGCGGGGGCTCCCTTGATGGTGAGGCCGACGCGCCTCCTGTCGACGCCGGCTCCCCCCTTGGACCGCGGGGTGAGCTGGGGGACGACGACCTCGGCTCCGTGGAAGCCGGCGTCGACGCTCCTGCGCTCCTTGGGGATGACCCAGCCCAGCCCGGCCTCGGCTGGCGTGGTGGTGTCGTCCAGGTCGTGGCCGTACAGGCACATGCCCGCCTCGAGACGGAGGGAGTCGCGCGCGCCCAGGCCGGACAGCTGCAGGCGGTCCGGGCCGGCGGCGTCGAGCAGGGCGCGCACGGCGGCCGGGGTGGACTCGAGCGCCGGGAACCGGTCGCCCTGGAAGGAGAGCTCGAAGCCGTCCTCGCCCGTGTACCCGCCGCGGCTGACGAGGACCGGGTGGCTGACGCTGCCGTCGGCCAGCTTGAGCTTCGCCCAGAACGACCCGCCAAAGTACACGGTCGACAGGTCCACGGCCGTCTCGTCGGCAAGCACGGAGCGCAGGATGTCGGCGCTCCCCGGACCCTGCAGCGCCACCAGCCCGGACCCGTCGATGCGCGTCCACGCCACGTCCCCGCCGAACCGGCCCAGCTCCTCGTCAAAGTACGCCGTGTCCTTGTCCAGGCACGCTCCGTTGGTCACGACGTAGAACTCATCCTCGCCCGTCCGCGCGATCACCGTATCGTCCACGATCCCGCCCGTCCCCGGCCACAGCAGCGTCGTCAGCTTGCCCTGCATGCCCGGCTGCGTCGACCACGACGACGGCGTGACCCGCTCCAGGAAGGCCGCCGCCGCCGACCCCTTGAACCGGTGCTGCACCATGTGGCTCACGTCGAAGAGCGACGCCTGCGTCCGCGTGAAATTGTGCGACTGCGCCAGCGACGCCGACGAGTACTGCACCGGCATCGAGTAGCCCGCGAACGGCACCATCTTGCCCCCGTTGGCCACGTGCAGGTCGTACAGCGGCGTCTTCTTCAGCTCGCCCGCCCCCGAGGTTGACGATGCCCATCGGCGCGGAGCGGCGTACTGTGTCGTCGTCCGCTTTGCCGCCGCCAGCCGACTGGCCGGCCCTGCCCGAGCTGCCATTGTCTGACCGAGCATTGTCGCTGGGTTTTTGGTGGTGGTTGCTTTGTTGTTGTTTTTTGGTCTTGAATTGTCTGCTCTTCTTTCTCTCTCGGTAGGAGGAAGTATATAGAGGTGAAGAAGAGATGAAAAAGGCTTTCTGATCACAACTGATCCCCAGACAAAACTATGGATGAGGAGGAAGGGAGAATACGGTCAGTTGGCTGTTCCCGTTTCCTTCGTCCTGGTTGATCAATGGCCAGAGGTGGGGCTCAGGCCACTATGGTGCCTGCTGTCAGTGCTGTGTGATCGGATACGTCCCGACCTCGGCCGCCTTGCCGAACGCATCCCCCCGAGGTGCCAGCTTATCATCTCCGGCCGTCCTTTTTCCTCGCTTCCAAAACGTAATGCGCCGATAGTGTTGCTACTTTTATCAGCATCTTCTCTCCTATTCCTCTACTTCTACTACTTCGATCGAGTCAAGCTCATTTCTCAACTGAACTTGCCAAATACAGTATCAAGATTGCACACCATGCATGATTATATACATGTATACCGAGTACATGTAGTCAACATATTACACCCTTTCCTTTCGGATCCATCCCGTACTGAGCTATGATGATGAGAGAAGAGCAAAAGTATACAAAGTTAAGTGAAGCGAAAACAACCAACGTAAATACCAAAACAATCAGTGTTGAAAAAGTACCTTGGACCGTCTACAATTGCTTCCTCCCCATCGCGGACAAGAAAAAAAAAAGAAGAAGAATGATGATGTAAAAAAAAGACTGGAAAAAAAAGAGAGCAGTTTTTTTGTCAGGCCTTTAGGGTAATGGTATTTCTCATACCCAGGCCTAGATTGTATACTTGAGCCACGCTCCCAGAGCCCGAAGACTCTCCCATCGCACATTCTCGTCCTCTGATTGCATCAACTCCATGACCCTGCGCTTGAGCCCGACCTTTTCGAGCTGATGCCTCCTCTCGGGCACCTCCTTGACCAGGTTTCCGACGTCGTTGCAGGCAATGGCCAGCACCTGCTTGTCATTGTCCCAGGGCTTGGACATGATGTCAGCCAGCTGGCGCGCCAGCTCGCCATTCTCGAACTCGAGTATCTTGCGGGCGTTCTCGGCCCAGAAGACGGTGTTGCGGTGAGGCGGGGACCAGCGAAGGTGGCCGGACTGGACCTCGACCACGTACTCGTCAAACGTCGTCTTGGTCTTGGTGTACTCCTCGAGCATGTCCTTGATCGTCTCGAGGTCGTCCAGCAGGTCCGGGTCCGTCAGGTGGCGGCTGGCCAGGTTCTCCAGGACGCTGGGGAGGCGGGCCAGCACTGCCGTGGGCAGGAGGGACCGCTGGTTCTTGTCCAGCAGGTTGAACAGGGTCGACAGGATCAGGCGCGTCGTCTTCTCCTTGGGCGACAGTCGCAGGAGCTGCGTGTAGAGGATGATGATGTCGTATTCGCTAGTTTTGGCGAAGCCGGTCAGCACATGTAGTTCTTTTTGCAAAAAATCTGTGGGGGGACACCCACTTGTTCAGATCGTCGCCGATATCCTCCGACTCAAAGCTCAGCTGCCAGATGACGAGGAGGACGTGGTACAGCAGCTGCAGCCCGATGCCGCCGGCCAGGGTGCCCTCGAAGCCCGTGGCGCTGCCGTTGCCGCTCCACACGCTGGCCGACGAGGTGCCACCTGCGCCCATGCCGGCGGCCGTCTGGAGGATGGTGATGAGAGGCTCGACCGTCTCACCGCGGTGGCTCCAGAACTGGTCTCGCGAGGCCTTGCCGAACAGGAGCGACGAGTACTCCTGGACGGCGATGTCCTGGAGACCGGCATCGTTGCTCTTGGCCAGGCCGGACAGGTAGCTCAGGATGACGGGCAGGGCCTTCCGGGTCGAGTCGGAGCCGTCGCGCGCCTTGGACAGGAGGGTGGTGAGAGCGTGCGCCGTCAGCAGGGGGATGGGGTCTTCGGGGTTGGTCGACTTGACCAGGGGCAGGAAGTGCCTGTAGGGATCGGTCGTCTTGAAGAGGGCCTTGGCGAGGGAGGGAACGTCTGTCGAGTAGGGTCAGTACCGTGTCCATTCTCTCCTCCCCTTTCTTACCGTGGATTTTCCAGACAGGTAGCGGGAGGCAAGTGTTGATGCTCTCTCTCTCTCCTCCCCCTGCAAGCTCGCAGCCGGGAGAAGGAGAGGAAGTGGGAAACGCACCTCCGAGAAGATCGGACAGGAGGACTAGGATGTACTGAATGACATTGGCATGCTGAGCAGCCGATTCGACGACGCTGGGCTTCCCCTCGGCACCGACGAACAGCATGCGGTAGCCGTCGAGGTCGGCCTCGACAGTCTCCTTCCTCTGCTCAGGCTTCTTGGTCTTGTCAATGGCGCGGATCTTGGCATAGTGCTCATCGGTCAGGGTTCCCGCGCGCACGGCGCCATCCCAGGGAATGGGTCGCTGGCGGATATTGCCCTGCAGCGAGGCCAGATAGGTAGGCGGGTCGAGCGACATCGTTGAGACGACGAGGGAGGAGGGGGTCGACTAGGCTGATGGGTAGCAGGATTGTGGCTGTCGTCGTCGTCGTCGTCGCCGTCGTCGTCGCTTCTGTTTTCGTCGTCGTCGCGATGGGTCGAGGGGGGCGACGTCCGTGGGCGGGAGGGGGAGACGGAGGGCGGAGATGTGGGATGAGGTTTTTGAGGATGCCGATGATGGCGGGCACAGGCGTCACTCAAAGGATGGCGTAGCAGTAGCTTTCTCTCATTGAACTCTGTCTGCCACGGCAGCAGTATATCAGTCAAGCCACAGGGATCTCTCACGAGTGGTGAGCCACATATTACACTAGCCACATATCATCAGCCATTGAATATCAGCCACCAGACACTAGCCACCAGACATTAGCCACATGAAACTAGCCACATAAAAAGTCTCTGTATCAGTCGCGATTTACGAGCTGATAAGAATACCAAATAATAATACTATAACGAACCAACTAACCTGTAGATTACAGATTACAGATTAAAGAACTGGAGGTCAAGAAATATGGATTAGCGCTGCACGCTATAACAGCGCGCGCCTCATTGACATCAACGCACACACCGCCCAGCCACCCAGTCCCCAAGGCCAAGAGTTCACGGGGGCTTGGGGCCGCTTGGGGGCATGTATTCCATCCCCACTCCCAGCCGACGGTACCTGGCGGAGCATTATGCTTATGACGCACTTGACAGGCCGCGACGAGTTTAATTCTTGTTTTGTTTCCCGGCTGATTCTCTGGAAGTTCCTCTGTATCAACCACCATTCTTACTGCTAGTAGATCGTAGTATACCGGCACGTATTTATTCCGTATCGATTACGGATTAGTCGTATTCCGTACCTGCGCTGATTTGACAGTCCCCGACATCAGTACTAATCTCTTATCGATAGCAACCAAACCCCGCTATATAGTCTCTATGATTGGCTCATCTGAGCCGGATCCGTTGGCACCTGCCCGATGAGCTGGCAGGCTATTACCGCACCCCCCCCCCCGCCTTAGAAGATCCGTCCTCACCACACAAAGTCGGAACACACAGCGCGGTGAGAGGAATGGTGAGGAGACTCTGGTGATTTGGCGGACAGGAGAAGCAAGACAGGACAGAAAAAGAATCATGATAAATAAATTATGACAAGAAACAATATCATTTCTCTCTCTCTCTCCTTCCCATCATTCTCTTTTATCCCGCGTATCCCCTCATTTCCCGTTGCTGCACGTTAGGCGCTGGACCGACGACCCCTGGGCACCAGCGTTTGATGAAATCAAGAGGCTGGATAATGATCGAGGCCCCGTCTAAGTCGGAGGCTGGGAACACCACCATTACCACCACATAAACGTCAGCCACCCAACCCGACGTGCAGACGACCTGCATGATTTTCCCTCTTTTATTTTTCTTCTCCCTCTTCTCCTTCTCTTCCTTCCCTCATACATTATCGTCAACTTACAAAAGTTGCTCTCAAAGATCCCTTCACCTCTCTCTATCTTGACGAGGCAGAGATCATCAGTCTCAGAGAGAGGGATACTGTGATAAGCACTCAAACAACTCGACAAGGGCCACATTCGGGTCCTCCCCCACAATCCATAGGGCTTCCCGCATTCCAGTCAACCTTCCTTCCCCCCCCCTCCCCCCCATCCCCGAGACATCGCATACCAACACACACACACACTACCACCATGGGTTCGTCATTACGACTCACGCTCCTCATCTTGAGCGCCCTCGTGTCTGCCACACCCTACCCCAAGGATGCCCTCCACGATGCGGGCTACTCGTACCTCCAGCTGCGGGACTGCGACTCGTACTGCGGAGCGGACAACCAGCTCTGCTGCTCTGGCGGGTCGGTGTGCACGACGCTGTCAGGCGACATCGCGACGTGCGTGGGCAGCGGCGGCCGCGCCATAACTACCACCTGGACCGAGACCAGGACGTACACGAGCACCATGATGACGGACTGGGACCCTGCACCCGAGCCCACGGCCGGCGTCGACTGCGTGCCCAAGAACACGCTCCAGGAGGCCTGCGGGTCCATCTGCTGCGCCGGGTGGCAGACGTGCGCTTACCAGGGCCAGTGCTCGGCCAAGCCGGGCTACGAGGCCCCCTCGACCGTCGTGGTCACGTCTGACGGCAAGACGACGACCCGGTACTCGGCGCCCTACCGCGTCACGGGCACCACCACCGTCGTCACCAGCGGCGTGCCCGACGAGGCCCCCGGAACTGCCACGGCCACCGACACGGCCACGTCCACCGGCGGCGATGCCGGCCAGGCCACGTCCACCGGCGACGCGTTTGGCGTGAACGGCGGGGGCGCCTCCAACAGCGGCCTCAGCGGCGGCGAGATCGCAGGCATCGTCATCGGCTCCCTCGCCGGCGCGGCCCTCATCCTGCTCATCATGTTCTGCTGCATCGCCCGCGGCCTCTGGGGCGTCATCTTCGGCGGCGGCAAGAAGAAGCAGAGCAACGACAGCCAGAGCTACTTCTCCTCCGGCTACTCCAGCCGCAGGCAGCACTCGGGCTGGTTCGGCGGCCTCTTCGGCAGGGGCGGCGGCGACAGCGGCAGGACGAGCGAGAAGAGGCACTCTGGCGGCGGCAAGTGGCTCGGCCTCGCCGGTCTCGCCGCCGCCCTCTTTGCCCTGCTCAAGCTCAGGAAGGATAAGAAGCCGGCCAGGAGGGGCCCCTCTCGCTCCTCGCGCTCCCGTTCCCGCTACACCGATTCGTCCTACTACTCTTACTCGGATGCTTCGAGTCCTCGTAAGTCTCCCCCCCACCCCACCCCGCCACTCTTCGATGCTCTGCACATATGTCTGGTAAAGAAATGTATTCTGACATCATCTCCTCCCTTCTTAGTGAGCTCCAGTTCCGGCAGGAGAACTTACCAGAGCCGTCGTACTCGCGACAGTCGCATCCCCCCCAGCTCATACAAGTCGAGATCTACCCGCTCGTAGCAGACGATGGTATGAACGATACGATTAACAAAGTATATGGCTTACAACTCACCACATACACACACACACACACACATCTTTTTATTATTGCACATATGGAAACAACCAGAGGCGTTTAGAGGAGAAAAGGAAAGTGACCATTTCTCTCCGGAGTTTTTTTTTTCTTTATTTTTTCTTTTATTTTTCCTTGCTGCGCCTGGTGTCCCCAGTCATGTTGATGGATACGAAATGCATGTCATGAAAGACGCAAGAAGGAGATGAGTTATGAGATCTAGTCAAGAACAAGGTGGAGATATACGCGCATATGGACACTAAAAGAAAGAGGAAAGACGACGATATTTAGATACTTTCAAAAAGGTGAATACCATCATGACATGACCTCATTGTACATGGCATTAGTACTATTGCATTAAAAAGAACACCTTCGTTTTCTTCTTCATTTCAATTGAGATCACATCTAAAAAAAAAACTTTTTTTCTAGTATCCTTTTTTCACGTGAGGGGAGGAAAACACAATAGTTGGTGCCATTTCTTTCACTGCTGGACATGTGAATATGATCAAGGCAACGGTCTGCTCCAGAAAAGGCACACACGGCCTTTGATTCCTCCCCCCCTCATTCAAGACTTTTGAGCTGATAGTATCCTTGATTCTTCTTCGAGGGGCCTCCTGCCACGAACGCTCAGCCCACCCAGCTTTCCTCTCCTCCGTCTGTTCTCCGATATCGCTGAGGGACAAACGAAAGAAATGTAGGTCCAAAATAAGAGGATAGAAAACGAGAGGCAGTGAGCGCTGTTTCATGTTGCGAGTTGCAGATATTGAGACATGGCTTTTTTTGTTTTGATGGGGTTCGGGATTTTTTTTCCCCTTGCTGTGAGAAGAGAAAGAAGAATGATGCATCTCTTTTTAGACTTTTCAATTCGTTTTTTTTGTAGCGGCCGTGCTACTTGACATGCATTGATGACCCTTCGCCACTCCGAGACCCAGAACCGAAAAAGAAACAAAACAATCCGTTAAGTCCCTAGTTGTCCTCCACGATGTGACCCTTCTCGGACACGTACAGTCCATCCAGGAACTGTGAGGCAATTGTTAGCACGGGCGTGGTTCCAGATTGAGTGTAAAGGGCAGAGAGTGAGGGTGGGGGAGGGGGAAGAAAAGAGGTTGAGTGTATATATGTATACGCATGTATAGACGCATGTATAGGTGGTGTGGCCTCGGACAAAAATTCGAGGACNGGGGGGGGGAGGGGGAAGAAAAGAGGTTGAGTGTATATATGTATACGCATGTATAGACGCATGTATAGGTGGTGTGGCCTCGGACAAAAATTCGAGGACAAACTCGACCCATACCATATGTACATATATGATACGCTGCTCCTTTCTTACCCCTCTCCCTCCTACCCTCTCCATTGGCTTAGGAAGGCAGGGAAGGAAGAAGAGAAAAGTACCTTTCGGATATCCTTGTTGCGCACACGGCAGGCCTGCTGGATGTCGGCAGCGCTTTGCGAGACGTTCTCGAGCGAGTTGCCGGTCAGGACAAGCTCGTCCTTCTGGTTCTTGGAGACCTCGACGTCGACACCGGTCTGCATAACGACCCGGCGGACGTACTTCTCGCCAATGAAGTTACGGATCTCGACCTCCCAGAGACCGCTCTCGGCCTTCTTGTCCAGGATGACGTTGATGGGGAAATGGGCGTAGACGTAGCGCATCTTGTACTTGAAGCCCTTGGTGACACCGACGATCATGTTGTTGATGATCGAGCGGACGGTGCGGAGAGCGGCGACATTCTTGCGGTTGCCGTGGTGGATCTCAATGGAGATGGTGTTCTTCTTGGGCTGGCCGAAGACGACGGCCAGGTGGGAAAGATCCCTGACGAGCTTGCCTGCAATTGAAACCCCACTTGTTAGGCAAATGACCTTGTGAAAAAAAAAAGGGTAACCATCTTTCGACTACAGCTGGTTCACCCCTCACCCTGGGCCCTCCCTCCGTCAAAGAGAGAGGGCTGAGGGGAGAGAACCTCGTATGGTCGATCGTGAAGGGAAAAAAAAGAATGCTTCGTACCTCGGGGGCCCTCGACAGTGATGACGCGGGTCTTGATGCTGACCTTGACTGTACAGGAGGAAAAAAAAAGTCAGTTCTACGTCTTCGAAGGCAGTTGGCAGTTTGCCTGGTCAAAAATGAACGATTGTTGATCCCCCTCTTCCCCGTATTGATTCGTCTCGTATCTCGATCATTTCTCGAGAAAGGATTTGCTCCCGTGTCCTCGCATCGGGCCTGAGGAGAGAAAGAGGCCTTCCCTTCTTTTGGCCCGGCTGGTCCAACATTTCGCAAAATCCTCTTTGAGGTAGGATCGAGGCGCATTCCGAAACCAAGACGACGAGAGAACGAGAAGAGAAAGAGTGTTCACGTACCACCCTCGGGGATGTCAAGGGACTCCTGTGAATGAATGTACTTCATCCTGCCGGCTGTGTGGTGAGTGTCGTCGTCGGGGGGCGGAGGACGGTTGAGGGTATCCTTGGTATCGGGACGCGGGCGATCACGAAAGTGGTTTGACGAATTTCCTGTGGGCGGAAAAGTTCTAGGGCTGGTGGCGCACGTGAGGGCACAAGAGGGACCTTGTCTTCTTTCTTTAGGCTTGAGTAATATTTTTTTTTTGCCGCGGTTGAACCGGGGTTTTTCTCCATGTGGGCTCTACGAAATTCGTTCAAAACGTGACATTGCACGTGACCCATCCCGAGGTCCACATCCCTCTTACAAGAATATCGTCTTATGCGTCTACAGTGGGGGTTAATCAAGAGCTAGAGCGACAGTCTCGGAGAAACAGAAGAGACAGAGAGAGAGAGTGACATACGCTGGGAACGCTGAAGCTCGGGATTCCCCTTGAGCCGGACAGAAAAGAGAGGTACCAAACCAGATGTACCCGGGAAGCAACTGCAGCCAGTAATGTACGTCAGCGTCCCAACGCTTCCAGCCTCCCCTCCAAGCTACGACTACGAGTACGCTCAATCGCCTCAGCCAACCCGGATCTCGCCGACCATCGTCAATTAAAACGACTCTGGCTCTTCTTACCGTGTCTAGCTTCAAGTTGCGCATAGGTGCGACTAGCTGGTACTACGTCAGGCACGCCCCCTTTCCCCCCATAACGACGCAGCAAAACATAGGCAGCGGCGGCGCGCGCGATTGGTTCACATTCACCCTTCCCGCCCACCATGTCGTACTTCTTCTCGACGCCCGTCGATATCGACATTGTCCTCGAGGACACGGACAACCGGTCCATGGTGGATGTCAAGCTGGACAAGAACCGGCGCGAGAAGGCGCCTCTCTTTATGGATGGCGAGTCGGTCAAGGGAGCTGTGACGGTGCGACCCAAGGATGGGAAGCGCCTAGAGCACACTGGCATCAAGGTGCAGTTTATCGGCACTATAGGTATGATCGACTGAACCCAGACTCGGGGCGACATATATGCATTCGTACATGTATACATATATATATGTTCATATGTATACTGACTCTCTATTCCCGAGGGGATGAAAAACAGAAATGTTCTTTGATCGCGGAAATCACTACGAGTTTCTCTGCCTGAACCAGGAGCTCGCGGCTCCCGGGGAGCTCCAGCATCCCCAGACGTTCGACTTCAACTTCAAGAATGTCGAGAAGCAGTACGAGTCGTACAACGGCATCAACGTCAAGCTCCGCTACTTCACGCGCGTCACCGTTTCTAGGCGCATGGCCGACGTCATCCGTGAAAAGGACATATGGGTCTACAGCTACCGCATCCCTCCCGAGATCAACAGCAGCATCAAGATGGACGTCGGTATAGAGGATTGCCTACACATCGAGTTCGAGTACTCCAAGTCCAAGTACCACCTCAAGGACGTCATCGTCGGCCGCATCTACTTCCTCCTCGTCCGCCTCAAGATCAAGCACATGGAGCTGTCCATCATCCGCCGCGAGACCACCGGGGCCGCACCTAACCAGTACAACGAGAGCGAGACCCTCGTCCGCTTCGAGATCATGGACGGCTCCCCCTCTAGGGGCGAGACCATTCCCATCCGTCTCTTCCTCGGTGGATTCGACCTCACCCCTACCTTTCGCGACGTCAACAAGAAGTTTTCCACCAGGTACTATCTCAGTCTAGTCCTGATAGACGAGGGTACGTTTTTAATTCCTTAATTCCTTCATATTTTTACTTGCTTCCTTCCTTCTTTACTCCCTCTCCCTCTCTCTATGTGCCATCCTGGCAACTGACGTATTATAGACGCCCGCCGTTACTTTAAGCAGTCGGAAATCATCCTCTACCGTCAGCCCCCGGACACACCGCAGCTCGAGAACCCAGGCACACACTCTCTCCCCCCACCGCCCGAAAACAAGATGGCTCCCGCAGCAGCGGCACAGGCATGATCCATCCATCGTCTTCTTTTGCCGTACATTCCCTGTGTCTTTTTCTCTTGCACGGGAACTGTTTCGTCTTGTTTTCCTTTTTCTTTTTCTTCAATATTTCTCTTTTTTCTTGGTACCTCGTTTACGCCCTTCCTCTCTTCTTCTCTCTCTCTTCAAAGCATAGAAATAGGCGTTGCGGATTTTTTAATCAGAGACGGAAAGCCAGTTTTATACAAGTTTTCATTCTTCTCTTGTCCCTTGTAACTACAATATCTCGTCACTTGGAAACCCTGTCCGTGTCTATTCTGTGTAAACGGGATGAACTCCCCCTAAGATTTGAAATTATACAACGTGAAGAAAATACTGGCAACATTTCTTTTCATTGTGAATTGAATCACCAGAAAATATTGGTATCTCTTTTTTTTCGTATTACTTCAAACTTTTTGTTTTTGCCAAAAAAAAGAAAGAAAAAACTGACATACAATTGTAAACCCTCCCTACCATTTATGCTTCGTAAAAAAAAGAAAAAAAAAACCCCTTCCTTTCCTACTAGACTACACAATCTCCACGTCATCATCGGGTTGGAAACCAAACTGGTTATTCTGTATGGCGGCAATCCTATCAAGTTCTTCCTGGTACTGCTTTCGGATGTCAGCGAGGGAGACGACCTTCCTCTTGGTAGAGGCGGGAAGGCCTGCGTTACGCTGGGTGGGGACGCCCTCGTCGTATATCCACGCCTGCTTGGGGTCGACGCAGCTGAGGGCGTTGATGAGGAGGAGGTACTGCCTGGTGACGGGGGTGTCGAGGTCGTCATCGCCGGAGAACTTGTCGCCCTCACCGGCCAGGCGGAGTTTCTGTATGCGGTCGAGGATGACGGACGCGGCGCCGCGGAGGTTCGAGTGCCGCACCCTCCACGAGTACAGGACCTGATGGTAGGGGAAGCCGTGGACCACGTCCATGGCGTTGCGGCACCGGTCCGCCAGCAGATCGTCCACGTCTTGCTGCATGCCCGGGAAGGGTAGGGCCACGAGCTCAGTGTTGTGGTACGTCTCGCACATCCTGTCCACCAGTTTGCGTAGGCTCGAGTGCCGCAGCGCGCTGTCCTGCTGCGACAGCGACAGGAGCGTCGTGTGCGCCAGCTGGAACTGGCACGTCTGCACCGCCGCGTTGAACAGCCGGCTCAGGAGGTCGATCCGCGTCAGGTTGTCGCCGCCGTCGCCGTCGCCCATGAACTGCACCGCTAACCGAGAGAACTCGATCACGTACGAGAAGGCCCTGGACCGCTCGAACAGCGCCACCACGTGGGAATAGTACTTGCCCACCCCCTTGTTCAGCATGTTCCATTCTGTATCGTCGAGCAGGCCGCTGCTATGCCGATCCACTCGGAAAGATTCGGTGCCTGTCAAGTAAAGTTAGAAAGAAGCGTCTCCTCAGAAAATGGCTCGGGAAAAAAAAGAAACCAAAGGGAGAGAGAGAGAGAGAGAGAGAGAGAGAGAAAGAAGACGTACCCATGCCAATGGCTGCCTTTCTAAAGTGGTTCGCTGCCGACTCGAAATCCTTGAGGGCCAGGAAGACACGAGCCTGTACGTAGACAGAAAAGGGCTCCTGGTCGCAGAACAGGGACAGCTCGAGGGCCAGATCCGCCCTATCCTGCCTCAGCAGGTTGCACTGGATGAGCGGGGCCGAGATCTCGATGTCGCTGTCTGGGGCGCACAGGTTGGCCACCAGGTCCGTCAGGGCCGTGGCAAGGGAGATGTCCTGGTAGATGTCCCCGCCGAAGCCGAGCAGGTGACCCAGGTTGGCCTCAAGGGCCGTCACAACCTGGTAGTCATCGCCGGAGCCAGACCACTTGTTGCCGCCGCTGGCGCGGACGGTGGCAGGGCTGGCGTCTGACGGTAGCGAGGACGATGCCGAGGACGACTTGGCCTGGGGGGGCAGGGATACCGACGTCTCGGTTCTGGCCAGCCACCTGAGGAGCTCGAGGCGGCGGAGGGCGTCGACGAGCTGGCGGTAGGCGGAGCCGATGTCGACGCGGTGGTGGAGGGCGTCGTCCTCGTTGTCAAACTCGAACTCCATGTGGACGAGCAGGATCAGCTGGCTGAAGCACACCTTCCAGTACAGGTCGATGGTCTCCTGCACAGCCTTGATGGTGAGCCTGCGGCCGAAGTCGCTGAGGGGGTGGCGCAGGTCCTGGCGTTTGGCCTCGAGGGGCGCCGAGATGAGGTCGAGCAGCTCGGCGTACAGCTCGTCGGTGACGACGGAGAAGTTGTCGCCCAGGTACTTGACCACCTGGGCGCAGTCGTCGTCGGTGATGCCCCGCCAGAAGCCCGACTTGTCCGAGAAGTATTGGATGCGCTCGAGGTCGGTCCTGGACGACTCCTCAAAAATCTCGGGCCGGAGCACCGCCTCGCACATGTGCACGAAGCCGTCCGAGAAGCCGTCGACGAAGACCATGGCCGACTGGATCAGCGCGGCCTGCTGCGCCTGGTCCTCGGCCGGCGACTGCAGGTTGTAGTACAGCATCTCCAGGGCGCTGCAGTCCCGGATGGCCGACAGGAGGTCCGTGCAGACCACCCAGGCTAGGTCTGTGGCCGGGTCGACGGCGAGGCCGATGGCCTCGCCCCTCTGCTTGTCGAGCTCCAGGAGCAGGCGGTAGAAGCGGCGCCACTGCGTCTCCCCCGACGCGCGGAACTGCTCGTAGTCGGCCGAGCCCGAGGCCCCGCGGTCCAGCGAGGCCGTCGCGCCCAGCACGGTACAGATGGCCTCGGCGATGCCGCGCCCTCTGGTGGCGTCTCTCGAGGCGCCCAGGCCCAGGCCCTGCTCGTAGATAGACAGCGCCGTCGCGAGCGTCGCCTTCGTGAAGCGTCCGGGCTGGAGGATGGCCTGCAGCCACTTCTCCGTGACATCGGTGGGCTCCCAGGAGCCCGACGAGGCGGGGGCCCAGTCGCGTGTCTCGGCGAAGACGCCCTCCCAGCTCTCGGCCCACGACTTGGCCATGTCGCGTCGGTCGAGCGGCAGCCTCTGCACCTTGTACGTCATGTTGTTCTTCCACAGCGTCCACAGGTTGATCTGGCCCTCCTCCGGGCTGGACAGGACGAAGTCGGCCAGGGTCCACACGTCCGACGTCGACGGCGTCTTGGGCGCGAGCCTGATGCGCGGGAACAGGTCCTCGACCACCACCGTGTGCGTGCCCTTGGCGGAGATCTTCCAGAACTTGAACTCGCCGGCCCCCACGGGCGAGTACGTCGCGCAGATCCTCTGCCCGCGCGTGCGGCCCACCACCTGCACCAGGTTGGACTGGAAGGGGTCGATGACCCACCTGCCCACCTCCTGCGGCGGGCGGTCGACGTCGAGTATGTCGCCCGTGTGCAGGATCTGGCCGTCTGCGAGGTTCCAGATGCGCATCCGGTGGTCCAGGCAGACCGTCACGGCGTACAGGCAGTCCTCCACGCCGAGGGACGTCACCTGCACCGACGTCGCGGCGCTGTACTCCATGTTGATCTTTCCGTACCGGATGGTGTGGTTGCCCTGGAAGGGGAGGAGGCTGCGCAGGTTCTGCTTCCACCCCTGGACATTGAAGAATGAATCCTTCCAAGGGCCTTGCGAGGCTAGTTGTACGGTTGATGCCACCATCGTTAGCCACAGCTTGTCTCCCTTTCAATCCGAGGGTGCCTCGCCGGTGTCTTGGGTGTACTTACCATCATCTGGTGTGGTCCTGTCGAGACGCATCAGGCCACCGTCATTGACCGTGACGAGCAGGGTGTCGGCAGACACAGCCACCATGCGGTGAGGGTGCTTAAACGACAGTCCGGCGGGCGCATACCGCTTCGCCAGGTCGGACAGGCCGGCGTCGACGGCGGCCCTCTTCCTGAACAGGTCGGGGCGCAGGGTGAACGTCCACAGAACGTGCGACTGGTCGAGCGCGAAGACGCACAGGGCGTCGTGCTCGCGCGGGTCAGCCAGGGCCACGCATCCGGGCAGGAGGGGCGTCTCGAAGTGGAAGTTGAGGATGAGAGGCGCGTCGGCGGCGGCCCTGTCCCTCCGGCAGACGTCGACGGCGCGCACGCTCAGCGTCGTCCCGTCTTCCAGCACGCGCCAGAGGAAGCTGCGCGGCGTGTCATGGTGCTGACGGTGGTATATCGAAGACGCGGACGCGAGGTTCTGAGATCGAAACGTCGTCTCGTCCTCGACGCCGAAGCCACTACCACTGCCACCACTAGCCGTCAATCTCTTATTGCCAGGC
Source organism: Geosmithia morbida (assembly GCF_012550715.1). Lineage (NCBI taxonomy): Eukaryota > Fungi > Ascomycota > Sordariomycetes > Hypocreales > Bionectriaceae > Geosmithia > Geosmithia morbida. The sequence goes on from NW_023336195.1 coordinate 806,846, forward strand.
GCTGTCGAGGAGGAGGAGGATCCGGGTACTCGGACCGTCACCACCGCTGACGCTGACAGAGGCTCGAGGTTCAAGCCGGTCTCTTTGAAGAGGTACTGAATCCCGCCTGAGGCCATCTCGCCTCCATTCGGTTGCCAGAGGCGCGGCGACTGGAAAGGGGAAGAGAGCGATATCGTTGTTCGGCAGCGATTGTGTAGACCGATCAGATACGGGGGAGATGAGAGAGAAGATTGGCCTTCTGGTCGTCGGGACGGTTTGTCGTCGTGGTTTGAGTTGATAGTTAAGTTTGTTTGTCGTTGCCGTGGACCGTGGTCGTCGCGTTTGTTGCAGGCTAGAATTTCCGGTCCTTCTCATCGGACGCTAACCCAAAAGGGAAACGAGCTTCAATGAGGTCCAACCCATGATTAAAGTCTACGAGGAATGATATAATACATCTCACATTACCTTCCTTCAAGCCTTTTTATTGAGGTTTGACCTTTTGCATCTTTTACACAATTTAAATCATTTGTTCCGCATCCTATTAACGATGGAGCTCCAAAAGGTGTTTTCCCTCTTTCCTTTTCCTCATTAGCAAATCGATCCTGGTCTATCGATCCGGGAACGAAAAACATGTACCCCATCACCGTTACAGACAGCAATGAACAAGAAAAATAATAGCAAAAAAAAAAAAAAAAAAAAAAAGTCAAAAATGAAGAGNAAGTCAAAAATGAAGAGAAAGAGTTTAAAAAAAAACTTGTGTAGATAACGCCTCAAGCCATGCAAACATTGTATTGATCCATGAAATCTTGACAACCATGATACCCCAGTATGAGCCAGTATTCTGTGCATTTCCCCAAGAGTGGGAGCAGCCAAGAGATGGAGAAGACCGCCCCAGACCAAAGACCTATAAACAAACCCGAGCCCAGACCTAAACCTTATCCTCAGTCCTTCTCGACATCCTTGGGCGCCGGGTCCCCGATACCCTCCTCGGAAATCGCAAACAGAGTGTCCGCCTCGGGGAGACAGGGACTGTCGTAGATCTTGGCGATACGCGTCTCGCCCCTGCCCTTCTTCAGGCTGATCCTCGTGGTGCTGGCGTGGGCGATGATGTTGCCGCCGATGGGCTTCTTGGGGTCCGGGTTGAACATTGCGCTGGGGCCACCGTCGACCTGGGCGACGACCTGGTTGGTGAGGACGACGGCAATGCCAAACTCGTCGGCCAGCCGCTGGAGGGTGCGCATGAACTTGGCCAGGTGCGTCTGCCGGTTGGACAGCTCGCCGCGGCCGCAGAAGTCGGTGCGGTACAGCGATGTGGCGCTGTCGACGATGAGCAGCGAGAAGCGCGTCTCGCACATCATGGCGGCCGCCTGGTTGAGCAGCTGCAGCTGGTGGTCTGAGTTGTAGGCCCGCGCGTACGCCACATTGTCTAGGACCTCCTCGCCCGACAGGCCGAAGCGGTTGGCCACGGCCAGCAGACGGACGGGGCGGAAGGTCCCCTCCGTGTCAATGTACAGACACTTCCCCTCGCCGCCGCCCATATCAAAGGGGAGCTGGCACGTCACGGCCAAGGTGTGGCAGATCTGGCTCTTGCCCGTGCGGAACTCGCCAAAAAGCTCCGTCAGCGACCCGGTCTCGATACCACCGCCCAGCAGGGTATCTAGGTTTTTAGAGCCCGTGGTGATGGAGATGAGTTCGCTGCGTCGTTGGTGCATCTCTGTCGCTGTTGTAAAACCCATAGGAACAAGTTTGGATGCTATTTTTCTCCGACCTCTGTGTTAGTCTCTTTACTTCCTCTCTCTCTCTTCCCTCTTCGCTTCCATTCTTTCCCCTTCTTCTTTTTTCCCCCATGCCTTTTTTGAGGGAGGGCAGACTAGAGAGATGGATCTTTTTTTTCTTTTTCGCGGGAGGAGGGTTATAGAGTCAAGAGAAGGGATATCCTTCCGAGATAGACAAGAGACATACCTTCACCCAAAATCTTGGCAGCCTTCTGCTCAGATATCCCCTTGATCTGTTCCAGCACTCGCCGAGGTGTATACGCCACCGCCTCGACCGTGTTGAATCCTCCGTCAACAACGAGTTGAATATCACGTTTTGTCAAACCAGCAATGCCCTGGTTTTTGGTTTGTTTGTCAGGGGTCATGATAATTAGAAGTTTGTGGGGAAAGAGGGGAGAGAGAGAGAGATGGATATGGAGGTGAAGAGAGAGAGGCAACATATGTAGAGCATACCTCCAGAGCAGACAGAGGAGTGGGCGCTCCAGGTCCGGCAGAGCCACCATCATCGGCCGTTTGGCCTTCATCGTATTCTTGGCTCATGAGTGCCGGGAGTTGTACCACGCAAAGTAAAAAGAAGGAGAGGAGAGGGACTATTCGACGTGAGAGCAGTGAGCAGCGCGGAAAGGGACCGTCTCAAAGGATGCAGTCTTGTCGTAAATTCGCGCCGATGGCTGATGACAAAGTACAGGAAAAGGCTGATGTTGACGCGGGGGGGACGCGTCGTGGGGGAACTGAAATCATGTCAGCAGTCGCCACTGCGGGACGCCAACTCACGTGATCGGTTTGATGGAATGCCAACAACGAATGGTTTTACCGACATTCTTTTCACTGTTGATAATCGTAAACGATTATCTGTACTGGCCATCACTGATTTTAGCAGAGAATGGATTCAACCGAGTCATGGTTCTTGGCTCCTCTGCCATCGTCGGCTCGATGTTGGTGTACTATTCTTGTCTACTCATCACACGTATTTCTCTCAATGCAGATATTATCAATCTTTAAAAAAAGGCAATCAAAGTTATATTGTGTGTGGTACGAACAGGTAAAAAACAAGTAAGCTATGAAAAACAGTCCAAAGTACTCGGGCCCTCCATCGGACAAGTTCCCTCTGATTTCTCAAAAAAAAACGCCCAATTCCATGCAGGTTTGTCGTATGCGTATACAAGCCAAAAAACAAAATGGATCAATGTCGTTTCAACAAGCCGTCTAGTCGATAGCGATACGGCGAGCTTCATGCTTCTTGGCCTTGGGGATAATGACACTGAGAACACCATCCTTAAGAGCGGCAGTCACGCCATCCTGCTCGACCCGGGTAGGGAAGGTGAATGATCGGGAGAAGTCCCCAATGCTGCGCTCGCTGACCCAGTACTTGACCTTTTCGGCGGGCTGCTTCTTCTTAGACGTGGCAACCTGGGTAGGAGAAGGGGCACCAGACTCGTGAGCGTTGGACTGCTCTTCGTCTTCGACAGTGGCCTGGTGGGGGCTGTGGCTGCCATCGGTTATGGCGCCCTTGGCGTCACCAGCCTCGATGCCCGTCTGGGGAGAGCTGGAAGTGTAGTTGCGCTCAATCCTGCCGCGAATGAACAAGCTCTGGGGCTCGGTAAACTCGATGGAAACGTTGTCCCTCGCGATGCCAGGAAGCTCTCCGTGGAGCTCGTAAGCGTCAGCTGTCTCGCGGACGTCAAACTTGGGCTGCCAAGTTGGGAGGCCGGAGAGGCGGCCGTTCTCGACGCGGCCATTCTTGGCTCCGGTGTCCTTGGAGTAGGCGTCGAAGTCCTCAAGGAGACGGAAGAGGGGGGTGAAGGAGGTGTCGTTGTAGGTGGTGCGGGGGAAGAAGGCCATTTTGATGTTGGAAAGTGTGTGGTCGGTCTCAAGAAAAGACGAGATACTGAGTGATGAGTGTTGTATGTCTTGAAAGACAGGGAAGGATGTTTTTGAATCTGTTGAGTGAAGTGGTTGAAGTTTGAGTGCTTTGAAGCTTGAGTGCTTGAGTGATGAGTGTGTGTATGCTGATGAACAAGACAGAAAAGAATCTCCAACATCATGGATTATCACGTCCCTTTAATACCCCGAAGCCATCACGACCGCACCTTCCGGAATGAACCACCATCTTCCACACCTGTACTGCCTCGAAGCAAGCTGGGACGCGGCAAGAATGTTCCAGCTTCTGGTCGATGAGATGGTTTGTCAGGTGGAAAGTCAGATGGTGGCGGTTGGCGGTTGCCGGTGGTTGCTGGTAGTTGCTGGTAGTTGTTGGCAGTTGCTAGAACCGCGTGGGAGTTGGTGGAATCTTCTAGTAATCAGTAGCCGTTTCATTCACTGTAATAATACCTGTAATACCAGAATCCCCCACCCCCGAGCAGTTTCCGGCACGCCACCAGCTGCCAGCCCGTCTCCACCTATCAGCGTTATACGCACTGTCCCGCACACAGTGTAACACAGACTCTGGCTCTTGGCCCCTAGTTCAACTAATCTGCACACAATCAGGATAAGAATGGAGCACTGTCCTCTTTTTCTTCTTCTTGTCACACTGTATTTATACGCGTATTATCTCCGCCTGGATGTACTACTTTGCTACGAGTGGGTAACCCGTACACGTACGAGTAGACAGACCTCGGTTTGGTGGGCAATAAGCAGCACTAGAAGGCTCTCTGGCCTACTCGTATGAAGAATGGCAAGCCAGTCTATTGGCGATACACACCATGGAATTTCGCCTCGAGAGTAATGTGAATTGTTCGAGCGCCATTGTAATCGACTCTTGAACCCAAGACCTTGATATATATATGTATACTATACGACTATATATATATAATATGTAATATATAATTAACAATATATATTATACATATATATATCCAAAGAATTATTCGCAGACACTGCTGCTACCGTACACAAGAGTAGCGACATCTCTGACGCACGAAATCTATGTTTATTAACACCAGCAACCCAACTTTTTTCTTCCCTTTCCAAACCCCACCCATAATCACATGTATCGTACCCGAGAAGCATTGCCCCCGGGAGGGCCAGAAGGGGACCGCATAGACTGCTGCACAGACTGCTGCTGTCCTGTACCCCCTGGTCGGTTAAACAGTCCGACAAGCTTCCGACCAACAGTCGTCTCCAGTTCCGTCCCATCCCTGGCCACTTTGACTTCGCGGTTTGAGTTCCACGGGTTCCGGAGTCCCCTAGTCCTGTAGAACGGAAGTCTGTTTGTCGAAATCCACTCTAGCTTGAGGGGCTTGCCCCACGTCTGTGGCTTGTCTTCATCGTCGCCCTCTCCACCATCCTTGGTGCTTGTTGCCGTGTCATCTTCACTTTCCGACATGATACCATCACCTGCATCGGCGCCGCCGCCGCCGCCGCCGCCACCACCACCACCACCACCACCACTCACGCCGCCCTCCTTTTCAAGCTCCCAGAAGATGGTGCCTCGGGCAGAATCGTCGACGATTCGCCCCTTTGGTACGTGTTCGCTCGCCTCGGTGGGGGTCGCTTTCGGCAGGTCTACATCGCTCACGGCCTGCGACGTCGGGGCAAACTCAATGGCCGCTGTAGGGTCTTCGTTGATCTCGGAAACCATGCGTGCGTAACCAAAGTATTCTCCAGACTTGTTGGCCGAGAAGACTAGGTATACATTCTCCGCTTGCTGCATACGTCCGTTAGCGAACCGCGCCAAAACAGCCACACTTCCTCGACACCACTCACCTTGAATGCACTGTTCAGCGCCTGTTCGTTGTGGGACTGCGTTGCCCACATTCCTGTGTCGACGCTGAGCTCTAGGTCCTCGACTGTCAGGCTCTTGAGGATGAAGAATCTGTCCTTGGGACCTGCCGCATCAGCCGGTGCAGGGCTCTGCGGCTGCGACGGCGGCTCTGAAGTCGCAACCGGGCTTGCGCTGCCACTCTCCTGGAGGTGAGACAGACTCGATGACTCTTCGCTCGAATCATGTACCGTCGGCGTAGCTGCCGCCGTCGACAACGGCCCTGTCGGTGCCGTTGCTCCGCTCACGCTTTCTACCGTGCTCTTCCGAAGTCGACTGACCAGTCGTACCGTGTAGAACTTTGAGTCGTGAAGCCTCTGCTGTGCCTCGACACAAGCTGCCTCGTCCTTGTAGTTGGCAAAGGCGCAGTTGCTCTTGGAAATCAAGAAGAGAGACTCGAGCCCCGGGGCCTCCTTGCACACATGTTGCACCAGACTCATTAGCTCAGTCTGTGGAGGAAGATTCCCGATCCAAATTGCATGACCTGTTTATCTCTCGTGTCAGCCAATAAAGTAACGCTGTCTCCGGCCTGGGAGGGAAAGAAGCTTACCACTCTGACGAGGCTTGCGCGGTGGACCACGCACTGCACCCTTTTTCTTATCGCCGGGATCTGTTACAGTGTTAACTCTATCAACGGTCCGTTGGCTGTAGAAGAGAGGGCGCCCTATTGTCTCACCTGAGGCCTGCCGCTGCCGATCAGGCTGAGGTGAGACCGGAGCAGGCACTTGTCCGGACGGTCGAGTGTTGCTCCCCATAGCCGCACCGCCAGCCATGTACTGGGAGAGATGCACCACAGGCGTCATTCCAGGGATCCCAGCACCGTAAGGAGCCGCTTGCGGGTAATAATAGGCCGGTTGAGCGTGGGTCATGACCATGTGGTTCGGGTAGTATGGCATGGGTTGTCTCGGGGGGATCGAAGATTGGGGCTGGCCAGTCCCATAGTACTGTCCCATTGGCGGCAGCGGCGGCGGCGGCGGCGGCGGCGGTGGCTGCTGAGCATAGTACCCGTGGTCCATCAGGGGAATCGGCGGTGCTGCCCCGTACGGCGGCATCTGAGGCGGGTGTCGCATCCCCGATGCTGAATGGGATGGGCTGTAGTGATGATGGGCTCCAGAGGGATAGTGGCCCCCTCCCCTGTATGGATCATGCGGGAGAGCGTTGGCCATGGCTATCATGTTGTAAGGACCTGACCGTGGAGTTGGCTGAGGCGGAGACATTGCATCGCGATGAACGGGATGAGAGGCGAACGCATTTTGCGATGGTACCCTTCCCTGGCCTGTCGTGGTCGGAACTGCCAGCTCGGGCGCTTTCTGTTGGTCTTGGGCTGATGCCGACGCTGGGGGGGGCATGCCAGCAGTGTCGAGACTGCCCTGGATTGGCTTGCCGCCTTGGCCAGAGACCGGCGGCGGTTGTTCCTGGAGCTCACCCATTGTTAAACAGAGGTCAATACCGATGGCAGAGGTTTGATCGAGGCTGCAAAAATTCCGACAATAAGGATCGTGATGGTTCTGCTTCAAGCCCGGTTTAGTTGTGGGCTCGGGCGCCTTAATGGCCGGGATGGGACGAATGGTTAGGGAGCGCCTAAAGAGGGGGGGACTCCCAAGCCTTTAAAGAACAACCACTGTCCCCAGAACAGCACGTTCCACGGTATACACGGTAGGGCTGCCCCCAAGAAGAAGAAGCGGCGGTCGTCAAGGAAATGATATAGTCCAAGCTCAGGGAGCAAGTTGCCACTTAAGATTACGGAGCTGACGCCACATAGGATAGAGAGCTTGTTACAAGCCTGAACGGCTGTGTGTGGGACTTGGGCCGGGAAAAGATGTAGGTGGTGGCTGTGGCTGGCGGGAAAGAGGGCTTTGCGGGGAGTTGTGCGGTAAGCGGGTCGCGCAGCCCCGATAGAGAAGTGCCTGGGTGGTTATGGCCAAGGTTGGGACGGAGTGTTGTCTGCGTGTCGTCTTGGGCGCCGCCTGCAGACTTTTTCATGTACCTCAGCGTCTTTCCTTGGGCGTACTAACGAAGAAGGTAACTCCTAGGTGCCACGAACCAATGCAATGACACAGTGAGGATCTGTGCAGGGATTGGTACCTAGACTCCGTTCCGTACTCGAAGAGTACAATCGCTGGAGAATAAGGATAGGAGTGGACAGGGGAAAAGGGGGAGGGAGGGGGTATGGTGATTGGGCGCTATGTTTGACGTCGTGTATGACACGCAACGGCAGCTGCCAGAAGACGGGGTGGTAGCAGCGTCAACGAACGATAGTGTCTCCTAGGTCGTGACGAATGATGGATCCGAGGACTACTGTCCCGTAGAGGCGAGATGTATGTGTATGCCCCAACGCAAGATGGGAGCCAATGGGGTTATGACGAGTCGATCCCCGTGGAATATGGGAACGTCGAGGGATGTACAGGCTCTCGTGTTCTTCGACCCAAGTAAGGGTGTCTGAGTAGTGATGAGTGATGATGCAGTAGTGGTAGCAGACGTTTAGGTAGACTACCTGGTTAACGTATCAGTAAGCTGATCGTTTGATTGACCTGGCTGAGAGTGACGAATGTCTGGTAAGAGCGGCAAAACAAGGAAAGCGAGAGAAGGACAGTGTCTGGGGAAGATGGGACATGAGGCGAACAAAAGTACAAGAGTATTACCACCACGTCAGGTACTCGTACACGTACTAGATCAGGTTGAAGCAGGGGATCCCGATACAGCCTCAAGCAAGCAACAAGTGACGGGCTCAGCAGAACAAGAGAACCAGGGACCCACTAGCTCATTGAGCAAGACAGGATATGATGACCACAAAGCTCAGCGACCAGGCTCATGGGGCCATTTGAATCGATACGGAAGGGGGGGGGGGCGTGTATGTTCTGTGGCGTGCGGTGTGCGGTGTGTGGTGTGTGGTGTGTGAACAAGATGGCGACTAATAACGGTAGTCTGCAGTTCAGGCTGAACCGGGGGCTGCCGAGGTTGGCGGTTGGTTTGCTGTGAACGGTCAAGTACAGTACTGAGTAATATCGAGGATTGTCTAGTAGGATATGCTAGGAGAATGGGAGGATCAGGCTTACTCTTCTTGGTCGAAGCGAGTGGAAAAGCTATGACATCGTAGGGGGACGGCAACGTTGCTTCAGAGTGGTTGTGCGTGTGCCTTGGTCACGGTAGTAAAGATGGAGTTTGTTGCACTTGATCGGGATCTGGTAAGCTTTTCACCTGGGCCTCCCATATTCACGGGTTTCCGCAACGGCAGGTCGACTGTACTTGTTCGTATATTCGTACGGAGTATTCATACTAACAGGACGCCGCCAGTCGTGTGCAGCCCCGTACATAAATACTCGTACATGTAATCTTGTACTCCGTGCTCCGTAATAGTCAGGGATCACGAGTGTGGGCCCCCGGGTGGAGGAGGGCATATGGAGCAACAACGACACCAAGGGGGAGAAAGCGGCGGCTTTGGTGCATTGCACTTGGGACGGTGTAATACCGGGCCTCGTTCATGGGTATGGGTCTGCGTGGCGTTGCACCGGCGCGCCGATAAACCTGTCAAAACATCAACAGCCGCCAGGTTCGCCACCCGCCCCAAGGGTCTCCATACGTGGTCATAAACTTTGGAGCTGCCTGTCCTATTACAATTTATCATTGTTCTCTAATGCTACGAAGCATACGGAGCATACGGAGTACTTACTGTACACACAGCCGAAGAGGCAAGCCGTCGGTTTGCTGGTGAATACATGTACTGATTGGTGGCCGAGGACATGAAAATTGCCCCCCCCCCCCCCCCCCCCCCCCCCCCCCCCCCCCCCCCCCCCCCCCCCCCCCCCCCCCCCCCGCTCCCTGTGAATCTACTAGCACCAGTAAAAGGTACGGAGAATCGTTCCATCAGCCAGACTCGATTCTTGTACCTCGAATCATAGGATTGCGTGTGAGACCCGGAAATCAGATTGTCGATGGCCTTATTGTGGCGATTTTTCTTCATATAGATGATGGTGGGTATTGGGAGATGGAGATTGAGAGAAGTGCCAACAATCTCTCCATCGAGAAGACGTGATGGGGAGAGGGATATGGTTCAAGGTCTACTAGTACGGGAAGGAAGGAGCTGCCAGGAGGCGCTGATGGCAAGAGCACGCCAATATTCAATACCACGGCAGGAACGACATCGTGCATCCTTCCTGACAGCTTCCTTCAGGTAAGAGTAGGTTGCGGTGATTCGGCAATAAAAAGCCGGCGCAACCCGACTGTGAATCCTGTGCCTAACCGCTCGACGGGAAGGAAACAGCGTGTGTGGGTGACTTACACGAGCCTTCCGGCGACATCTTTCCTCGACCAGGTTCAATGGCGCAGTCCCTTTTCTAGTCTTCTCCGTGGTGGCGCATCACCCATAGATGGTCAGATTGGAGCCCAATGGATCGATGATGGAATACGTGCGAACTTCGCGAGCATGACCTGCTTACCATGTGTACTCCGAGGGAGAGGGCCACCGTTTTAATAGTACTGCATGTCCAGGCACGAATACTCGCACGAAAACTAGTAGGGGTACCGTGTATGAGAGCGAATAGCAACGCATCCAGGTGACAGCTCGCACCTCTGCCCACAATTGCCACCGAACCTGGTAGACTGCGAATAGATATGGAGGTGATATGTGCGGTGCGTATCCGTACCTCAATTGGTAGTACGGTACCTCTAGTACTATCACACGTAGTATCACTACTCGTAGTCGCTACTATTGGTAGTGGTATTCCGGCTCACTACATGTACATTATACTGCCAGTACAGAAACACAGAATGTCCTAAATGATATGCGGCTTTATTACCGCACTCGTATCACTCGCAGCTCGACAAAGCAAGAGAGAGCAAAGCCAATTCCCCAAACTGACGTCACAGGGCGCCTCCCCCACGGTACATGGGGTCCCAACGTAGTAAGATGTACTCCAAACCGTGGACAGAGCAAAAAGGAAAGGAGAGGAAAGGAAAGATACTGACTGGCCAAGAGGACGTAATCATCTCGTAGCGACTGGATCTCAACCCTGGTTCTGGTCCTTGTCCCGCCTGCAGCTCCTCCTCTACGGCTGCACGACACAAACTCCCAAATCCGCCTTCCTTCTCTACTTCTGCTTATTACGAGTCAATACGGGTATCCGTACACTCGCAGAGCAGGAAGCAGGAATACAGCACAGTACTACTACTCCGAGGTAATGCTACTCATGATACTACAATGATAAATTTAGCACACTCGATACCTTGTTCCTCTCTCCCCCTCCCCGCCGTGATCCGCACCCGTCCCACCAACTCCAGACACCTTGCGAATTGCGATACGTCGTACTCTGATGACGGCGTTTTGAAGGGGGGGGGGGAAACGTCCAACTCGCAAGAGAGTCTACGGGCACTCGTACGTCTTCACGGGTACAATGTTAATTTTAGCCTCACTGCGTTGCTTAGGCTGCACTGGCAAATTCCGATGGCTTTGCCCATCCTCCAATCTCGGCGACTCATTCCAGATTGCCACCCCCACATGGGCCTAGCCTTTGTCACTTGTGCACAGGCTCACCTCACAAGAGCGACACCTCAATCTGTACAGATTACTTGTACGATGAATGGAGCAGCGCGATGGGACCAACCCTAGGCAATCGTTCAATGATCGTCTCTCCCCACTGGCACCCGCACACAGAGTCAAAGGGCTGAGACTGAGAAGGGCACTGTACATCAATCTGAAGTCTCGGAAATTGGCAACGGAGTACGACTACCTGTTACACGCCTCTCCACGATGAGCAGCCATCATGGTGGATCTTGGATTGGCTGCATGGACTACGGCTAGACGCCTCGGCATCATGACAGGCCTCCATCTGTACAGGTATTAAGACTTCTACGAGGTGAAGAAGAAGAAAAGCAAGAAAAGAAAGGCCGATCTCGAGGGGTTTCATGGTCTAGAGACTAGCGTGACTCGATCCACCGTCGCCCGCAGACCCCTGGTCCTCCCCCCCCCAGCTGCCTTATGACGACATTTCCTTCAAGCAGCTACGTCAGCGTTCCCCCCCCCCTTGAACATTTCTGATTCTACGAGTGTTGCCGTACGAAAACTGCACGTACAAATACTCTGTATTACTGGTAGTGACTGCAGTATACGTAGTATACGTAGTAGTAATATCACTTGCATGAGAGAAGAGGAGAGAATGGGGAATATACGACCGTGTCAATCCGGTCTCTACATATACAAGTACTATATACGTCGAAAACTGTGCCAACACGGTAATTGGGGGCTAACCGGGGCTGCCACTGTAAACGGCAATACATGGACCATAGTACAGATTACATGTACGGAGTAGTAGTAATAGAGCTACACGTATGAACGAGCCATCACCACCACCACCATGCTAGTAGTGACGACTAGAATGCTCCAGGTATTATGCTATTCGTACATTACCTATTATTATTGCCAACTACGCGAATACGATATATTGAGCTAGTGGCAACCACAGTCAATCGCCCAACTCTGTATTCCACGCCCAGCCATCATACGTCTGAGCGGGAGTCTACTAGATACCTGTACTAGTCCTTGTGTTGAGGAGCACGGCTAGTACTAGGAGCAACTCGGAAAAGCCTGGCACGATACACTGTGCATTTTTCCCGAGCTCCTCTCTACCACAATACGCATACATGTAATCGGTACGGATTGCGGATCACAGCTACTACTGCTACGGCGTGCTCCGTATTATGGAGGGTGGCAAATTGCTCTGCGGGTTTCTGCCTGTTGTTTCCCAGGGGGCATATCCAGAAGCAATCCGCAGTAATTGACACTGTCGGTCTCTCTGAACGTGGGGCAGAAGCGGATGGAATAGGATTGAAGTTCCGTACATGGGCAAGTAATACACGCATGCATATGATGTACGTGCATCACATTCATATGTGTGTCACTTACATTCTAACGTACACGTCTCTCTTTCCTCTTAGTCTTCTACCGGACAGGTTGTACCTGTACTCTCTCTCTCCTCTCTTCTGTGCATGTAGTCAAACTACACGACACGTAATGCTGCTGTACGAGACGGTACACCGACATGGGCTGCCGGTCAGGCGAGTAAGACTGTCTCCTCTTTTCCTCTTTTTTTATTATTTATCTTTTATTTTTTTTCCTCAACCACCGGTACGAAGTATACGATATACTATACTCAGTCGTGACCCTCCAACCCACTCGTTGTCTGGCAGTCAGTCGGTATGCGTATATTACCTACTCCGCAGCAAGTCGACTACATCTGCAGCCACATTGCGACTCTACCCTCCAGCGGCATTGCCGACATATCGGGGAAGCGGCGTTATACAGCCATGTGTCTCCTTTCCTCGGTACTGGAACATGGTACGTTTTGATAACTCGTAACTGTAACCCGTACCCAGTACAACCTACCATTGCTACTACTAGGCATCAATCAACCTTACCAGTCGAAAGCCTGCTTTCAATCAAGACTTATTCCATACCTGATGAGAAAATCTCTGCATTTGGCCACCGCCTCTTACCGAGTATCTCGTCATCCGATGTGGTGGTTCCTTGGAAGTAAAAAAGGGGAACTTTCGTGGGCATGTGAGAGAACAAGCAGTCGAGTAGCGGTGACCCTTCTCTCTCTCTATCTGACCTTTCTTGGCTTTTCCGACGTATTACTCCAAGACTCGGCTCTTCTGGGGAACTAGCAAAATTACCTCCGACTAATACCATACCCGGGAATATGGACCCCTTGGGGAAGGAAGGGAGAGGAAGAAGGGGGAGGGGGAAAGGAGGGGGGGGGGGGAGGAAAATATCCAACCGCGTACAACTTATTCCTAAGGCCACCTACCATGAGTGCAACTTTCGGAAGCACCCCTTTGACGTTTTGCCACCCTTATAGAGTCAGTGAGGACCCTGGGACCCGTCAGTCTGGCACGCTACGACAGCGACGTGTATACTGACTCTCGCATACGTCGAGTTCGACAATTGAGTTTTTCTTAAGAATCCAGGGGACGAGCCGCCTTCTGCCCAAAGCCGCTAAGAGAAAGAAAAAAACATCTGTATAGTAGATCAGCAAGTATTGCATGTTTGGTGTACATCACCAACAGGAACGACTAATAGGGGGAGGGGGGATAGAACCCTGCATAGGAAGAGGGAGGACCCTCCCTCCATCGGCCTTCTTGCATTACTCACCGATAAGGCTGTGTATGCCTTGTGTGTATGCCAGTCACAGATATCGGTAAAATACTAGTATGCAACTCTTGGTTTTTATTTTTCGCCTCTCGGGAAGCCGGGAATTTGAGGATTCCCATGTTCGACCCCAGACTTTCTTTCATATACGAACAAGCAATTGCCACCTCACCATCGCCACTTCTCAGGGGTCCCTCCGAGGATCAGGCCGAACTATAGACTTGTCAGGACTACACAGCCACACCCCTCCTTCCCTTCTAGACCCCTTTCCTCCTCCTTCTTATATCCACAACGTCCGGAGAGTCTCGTCCGGAGAGTCTCGTCCGGAGTTTCCTTCTTCTTTCCTTCCTCTTATCTGACAAGACAGCATACGGTGCCGGACGGCCACGCCACGTCTCGTCTCGTCTCGTGCTAGTCGATGGAGTTGCCAGTGACACATGCAAAGCTATCCATTTGTCAGATTCCTATTCCTGATGATTGCCACCTAAATTCCATTAAGAATTTTGTATTTTGGAGGTTCCCCCCCCCCCCCCCCCCCTTTCTTCCTTTCTTTCACCCTCCACCCCATTATCTATCCATAGCTATGGCATTCCTGTACAAGGCTTGGCATTAATATATATGTTGATGGTAGGGGTAGGGGGTGTTCGTCAAGTGTCGTCAATTTTTGATGACTTGACTTCGTGGTCTTATACGAGGAGATGTGGGTATATGTATTGGTGCCTCGACAGAACAAGCCAAGTGACACCGGGCGGAGAGCTGAATTCTCTCATTCGAATAGAAAAAACAAGAGCGAATGGACCGAGTATCTAGGATTGAAGACCAACCTTTTGTGGTCGTCAGTAGTTGTGATGTGGCCTGTTACTAGTGGTATAGGTTATATAAATACCTGGTGTTGTGGTGGCCATCGGGACATCCGAAAGAGAATTCCATACATGCCGCTTCGCGACAATGCAGGAAAAGAAAACTACTTGTTTCGGTGCCCGGGCTTGGACGCGGAGCTGAGACATGTATTGTCCCAGAGTAGTTATACCAAGTGGCGGGAGCAGCCATTCGACAGGACACCCTCTACGACGTGTAGACGGAGAGGCATGGCCACATGATCTCATTTAGACACTGGTGACGTATAAACCACACAACGAACCGTTGCATGGGAAAAGTTACACATGAGAACCTTCCCGAGAGACAAGTGTGTTTGTGAACCCCCCGTGACAGGGGCTCCGCACGGATCCAGGGTGGCAGTTGGCCAATCTGATGCATTTCTCACGTCATATCAGGCAAATTAAAAGGCCGTCGTGTATATCATTCATCTTTTTTGTCGTTGTCTTGCATTGATTATTTAAACCATGAGAACAACGTCCCCCCAGCTTAATCCTTCTTGAGGGGCAGGAAGGTCTCCTCGATACCATCCTTCGTTATGATGAGCATCTGGAGGTTATCACCAACCTCGATGTGACGCTCGACGGCACCGTCAAAGGCATCCTTGACGAGTGTCTCGACCTGAGGGCGCGACAGCGGGTAGCGCTCCTTCTCCTTGAGCTCGTGGCCCGTCCCGCTGCCGGGGATGTACTGGTTCTTGAAGTTGACCTGGTTGTCGAGGAAGGGCATGATGAGGCTGGCGGCGGCACCCGCGGCACGGCACTGCTCACGCTCGTAGCTCCCCACGGGGTCGTACGAGTAGACGGCGCCCTGGCCTTCCTCGTCCAGGCCGCCAATCATCGCGTACGTATAGTAAGGGAAGAAGCGCTTGTTGTACAGTATGGTCGACAGGCGCTTGGCGCAGGCGTTGACCGACATGGGCTTGTTGTGGCGGTAGCGGTAGATCTTGCACACCGTGTCGAGCTGGTCGCGCAGGGCGGCGCCGTCGGCCGCGAAGCCGCACACCGACAGCACCAGCGTAGCGTCCGACTGGTCCGCCGTCGTGCCTCCAATCTTAAACACCTTGGGTGACATGCGGGAGTTGATGCTGTAGCCGCTCGTGTGGCGGGTGTCGCCCGCCATGATGGTGAAGCCGTCGCCCGCAATGGCTAGTGTCGAACCACCATTGTCAGAGTACCTGCATGTGCCGCCATCCCTCCGGTCAGCCGCGTCTGTCACCTCCTACCGTGGCCTCCAAGCAGAAGAACAAACTCACGGGTTGAAACCACGCTCCCGGGGCTCGCCGTGGTTGGCCTTGGGCACATCCGAAAACGAGTAGTTGGCCCCGTTCAGCACCGGGTTCTGGCTAAACATGGACATTTTGTATTCTGTGCGTGCCGACCCTTGCAAATGTGAAAGGACCTCTTCGATGTTCGTGTTCCGGGATGGATACTGATGGGGGAGGGTTCGTGATGTCGTCGGGATGGGGTCAATGGTGACAGGTGGGAAGGTGGCGGTTGAAGCTCCTCCCGCGACCAGTGCACGTCAGTCAAGCTGCAGCCTTGGGCTGGCTGTCTGATTGGGGTAGACCGGTGGCTGACTCAGCAGAATCACCACGCATTGTGGCCCGCGCAGCCTCCCTATCAGCTGGAAGCTGTCGAATTGGGGGAGAGAGAGTACGTACTTTGATGTGATAATACTCATAATAATTACCAGTGTCACTCCTGGATCGTCAATGCCAACAAAGGAGTAGACACTACTCCGTACCTCGGCATTGTCGACAAACTCTCCATACCGCAAGGTATTGATGTTTCCGTAGGACGTCGACCATCTTGCCACCGCTTCGTCTTTTTCGAATCGAGCGAACAACAACGCACTCCCGATATCTACGATGGCGCGCGACATTCGTGCCCTGGCCCTTCAGAAGATTGCCTCGCTGTCTGCAGCTGGCTCCTCATCTGCGGACCGGTCGGACCTCGACAGATTATGTCGAGCATGTCACGCCGCCGGGAAGGCGAGGGACTACTCGTATGGCGTCAGGTCCCAGGGCGGATCCCTGGGCAAGGTTCCAATGGTTAGTCTAGTCCCGTCCAATCCGGCTCTGTAGGAGAGAGAGAGAGAGGAGGAGATGCTTGTGCCGCACCGCTGTCGTGGGCCATTCGCTGATAAACCCCGACACCATTGTAGTCAATTCGCGAGTTTGAGGTTCTACTAGCCCTGTGCAAGACGGCTCCCAGTGTCCAGCCCGGCCAGAGCGCCCAGAGGCTCTCCTACCAGCTCACCCCTTATATGCTCGAGGCACCTGTTCAGACCTTTGCCCACTCGCCCTTCTTCCGCCAGATGGAGCCGTCGCCCACCGAGACCCTGACCTTCCACGTCACGGCGGCCCTGCTCTCCCTCGGACTCAACTACGCCGACCTCCAGGAGACGGTCCTAGACAGCATCTGGGCCTTCCTCAACACTTGCACCAAGGCGGTTGACGTTGTCATCTCTGCTCCCGCAGAGGATGGCGACCTGGAAGATGCGGTCCGCACCACGACCATTGTCATCGCCCTCCTTGGCTTCCTCGAGGCGGCTGCTGCCCAGACCGACTTCTGGAGGGCCGCGGGGAGACTTGCTCTCGTTCAAAAGGTCCGCCACCTGCTTTCTGAGCGCTTCCTGGTTGCCGTCGAGACGGCTCTCTCGACCATCCGCAACTCCCACAGCCACGGCCGAGAAGTCAAGGAATGGAAGCGCATTGTCCGCCACTACGCCCACTCTGGGAGACCTCTAGGGGCCATGCTCCTCCAGCGAAACTTCATGCGCCTGGTTGTGTCTAGCACGTCTCTGATGGTCGCCGATGTCACCGACCTCAGGAAAACGCATATCCTGGACCTGCACATGGCCCGCAACTCCAAGCTCCAGGGTGACTCTTTGAGCGGTCCTGACGCTGACACGCAGTCCGTCGAGGTCCTTGCCGGACTGGCGGCCGAGCAGATGGACTACATCGAGGCCGGTGCCGACTTTGTCAGCATGGGCACGCCGTCCCAGCAGAAGCTGGCCTATGACACCAAGGGAGCCGCTCTCATCGCGTTCCTCAACTGCGCCTTCATTGACGAGAATGCTGCAGACTCCGAGACCCTTCTGTCCTGGCTGCAGGAGACTATCGAGGACCCCGCTCAGATGGCCGACGACGGCCTGGCCGCCGTTGTCCTCAAGTCCCTGGCCCTGGTGTGCCACGTCTCGCCCTCGTTTACCCCGGCTGTCAGCAGGCTGGTCCCTCAGTTCCTGGTCCAGAGCGCGCCCCAGGGAGAGACGAGCAGCGTTGCCTCCGAGTGCTTGGCCTTCATCCTCAACCTGCTCTCCAAGGACTCCATCATCAGCACGCTGTACTCTCTCGGAAACGCCCTCAGCCCCGAGTCCGAGCCTCTAAACAACGGTCAATCTAACGGAGATGACAGCGAACAGAGCCTTGATTCGGTCTACGCCGGTCACCAGTCTACCGGGAGCTCAATGTCCCTCAAGCTCAGCGCCGACGACGAGGGCGCGGTAGTCTATGAAAACATTCTGCAGGCAGTGTTTGCCATCTCCGCAGCTGCTCAGGACGAAAAGATTACAGCCCTGGCCGTGTCTATGCTTTTGCAAAAGCTCGGCAAGATCAGCCCCAGCGCCGATGACCAGATCCTCATTGGCGCCGCCAACCTCGCGCTCGACAGCAGCCCCCTCGAGTTCCGTTCCCTCCTCAAGATGTTCACGAAGACTTGCTTGACGGGTCTGACCGAGCAGAAGGACCATCTGTCAATGGCGGCTACGAAGGCCCGCATCCACATTTCCACTCACCTGAAGCGTGACTCGCCTCTCTTCGATATCTACCTAGAGCACCTGTTGGAGACTATCATCTCTTTTGGTGATGACCCGCCAAGTGGCCATACCAAGGAGATTGACGTCCAGCTGGCCGCTAGGAAGATTGCCCAGCTCCTTCGTCCTCTTGGAGTCTTCATGGCTCAAAACGACCTGGCTGCCAACCCTATCGAGAGTGATGAGATGGCCCAGCTCCTGCGCGACTCTTGGTTCAACATTGTCGTCCATGGCTTCACCCCGTCCACCGAGAATGGCAAGAA
Source organism: Geosmithia morbida (assembly GCF_012550715.1). NCBI lineage: Eukaryota > Fungi > Ascomycota > Sordariomycetes > Hypocreales > Bionectriaceae > Geosmithia > Geosmithia morbida. The sequence continues at coordinate 825,458 of NW_023336195.1, forward strand.
GTACATGGACGACCTCCGCAGGATCGCCGTGCATTCCCCGCCGCTGGTCTCTGAGCAGCGCAGTGAGCAGGTCGAGAGTGACATCGAGCTCAACACGGTCCTGAGGCGCGGTAACAGCCACGAGCGCGAGGCGGCCCAGAAGAAGCAGCTGGTGGAGCTTATCCCAGCCAAGGCGGCCGATATCAAGGGGCTCAGCTACCGCAAGGTCATATTCCTGCAAGCGGCGTATCTCGTCGAGAGCCTGCGCTCTGACGTCGGCGACTGCACCAAGGTGCTGCCCTACTTCTTGGAGCCCAGCATGCACAAGAGCGACGTCAGCAGTGTCATGGAAGGCATCGCTGGTACCATTATCGAGAAGTATCTTAGAAAGACTCTTGGTGGTAACGACATGGCTTTCTCGGCCCAGTATGCCGCCAAGCAGCTGGCCTCTATTTTCTGCAGCTGCTGTCACCGCATCGAGAGGGTGCAGGAGGCAGCCTTCACCTGCGCCGACCGCATCATCCGCGATGTCCCGTCCGCCCTGTGCAGCAGGACATCGCTTTTTGCCCTGCTTGAGCTTCTCTCCCTGATGTGGACTGGCTGCCTCGAGGCCGAGACGGACATGTACTCGCCCCGCTCCGTCTTCGAGTCGAAGCTGGGCAAGGTCAGGGTAGAGCTTTCGGACGACTACGAGTTTCGCCGCTGGACCCTCGACATCTTGACCCGCAAGGCGAGGGTATGGGTCCACACGGCCATCAACCTCGCTCCGCTGGACGTCAAGGGCCTTCTCCAGACGTATCTGTCCGAGTTCGGCGATGACGGCGCCTACGGCCACATCTATCTCGGGAGGTCTTTCGCTCTGGAGATGGGCTCCGTCATCCCCTCGACCGACCACCGTCTCCAGTCACTCCAGCCGGTCGGAGAGGCTGGTGTCAATACGGCCTCCGACCTTATTGCGCAGTACACGACGCGCCAGGAGTACCGCTACGGCGAGGCGCTGCCGGATAGGAGCCACAACCTGACGAACCTGATCCAGGGAGGGGGTGCTGGAGGTAGAGCCTCCATGCAGCTTGCCCTGAAGGAGAGCGCCAACGCCTCCACAGCCCTGGCGCACGTCGAGGCCCGGATCCTCAGCAAGAAGGCCACGCCTTTCAACGAGATCCGGGACATACTCCGGAGGGCGGCGGCGCTCCTGTGCCGCAGCGAAAGCAACGAGTCGGCTGTTGCGCGCTACCTAGTTAGCATCCCGTTCGCGCTCTTCACCAAGGAGTCGATCAAGCTGGGCGTGTCGCTGTGGCTAGGCGTGATCCACGAGAACCCGCTGCTGGAGCCCAAGCTGGTCAACGAGATTGCGCAGCAGTGGGAACTCACCATCACCCGTCGGGTCGGGCTGTTCAACCCGGCGCTAGCGCACCCGGATCCCTTCTTCCTCAAAGAGGAGTTTGCGCCCAGCGAGCTGGAGGCCATGAGCAAGCAGAGGCAGATGGTGCACGACATGCTGTCGCCCCACACGCGGCTGCTGCAGTTCTTCACGAGCCACTTCAATGCTACCCGCCTGGGCAGCCTCGACACGAGGCGGAGCTTCCTGCGCATGCTCGACGTGACGCTGAGCGCCATGCGCGACGCGGCGCCCCACCCCATGGCGCGCGAGCTCCGCCTGCAGATCCTTCTCTTTGGCCTGCGCGTCCTGCGCTGGAGCACCATGATCAGCTCCACGGCCCAGTGGCGCCTCAAGGACAATATCCTGTCGGCCGGGCTGGGCTGGTTCCGCAACTCGCCCAAGTGGTCTTTTGGCAGCAACCTCCTCCAGCTCAAGACGGAGATCCGCCTCATGTCCGACGTCCTCCTCGCCCTCCAGATGGTCAACCTCATCGGCGGCGGCGGCGTCGGCCCCGCGACGAAGTCCCTCCAGGCCAAGGAACAGCTGCTCCAACTCCTCCTCGAGAGCGAGCAGATACGCTTGTCCGTCTGGGCCAATCCGCTCAACGGCCCGTTGTCGCAGCAGCTGTCCGTCCCCACGACGCCCAAGTCGTCGATGGAGGCCGCCCTGGCACCGCTCGTCCGCACGGCCTGGGCGCTCGACCCGGCCATCGCCGTCGAGCTCGTCACCAGATTCCAGTCTGCCCGGCTGCACAAGGACGTCCGCTTCCTCCTCATGACCATGCCCGAGAAGGCCATCTCACTGCCAGAGGCTCTGCCCATCATCTTTGCTGGTGGGCAGCTGCCTAGCGACGCCACTCCCATGCTCAAGGTACGTGACATCGATCCGCTTTTTTTCCCTCACCAAAAAGAAGAAGAAGAGGAAGGGATCAGGAGAGAGAAGGGGAAGTCTAAGGGGAACATGGGTTTTGACTAACACTGAATGATAGTACCTCTTGTATTGGGCGCCGGTCAACCCGGTCTCGGCGGTGACCATGTTCTCACCGGCATACAAGCACCACCCACTGATCCTGCAGTTCGCGATGCGGGCGCTGGAGTCGCACCCGGTGGACGTGACCTTCTTCTACGTGCCGCAGATTGTGCAGACGCTGCGGTACGACGCGCTGGGCTACGTGAAGCGGTACATACTGGAGACGGCGCAATTTTCGCAGCTGTTTGCGCACCAGATCATCTGGAACATGAAGGCCAACTCGTACAAGGACGACGATGCGCAGGTCCCCGACGAGATCAAGCCGACGCTGGACACGGTCATGGGCAGTATGGTGGACAGCTTCGCGGCCGAGGACCGCAGCTTCTACGAACGCGAGTTCGCTTTCTTCGACGAGGTGACGAGCATCTCTGGCAAGCTGCGGCCGATCAAGGACCGGCCTAAGGACGAGAAGAAGCAGAAGATTGAGGAAGAGCTGCGGCGGATCAACGTGGACGTCGGGGTGTACCTCCCGTCCAACCCGGAAGGCTCGGTGATCGGAATCGACCGCACGTCGGGCAAGCCGTTGCAGAGCCACGCCAAGTGTCCGTTCATGGCGACGTTCCGGATCAAGAAGACGAAGACGGCGGATCAGATCAAGCTGATCCGGGAAGCCAAGGCGCAGAACGGCGTCTCGGGCAGCAGCGACAACAGCAACGACGGCGACCAAGACGACGAGTACACGGTCGAGACGTGGCAGTCTGCCATCTTCAAGGTAGGCGACGACTGCCGGCAGGACGTGCTAGCGCTGCAGATGATTGCAGCGTTCCGCGGCATCTTCCACAATGTCGGGCTGGACGTGTACGTCTTCCCGTACCGGGTGACGGCTACGGGTCCCGGGTGCGGCGTCATCGACGTGCTCCCCAACTCCATCTCGCGCGACATGCTGGGCCGCGAGGCCGTCAACAAGCTGTACGACTACTTCGTCAGCAAGTACGGCAACGAGAACTCGCTGCGCTTCCAGCGCGCCCGCGCCAACTTTGTCAAGTCCATGGCCGCCTACTCCGTCATCTCCTTCCTCCTGCAGTTCAAGGACCGCCACAACGGCAACATCATGATCGACGACGCCGGGCACATCCTCCACATCGACTTCGGGTTCTGCTTCGACATCGCCCCCGGCGGCATCAAGTTCGAGCGCGCCCCCTTCAAGCTCACACAGGAGATGCTCGCCGTCATGGGCGGCTCCACCGACCACCAGTCCTTCAAGTGGTTCGAGGAGCTCTGCGTCAAGGCCTTCCTCGCCGCCAGGCAGTACTGCGACAAGCTGTGCCACATGGTCCAGCTCATGATGGACAGCGGCCTGCCCTGCTTCAAACCAGAGAGCGTCACCCACTTCCGTCAGAGGTTCGTCCTCGACAAGACGGACCGCGAGGCCGCCGAGTTTATGAAGTTTCTCATCCGGAAGAGTTACTCCTCTTACAGTACTGGTATCTATGACCAGTTCCAGCTCATGACCAATGGTATTCCTTACTAGGTGTTGAATCGTGGTATATAAGTCTTGCGATTTATCCTTTCTTCTTTTTCTTTTCTCCCCTTCTTTCTTTTTTCCCTTAATCTGTCAAGATATTCCCCTGCGAATGTCCAAGGCATATTGCTTATAAGCTTCCATCTTCATTCTATCCATGTTCCTGAAGGAAGGGAAAGCTTGGTTGTTAATATATCGATGGAATGTCCAGATTACAAATGTATATTTTGTAAACCAAATCACAAGCCATAATACATTTTGTGGGGGGGGGGGGGGGGTTCTTAATATGTATCTGAATTACCTACCTACGGAATACAAAGTGCTTTTCTAAAACTTTTCTAAAGAGCTCATCTGCTCAACAAAAACTATAGATGCCCAAATGTTTTTCTTTTCAAGGAAAGAAAAATACAGACTACAAACCAAACATGGCTGAAAAAGGTTGGGGGGGGGAGTATAAAGAAGAGGCGCCGTGGTAAAACAACCCTTGATCAGTTGGACGAATCCTGTTTGAGCATATGCGTGGGGGCATTGTAGCTAGTATAATCGACGTGAACAAAGGCTCGATCGACAATGGGCACTGACTCGAGGAAGTAGGTCAGCACCTCGGACAGGTCGTGGCTGTCCTTGAGGGGCATGCTGGCGTCGAGGACGATGTCGACCTCGACGAAGAGCCTGTCGCCGGCATGGTAGGCGCGCAGGTTCTGGATATTGCGGATCGATGTGGCGAAGCGCATCGTCAGGTACAGGAGGAGGTTGCGCTCGTCGGGCGAGGCCGAGAAACCCGTGAGGTTACGCACGTGGTGGGCCGACGTGTCACTCCACTGGAAGACGACATAGGCGGATAGGAGGAGACCACCCAGGGCGTCGAGCCACCATATGCGGCCGTACCAGCCGACTGCGAGGGAGTCAAGTCAGTATACGGCGCTCTCTCTATGCTTCCTTTTCCCCTCTCTTCTCTTCTTTTGCCGGTTGTTTCTCGATGACACTCAACTGGGGAGGAACTTACTGATAGGGAACAGGATGGAACCCGTGTTGAAGATGACATCCGTCTTGCAATCCTCAGCCCTGGTGATCAGTCAGCAAAACTCTACAACACGGACAGCACACACGCAACAACAAAAAAGGAGGCGAGGATGGGATTGGGAGAAAGGACATACAGAGCCCTGACACTCGAGTTGCGGACAAGACGGCACCAGATCCAGACAACACCCTTGATAACGATGGTTCCTCCCATGATGGCAATGGCCGGGACGCCGAGCTCGACAATGGTGTGCTCGGGTCCCATAAGCTTATGGATACACTGCATGCCGACCTGGAAGAAACAGGTGATCATGATGATGGAGAATACAAGCACACCCACGGGCTCGAGACGACGCCGGCCGACGGGATAGCTATACTGGTCGGACTGGCTGCGCGAGATGAGGCGCGTGGTGGTCCAGACGATGGCCGTGGACAGGAAGTCGAGGACGGCGTCGACCAGACTGGCCAGGACGGACATGGAGGGCACGCTGAGCACGACGACCAGCTTGCCCAGAAGCAGGACCGTGTTGGCAATCAGGTTGATCCAGATGGCGAGGGTGACGATGGGGCTGTCGCTATCAAGCTCGGCATCCTCGAGCCAGGGGAGATTGGGCTGGGGACCTGAGCCGGAGGCGTTGCTGGACGAGCCGGCCCTGTGGTGCTCGTCATCCTCGTGATGATCGTCCTCGTCGTCGCGCTGCAGGAGGGGCAGAGCTTCGGACGAACGGAAGATGTCCTTGGGGGTACGGTTCTGCTTGGGGGGGCGGCTGCCGGGGCTGTTGGCGTTGTTGGAGTTGTTGGAGCTGCCCCTTATGTCGGGGGTGGGCGCGATGCTACCGTAGTTGCCGTTGCTGCCGGCATTGCTGTTGTCATTGTTGTCATTGGCTTTCAAGGACAGTGGGGAGTCGGACAGCTGAGAATTCGCGTCGTCCTCGGGGATGGTAGCAGGGACGTCGACAGGTCGGTAGGCAGAAGCCTCCAGCTCGGTGGAGTACTCGGACAGGATCTCGTGGGGAATGGTCGAGTCGAGAAGCCTGTCAATATAGAGGTACTGCTCTATGAGCTCGTTGGTGCGCTCATAATAGTTACGTCTATCACGAGTCAGTCTTCCTTCTCTTGTTCTTTCGCATGGAAGCAGGGCATGCGAGTAAGACAAGAAGAGATGGAGGAGAGAAAAAACTCACAGAGGTGCACTCATGGCGTCGAGCTGCTCCTCATCCTTCCAATACCTCTCCCATCGGTAGCGCGGGTTACTCTTGCCAATCAGAATCTTGCTACGCGCCTGGGAACCGTGGAGTAGCTGGTTTAGGCGGTGCTCGTCGTGGATCAGACGCTCTATGTCGTCCTCGGCAGCGCAGGCCTCCTCGTCAGAGGGCGGATGACGGCGTCCGGCGCTTGACAGGCTGGAGACCGACCTCGTCCTGATGAGGGACGCGAGGACACCGCTCCTCGTCGGCAGAGGGTAGTTGTAGTCCTCCGTCACGGAGACGAGGGACGGCGTCGTCGACGGCCGCCGACTATGAAGGCGGGTTGCCGGTGACGTCATGGCGATGGGAACGGTCCTTCGGATAGGGGAGAGGATGGGAAAATAGGGGGGGGGGAGAGAAGGGACAGAGAGAAAGGGAAAGAAGAAAGAGAAGCCGTTGAAGCAGATCCCTTGATGCGATGGCTTAGCACTTTAGTACTCAAAAATGTTTACTACCAGCAATAGCCCGCAGGGTCATTGGACAAGGAGAAACGGGCAAAGTACTCCGTATCGCTTTAGTGCCACCGACCCTCCTCCACCCCTCAAGACGTGGTGGTCCTGGCAAGTCTGGTCAGTCCGTGTCTCCGGAGGGCTTGATGGAAACGAGCAGACAGAGTCCTGTTTTTTCTTCTCGTTGCAGCTTTTGCAGGGAATCAATGCCTGTACGCGGCTAATCCTTAATCGGAAAAGGCTCAGGTTCCACCTCTCACCCACGAACAGTCCCTGCAGCTACGGAGTAATTGCGCATGCATTCAAGGCCAGTCACAGAGCACCGAGAGCATGCAGCCAGCTGTTGGAAGGTACCATGTGGCAGAAGAGCCATTCGGGAGTAAGCGCCGTCTCTAATTTTGAGCACGATACTTCTGGAGATCGATAAGCTGGTATTATCCAATGCTGAGTAATTTGCCTTGAGGTGGTCTGCCCTTCGGCCACTGAGAGGAGAGACCCGCAGTGGCTTATATGCACTCGTATGGGCGACACAATGATGATAGACCAGTCAGGACTTAAGCATAAGTGTGTCTTGCAGCAGCGTACATATATATACAGCTACCAATAGTACCGAGTAATACTAGGTGCAAAGCTGGGAACGACTGCAGCACATTATTACTGGTCAGTCATTTATTGGCTCTCTTATCGGGGGGATCCATCACCGATAACATACCACATAGTACATACTCGTAGTACTCTTACTCGTAGCACTCTTACTCGTAGTACTCATACTCCCAAGTATTATATCTCTCACCTCACCTTTGCTGTCCGTCCTTGTCTCTTTTCCTTCTCGTCTCGCGGCAACCCACATCCTGTTCCCAAGTGCCGAACGCGAAGCGAGGAGGCAGCACCTGTTGCAGCAGCCTGCAAGCTCCCACGTACGCCGTACGGCGTAACAGCGGCTCGCAGCGTCCCTTACGTGCAGCGTCCCTTGCTTGCAGCGTCCCTTGCTTGCAGTGTCTGCTACCGATGCTACCCAACGGTCCCCAATCTGCGAGCAGAGGCTGCAAAACAGCGGGTCTCTCGACACTTACTGCGTCTCGGGTCTCTTTTTTGCCCCGTATCGGAGATCCCAATCATAATTGCAGTCTACCTGCAGCGGCCTTGGCCTGCCATTGTTTCGAACCTCTCTTCTCGCCCTCGACGGGTCCGGACGGGGGAAGCACGTCACGAGCAGTAGTGGCGGGGGCAAAGGCTGGTTGATGTTGCTGCTGTCTGTACCTGCATTACCTGCACGGTCTTAGCTGGTGATCCTAGTGAAGAGAGGAGGGTGTTTCTCGTACTCGTATGTGAAGAGACGGTCAAGTCCACGGCCAACTTTTCTCTCCTCCTCCACCGCCATCACGCTCTCGAGACGTAACGAACTAGCATTTACCTCTTGTTGGGGACCGAGTAGACCGACGTAATTACCCCAATGTCGTAAACGCTGACGGAGGCCGTCGAGACGACACCAGTCACTACCCCTGCCAGGAACGTGAGACGGACGGCCCAACCCACGGGAGATCACAGGGGACGGGGCAGCCACCGGCCAATCCCCACCATCAATTGCCGTGATAGCTTGAGATTATATCGCGGCTCTTTGGGCGGGGAAGGGGTCTGAAAGATGGTCAGGTCCATCAATGCAGTGGACGGTCGGGATTTTTCTCTATTCGCTGAGTTTTTCTTGTTCTGCTTGATACTGCAAGTCGGCTTGTGAGCGCCTGCTGTCAAAGCAAGCCATGGTTATTTCGGCCTCATGGTTGCTGTACTTACAGTGGTAAGCCCAGGGGGGATGGCGAACCCAACTTGCAGATGGCCGGTTCTGGGTTTAGCACTGCTTCCCCCCCCCCCTTTTCTTACCTCCTCTACCCTTCCTCTCTCTCTCTCTCTTTTTTTTTCTTATTCTCCCCTTTACTCCCAAGCAAGTCCATATTGGAGAGTGGCGGTGAGAGAGGGAAGAAGACCGTCGAAGGTTCTTTCTTTCGCCGAAAGAGCTCAGAAGGAAAGGACCGAGAAGGAGTTCCTAGGGAAGGAACGATGTTCCATGGCATTCTCATCAAGCATTCTCGTCGAGGGTGAGGTGCCGGGTAGGCTGGCTGCCAGAAAGATTGAGTGTATCTGGCCGTCATCAAGAGCTCGGATGCTACCACCACCAGCGTAAGACCATAGAGACCGTACCCATTTCAATAAATGACAGGAGAGGCGCTTCAAAAGATATATCATATAATATAGGCGCGGCGTGAAGATGTTGACGTCCTTCCTCAACCCCTCGATCTCGTCCTTGACCTTGGTGTTTTTAACTACCCTATACATACTACCATCCTGGGCCCTCCGCTCAATCGTACGGTACTACTAGGACAGGACTACAGCTACTTCTGTCCTTGACGACGCGACGATGCAATATAGGCCGTCACAATCTCTAGCGTGACTCGGGGAAGTCGTACGTTTGACAGATTCAAGACTGTACCACCTGGCGGCCGAAGGGGTCTATGCCAACATAGCAGAGCAGTTTACACGACGTGAACGACGAACTATATTTTTCTTGGCAATACATGTACTGCACGTATGGAAACCAGTCGTGACGGATGGACCAGACAGTGAGTAGTAGTAGTAGTACCTCCGACAGATCAAAAGAATGATCAAAATAGGACGGATATGGACTGAAAAAAAGAAAGACTATCAAAAGAACCGACCTAAAGAGAACAACAGACAGAAAAAGGAAGAAAACCACACACGTTTGGGTTCAACCGACGTCTACCGTGAGCGCCGAGCTTCATGCCTTCACTCCATTATATTCTTTTTACTATGTATAGAACTGCCGTTACAGGCTGCTGCTGCCTTGGCTTCAATGCCCCTTGCCCAGACCTCAAGAGTCTAAGGCTGCGAAGACCCCCCCACCCACGGGCCACACGATGGATGGCCCATGCTACTGCGTTATAGACTACAACGTACTGCAAGTATACTGCAAGTATACAGTATAGCAGAAGTATTAATAGATGGCGCTATAGCTATTATTTTTATTGTCATATAGCATCTTATACATGACACGGGAGCATTGTCACGACCAACAATCGGATTATTGGGTGAAAGGGAATAGTCGTGATTCGTGAAGGAAACACGACACGGTAGATGTCAGAGACACCACAGACCGTACTTTGGACGTGGTCTGCTGTCCCCGTCTTTACCGTCTTTTTCTCTCTTTCTTGTTATACTACAGGTATTGCTACAGGTATTGCTACAGGTATTGCTACAGGTACAGGTACTTTCAGGTGATAGGTATCAGTGTGTCCTGGCAACCTTTCAAAATAAAGAGATCGAGATCAGGTATAGGGAGACAGGACAGATAGGACAGGCTAGACATGGACGAACAGGACAAGGTTCATACGACAAGCCACCACCCAGCCCTCTCCAATCCCGACGTAGTACAACTGAACCTAAAGGTTGAAAGTGCGCATCCTAATCATGCTCTCCCTCTCCCGTCTGATGACCAGCTCGTAGGCTGTAGGCGGTACAGCTCTCAGACTCCCACGGACCTCTCTCCATGACCTCTCCACGTGTTACCCAAGCTTTTCTTCCTTCTCCCACGACCCCGGGTGGATAAATGAATATTGCCAATGCAGGGAGTACCACCGTCATCAAAGTGACGTAAGGCTACTGGCTATGGGATAATAAACTATGGGTAACAAACTTGAATTTGTCACCCCCCCCCCTTGAAAAATATATTTGGGTAAAAAACCCCCCAAAAAAACAAGCGGAAGCATCGGGGCGTAACTTGTGTTGTTTTATATATAAATTCCAAACGTTTTCGGGGCTTCATTCCTCCCCATTTCTTATCTTCGCCTCTTATGCCTCTCATTTTCCTAGTTTGATCAAACGAAAACCTGCCTTTGGCCATGGCTGACATGTTCTGGTCCGTGCTGACATTATTACGAGTTGATTAGCGAAAAGAGACAGGGAGAGAGAGAGAGAGAGAGAGAGAGAGAAAGCGAGAGAGAGAGCCGGCATAAAAGAAGGGGATTCATTCCCCACAAATAAATACATAGTGCCATGGACGGATACGAGCATTGGGGGTGGGTCCCTTTTTTTCCTTTCTTTTCGGCGCCGCCTTCCCCACCCCTCCATGGTTCCCTAGGGGGGGCGTGTGGATGGAGATGGGAGGAGCGACTGAGAAAAGGAATTATCTGGATCTGGAGAGGAGGAATTGCATCATTGCTACGATGGAGAGAGGAGGGAAGAAGAGGAGGCTGTCTTTGGGGATGGGATGAGAGGTGGCATATTTACGAGTAATGCAGATTGCTACTGAGTAATACTAGTACAGTCTGTTTACTTTATTGGTGGTGCCGGGGGGTTTGGGGGTTGGGGTTGGGGGTTGGTGGTTGGTGGTTGGCCGGGGACCAGGAGAATGACGGAATTAAGAGGCCGGAGGAATGAATGGAGATTGGTAACGATATTCCCCTCTCTGCTAATGTCTTGACTCTCAAGTCTCTCTCTCGAATGGCAATGGATGCCTCGCGGGGTGTGGTTCACTGGCGTCAAGGTATTGCTAGTACTGCTAATATTACCACATTTTAGTCAGGTAAGTGTTACCTTTTTTTTTTTTTTTTTTTTTTTTTTTTTTTTTTTTTTTTTTTCGTGTGTGTATGTTTACACGCAGTTGCTGAGGAAGGAGCAGTGGAGGGAGAGGCAGGTGCGGAGTGAGATGGAAGGTGCGAAGGAATGTTGCCGGATGCACACACGACAACAACAAAAAGGAGCGTGTCCCACCAGTCCAGGTCTCCTCTGTGACCTGTCTGCCTGTATCCGTGGTCGGGTCGAGATCGACGTATCATGACAGAGGGGGGAGTGACAGCATAGGTAGCCCAAGGTAGGTAGTAGCCGATATGACTACCAGTAATCTGTACTGCTCGTACTCTTATCACGGAGTACCAAAAGGCACTGGTGAGAGCGAAACAGTCTGGTCTGTAATCTGCTTTGTCGCTACGGATTACGGTATGACGGATGGTCTTGTGTATTGCATTGCTATTAGCCTGTACGAGTAATACCAAGCAGCCCGGCCACATGGTCGTCTACTGGCATCAATCCACATGTACAGATTAGTATTATCCGTAATACCCAAGGGTCAGCACAATGACGAGCGGTTCCATTGTTGGCAGGGGAAAAGGAGATGATGAGATGCCAGCGCCGGAGCTGAAGAATCTACTCTAGCTGGCGGGTCCACCAGCCATTAAGCCAGTGAGGTACTGCTACGAGTATTCGTACTATACTAATACTGCCATAATTACGGAGCTTGGGAGGATGATGGAGGTCCTAGAGGGAAAGAAGAGAGAGAGAGCGAGAAGAAGACGAGACAAGACGGATGGATGATTTATGTCGTACCTATCTCTCGTTGCAGTGTACCGACCGAGTACGAGTGCTGTATATGATATTATAGCGCAGAGCATCTCTGACGGAAAAAAACAAGACTCCGCCACGTTGCACGGTCAACGGTCACCACCGCATCACACGCGGCGCGGTCCGTATATATTGACGATATGGGACTTGTATTATGCCCATCAATACTCGGTAAGGAGGAAGGTAGAGACGGCAAGAGAGGAATACGATGTTGTGTACGGGGTTAGAGCTGCAGCTACTGCTGCTAATATCACTGCTAGATTCTAGTACATGTACTCCGTACGACCTGTGCACGCATATATATATATATGTGTGTGTGTATATATGTATAATACTCGTACTACTCCATGGACCACACAGGATGCCAACCAGAAACACACTCCGGTCCATAGACCAACAACTCTGTCACTCTGCCCGCTCATGCCGGGCCCAATCAAGGAGCGGAGCGTCAACATGGCACACACACACACACACACACATATATATATATATACTCGTACACGCACACACCGACCCCTGCGTCCATCTTTTTTTTTTTTTTTTTTTTTTCCCCTGGCACTGTCATCCTGCCCCTTTCTAAATTGTTTAGTTTGTTTATATTGCTTCTTTTAGCCACTAGTCCAGTCATAAAATATCCTTGCATCTTGGCGTATTTTGTTTAGTACATGTATCCTAGCTCGCTTCCACCCCTGACCCGGCGGCGAGTATTGAGCCTTGACAGATGTGTATGTCTGATGTCTGATGTGTGTGTGTGTATGTGTGTGTGTGTTGTTACCCGAGAAGGGGAGGAGAATTAGCGGATAGAGAGCGTGGATGGTGAGATAGAATAAAGAAACGTCATACCTCGCAGGCTTTGCATATCCCTCCGAGTCTCTGAGTCTCCCGTCACATCGGGTTCGTTCATCCTCGTATGGATCGGAATGCGGAAAGGGGAGAGAGATGTGGACGATCACCGTGGTTAGTGCGTTGGGCCCGTGCTTAGAGGAAGTTTGGAGCCGATCTCCATTAGAAAGGCGAGGGTGAGAGGTACGGAGTATAATTAGATAGATAGAGAGAGTCAGAGAGTCAGATAGAGAGAGAGAGAGAGAGAGAGAGAGAGAGAGGGAGAGAGAGACGGAGACGAGAATCGAACAAGGAATGGAAAGAAGAAAGCCCGTACCGTACACGATGTGCATTACTTTCTGGTAGTCAGTGTGCATGTGCACTGCATACGAGCTTTTCTGCTCCTGCTATCCTGTAAATACCGTGTTCCTTCTGTTACGAGGCGTTGCCAGCTGAGACTTCCATTTTTGGGGCGGGGCGGCTGCATACGAGTGCTACGAAACGAGTAATCTGTACAGGTAGCAGTAAGTAGAGAGGCGCTACCGGCTAGAGTGTGTACGAGTAGAGACTACCTAGCCTCCAGGTGGGCTTCTACCAGAGCCTGCATCCAGAGCCTGCATCCAGGACTGTATCCAGGACTGTACGAGACATGCAAGTATGGGCAGGTGGGCAGCTCACGGGGCTTACAAAGGTCTCTCCCAGGGACCGACAGGGGGGGTCGTCTAGCGCATTCCGGCGGGGGGTCGGTGTTTTTGGTAGGTCAGCATGTACGGGTACAGTGCCCAGACGTACTAGAGGTCCCACCGACCTCTCTGTCGGCTACCTACTGGGAGCCTGGAGGTCCAGCGTATCTGTATGAACAGCTGTAGGTCCCACTACAGGTGCTAGAGGTATTCCCATCGCACGCAGCGACGCCCCGACAGCAGCTGGTCCCCTGCACCCAGCAGTGAAGGTGGAGCACGGGTGAGCACGAGCACGAGCGTTCAGGGTTCATTTCTCATATTCCATAGCCGTCGCAGACATGTTGAATGTCTCTGCCGACATGCGGAACAATACCCCAATTAGCCTTCGTGTATGGAGCAATACACGCCACACTAGCAACACTGCAGATTACTCGTACTGTACCCATACTGTCAGTCAGAGAAGACCGCCGTCCAGCAAAGGAGAAGCTCCCTCCCGGAGTGCCAATACCTAGCAGCAAGTATTAGTGGTAGTGACAATACCGATATCCTCGTACGACTATAATCTGTACTCTGGTCTCTACCACGTCCCATGCCCCAAATGGCAACAGCCGCAAACCGTCCATGGGCCCAGGCACAGCTACAGCTCCCATCACCCGTCTCTTGCCTCGCCACCATCAACATTACCTACCCACCCACCACCAGCATACCCAACCATCTCTATTCCACCTCGTAATACGGTACATATTACACATTAACTCTTTTTTCTTTTTTCCCCCTTCGTCCCCCTCCCATTACATATCTCCTAAGAAGCCTGACAAGCCTTACTGAGCCCGTCCGTCATCTTTCCTTGGCTTGATTCCATTTTCCCTCCTCCTCCTCCTCCTTCTCCCTCCAACCTCCGCTAGACCCTGCCCTTTTCTTCTTTTTTCTTCTTCTTCTCTTTCTTTCTCTTCCCCACACCCCATTCGCATCACCGTTTCTCTCTTTCGGTTGTTCTTATTTTTTTTTCTCTCTCCTCTCGTTTTCTTCTTTTTTCTACTTCTTTCCAGCGGCCTACGGCATAATCTTCCCATCCTCTCTCTCTCCCACCTCAGCAGCAAAGTCTTGACTGTGTGTGTGTGTGTCTGTCTCTCTGTTCTATCCCACGACTCTCGCTCCCGTGTCTCTCGACTCTTGATTCTTTCTCTGCGCCACGTTGTCCGTTCTCGTCCTCGTGTGTCTCTCCCTCCGACCCCGGCCGCAGCAACACTTTTCCCTTTTCCGACCAGACTACTCTTCTTTTAATCGACAACGACGAATACATACCTTCCCACCCCCCTTCGTTCTGCACAGACAAGCTGGTCAGCTCATAATAGTCCTCGTCGCTGCCTGGGCCACCGCCCTCTCCTCTCTCTCGAAACCGTCTTGACCCGACCGTCTGAAACGCCACCGGATCTACCACACCGCTGGCTTTTTTTTCTTGACCCGCCACCTCAGCCCAGCCGTTGAGAGTTTCTTTCTCTTTTACCGTCGTGACCAGGCCATCCTCCGTCACAAGAGAAACTACCGGTCGTCCCGCATCTCTTCTCTCCTTTTCTCCACATTGCCCTTTGCCCTCTTCGTTGGGCCGGTGACCGCTTGGGGATCTGGATCACCACTTCCCCTCTCCCGTGTCTGGCCTGTCATACTTTGTCGGCCCACTCTACTGTCTTTGGATATCAATGTGAGTCTCACCCTTCTTCTTCCTCTCCTAGACATAAGCACTCTTCGTGTCTTTCCGTCTTTCCGTCCTTCGACTTCCGGAGCCCGTAGCCCAATAGGCTCTAGTCGAGCTCACGAGTCTCTGGCACACGCCCCCCCCCCCCCCCCCCCCCCCCCCCCCCCCAACGTCTTGCATTCGGTCGCGGCCATACCGGCAGACACGAACGCACCTGTCACCCAAAAGAGGAAGAAGAAATAGAAGAAGAAAAGAAAGAAAGGAAGGATGCGACATTTTTGGCCATGATTGGCATGGTGGCTTTGCTGCAACCGTGCTTCTGCTGGGATTCCATCTCCAGCTTGTGCCCTTAACCGCTTTCTCCCCTCCTCTTTCTCTTCCTCTCTCTTTTTTTCTCAGTCGGGGACTTCGCATGCTTGTCATTTGATCTTGGACAAAAACAAACAAACATCCTAACCAACGTCATTGTCATACACTAGCCCCATTGCTCGACCACCTCGGACCTTGAATCCTTGACGACAACGACGACGACACTGCTCTCTCGCCTTCCGCGGCAAGTTTGGCTTAACAAAGCCATCTTGAACGACCGTATCAGAGATCAATAACGGTATTGTCTTCTCGACTACCTCCCGACCGCCGTCATGCCTAGCCGCTTCTCAGCTGCCTTTAGGCGGAAATCCTCTGCCAATCCCGACGAGTTTCAGAGCCACCAGACCATCCCCAGCGAGTCGTCCACCTCGTCTTTTCGAGTTCTCGAGCGAAACCCGGGGCCACCCGGCGGTCCGTCGTTTGATGGCGGAGCTCGTATGGCTCATTCGTCCCCTTCCTTCCACAAACCCACCAACTCCGATTCCCAGATCCAAGATAACATTTTTTCTGGATTGAACACCTACAGGTAAGTTTCCATCACCATCCCATGCCGACCTGAAAGCACCCCCTACGTCTTTCCGTCCGTCACTCCTGTTCAGGCCTCTTCCATTTTCCAATTCCGAAAACCTTTTTTTTTTTTTTCGAGAATGAAGGATGAAACAAGAGAGGTCAATCGGCGTGACAGACCACCGCCAAGCCCTGCACAAGACGGCGGCTGACTGGTATAAGGGGCAGCGGGGGATCCAACACTACAAAAGGTACTTCGACCGACACATCATCCAGGCATAGCAACGTTTCGACTGCGCCCTCATCCGCCGACATGGCAGCACATAATCACGAAGATGGGCGGGGCGCCCCGCGGAATACGAGCAGGACCCAGGACCCACCCGCCCGCCAAGCACAAAAGGGGGGCGCCAGTGGTTTTTTCGACCGTGCTGGCAGGTCACTCTCTTTTGGCATACAAAAGAAGAGCCATGCCTCTCAGACACCATCGAGCGACCACATCCCCGACATGCCTCCTCTGCCTACTCTTCAGCGCGAGGACGAGAATGGCCGGACGCGGGCCATGACGGCCTCTACCACAAGCACCGCCACGCCCCCCAAGATCGAGGAGCAGCACAAGAGTGACCTGGATCTCGGCGGTGACTTCAGCACCATGTTCAACAGGTTCGGCAAGAGAGCTAGCGGCGTCACCATCGGCAGCGACAAGAAGGCCCCCTCGCCCGAGCTCGCTGCCAACTCGTGGGAAGGCCGTTTTTCTACCAGCGCCAACCGCGCCAGCTCAGACGCCCTTTCGCCACAGGACTCATCCTCCACACCCCGACACCAGCCATCTTTCGAGTACGGCTCGGCCAGCCCCGAGGGTGGCGCGATGGAGGACGAGGACGCCAAGTTCCTCGCTGACTCCGTCGCCGCCACCCGATTCCTCTCGGACGACGGCAATCGCCGCAAGTCCCGCTCCAGCATGGCCCTGCTGAACAACGACATCAGCTTTATGAAGAAGCCCGAGCCCGTCTACTCTCCCGTCGAGAACGACGAGAACATGTTTGCCGGCACCAGTGCCGGCTTCTCCCGACCAACGGCCCTACACCCCACCGCCGCCGACCGCCCCGCCCAGCGATCCTCCAGCCCGCCGCGCAACAGCAAGGTCATGACGACGGCCGAGTTTGAGAAGTTCCAGAAGGACAAGGAGCGCAAGCATCTCGAGAAGGCCGTCTACGGAGGCTCGGCCAGCGACGACGAGGACGAGGACGAGGACGAGATCAACTACGACGATGAGGAAGACGAGGAGGAAAAGGCTAAGGAGCAGGTTAGGGTGAAGCGTAGCAAGCAGGCCCAGATGCTGGCCTATCGCCAGAAGAACATGAAGACGACGGGCAACCTCAACGCGCTCAGCGGTCCGGAATCGCCCGCCCTCAGCGGCCGACCAAGTTTCCCCCAGTCGCTCAGCGCACCGCACCTCGGCGGCCTAGCCAAAACTCCCTCGCCCGAGCTTGGTCCTATGGAGGAGAATGATGAGGACGAGGAGGTACCCCTGGCCATCCTCCAGGCCCACGGGTTCCCCTCAAAGAACCGCTCCGCGAGCCGCCTGAGCCACTTTGGCTCCGCCACCAACCTGAACGCTGCCGCCCACCACCAGGCTCAGCTGCAGGCCCAGATGGGCCGCCCGGCGTCAGCCGCCGGCGAGCGCGCCTCGGCCAACATGAGGCGCGCCTCCGCCCTGCCCGCCTTTGCTCGGAACCTGCCCACGGACCCCTTTGTCGGTGCCGGCGTCTCGCGGCCAGCCATGCGGGAGTCGCTATCGTTTGGCAGCGGCATCGGAACGCCCCAGCCTCAGCAGTCGATGCACCCGGGAGGCCTCGTCGGCGTCATCGTCAGCGAGGAGCGCTCCAAGGCCATGCGCCGCGGCAGCCCAAACATTGATGCCCAGCGCTTCGGCGCCAGCTCCATGGACCCCATGGCCACCATAAACCCGGGCTCCATGTACCCCGGCGGAGTGCCGAGGATGCCGCAGGCACCCGCCATGGGCCCTGCCGAGCAGGCGCAGATGCAGATGAACCAGCAGATGACGCAGTTCATGCAGATGCAAATGCAGTTCATGCAGATGATGGCGGAGGGCACCCGTGGAGGCCAGATGCCCCAGATGCCAATGGGTATGCAGATGCCAATGGGCGTGAACGGCATGAATATGCAGCAGCAGCAGCAGGGAGGAAACCTGCCTATGAACCAGTCATACGCGGACCTCGGGGCCACTCAGCAGATGGGCACGCCGCTCATGCAGCCTCGACGCATGGACGCCGGCAACAGGACCATGAGCATGGTGCAGCCACAGACGTCGTCCTTCCTACCCCATTTCAACTCGCCAGGACCCTTGGGGGGCCCGGCGGTGGGCTACACCCCGTCAATCGCGCCTTCCGAGCGCAGCAACGTCGGTCTCCCGGGACGCTACAGGCCTGTGTCGCAGGCTGGCGGTGCGCCTAACGGGCGCGCCAACACACCCAACGGCCTGGGTGGCGCTCACAACGTGAGCTTCAGCGGCGGCCTCGGCGCGCCGCCCACAAGCAGCCACATGAGGGGGCCGTCTCTGCCGACGCTGTCCCTGTCCTCGTACGACGACACCAACAGCAAATCTACCATCCGGGTGACGAGCCAGCTTGCCACCAAGACTTCGTCTGACGAGGACGACGATGAAGGTTGGGAGGCGATGCAGGCCAAGAAGGAGGCGCGAAAGTCTCGATGGAGGATGAAGAAGGTTGGCGAGATTATCTGATCAGGTGATTTCATCCGATCACGTCGAATTTCTTTTTTGTTTTGTTTCAGAGAACCCGAACATCTGATTGCGTCCACGATACACAAATATGTATAATGCCAAAAAAAAAGGGCAGTCCCTAATTCTGATGCAACATTTCTGGTCTATATAATCACCTGTCCATTTCCCCTCCTTATTCATTGTTTTTCCCATTCTCATCTCTTTCAACCATTCTTTTCTGTCTTTACCATTTTTTTCCTTTTCATGTTGGGGGTTTCATTGGTTATTCGGTCATGACTTGGGTCGTCGTTTTCGCAGTTACAAAGTTGCTTCTTTTTTTTCTCTCTCTCATATATACACTTCTTTCTTTGAAAAGAACCTACACCGAAACCAGGGGTATTCTGTGCATTTTGGGCTGTTTTTGTTTCTACGTTTGGCATATTGTTTCTCTCTCTCTCTCTCTCTTGTGTGTGTGTAAATGGTGAAGGAAAAGATGGGAGGATAAGATAAGAAAGAGAAATATCTGAACATTATGGAGGAATAGCAGGCAACTGAACAATGATAGACTATAATTTCTATGAGATAATATGGATATCCATCTTCATATCCCGGTGAGAAGTCCCAAAGTGTTTGGAGTGCAGGCAACGCGTGGCTTATACGAATATCAACAACGGACAGGTTCAGCTGCAGGTGAGCAACGTGGACTGAGTGTGTGATTCTCTCATGTTTCTCTACTTGCTTTTGCTATATCTCTCTTGCTCGATCTCCTACTGGTCAACCCTCAATCTTACCGGCAGCCCACTCCTGTCTCTTGACACCCATCTCCACGGCGGCGGAGCCCCAGTCCTCACCGTGGTTGTGACCCTTGCCGTCGATGCCGGCACGGGCCTTGGCCTGCTCCTCGGTCAAGACGGTGAGGATGCCGAGGATGACGGGGACGCCCGTGTCGAGCTGGACGCGCATGAGGCCGTGGACGGCAGCCTCGGAGATGTACTCAAAGTGCATGGTCTCGCCCTTGATGAGGACGCCGACGGCGATGACGGCGTCGAATTTACCGGTGCTGTCGGCCGTTGCCGTCAGGTCCGTGGTCGAGGAGGCGAGCAGGTCGGTGGCCGAGGGGGTTCCAGATGCGTTGGATTGGATGTTGGACGCCGAGATGAGGCTGTACCATATGTTAGTATCTATGACACACACACACACACACACTGAGAGAGAGAGAGAGAGAGAAGAGAGAAAGAAGAGAGAGAGAAGAGAGAGAGAGAAGAGAGAAAGAAGAGAGAGAGAAGAGAGAGAGAGAAGAGAGAGAGAGAGAAGAGAGAGAGAGAGACAGAGCATGAGTTGAATGGGGCCCGAGGGAGAGAGAAACGAACCGTTGAACAGCTGTGGGGAGTTCCCACGATCCAGGACAGGATTGAACGACGATATTGGACTCCCTGACGCCGGCGGACAGGAGCTTGGCCTTTGCCCCGGACACGAGAGGCTCTATGACGGTCGAGTTCCACCGCGCGTGGACGATGGCTACGCGTAGACCTGTGCCGTCGTGCTGCTGGGGGGTAGGGCCCTTGAGAGACATGGTGAATTGACTGGGGGGTGGGGGGGGGGAGGGAGCGATTCTGTCGTTATTGAGTTGGGGTTGGGAGGTGAATATGGAGGAATATGGAGGAGGAGGAAGGAGAGAAGAGAAGAACAGAAGTTTGCGATGGGAAAAGGGAAGGAATCACGT
This sequence comes from Geosmithia morbida, assembly GCF_012550715.1. NCBI lineage: Eukaryota > Fungi > Ascomycota > Sordariomycetes > Hypocreales > Bionectriaceae > Geosmithia > Geosmithia morbida. The sequence goes on from NW_023336195.1 coordinate 845,977, forward strand.
TTCTATTACTGTAGGCATAATGCAATGGTGGGGTAAAGGGTTCCTGGAGTGCGATTCCGAGTGCGGCGGCGGGGTTTGTCTCGTGCGACTGAAACCCCACATCACATCACCTTACCATACCACCTCTTACTGCATTGCTCCTTACTGCATTGCTCCTTCCTTGTGTGTCGCACCTTCCGTTGTGATGTACACACGCACACGCACACGCACACACACACACACACACACACAAGAGGGGGAGAAGAAGATGAAAAGAGTTGATAGTAAACTATGAGGCAGACACACGCATACGCACACACACATTTACATTTACATTGATCGTTTTCAGCCCTCGTCAATGACTTCAGTATCTGTCCTGAACGTGACGCACGCAGCACTTACATGTATTACAAGCTATTAGCAAAGAGAATAATGCCAGAATGCCCATCTCCGCCCTCTCGTCAGAGACTGTCCGCCTCCTCGGCTCCTCAGTAGCCATATCCACCCCCACCTCACTGGTAAAGGAGCTGATTGAAAATGCCGTCGATGCCGATGCCACGGCCGTCGAGGTCCTCATGGCCGCCAACACGGTCGACAGGATCCAGGTCCGCGACAACGGACACGGCATCGCCACGCAGGATTTGGACTCTGTAGCTCGTCGGAGCCACACGAGCAAGCTGCGCAGCATCGACGAGCTGACGAGGGCCGGTCGCGGCCGCGGCACCCTGGGATTCCGGGGCGACGCCCTCGCGAGCATCAACTGTGTTGCCGGTCACCCGTTGACCATCATCACGAGGACCAACGGGGAGCCCGTGGCCACACGCATCAGGGTGAGACCGTCGGTGGGCGGGACGGAGAGCAGGAGGCCCATCTCAGCGCCCCGGGGGACCACAGTTGTCGTGGAGGATCTGTTTGGGAGGATCCCCGTCCGGAGAGGGCATTCTGTCAAGGGCAGTCGGAAGACGCTAGCTGCCGTGAGAGACCTCATGGTTGCGTATGCGCTGGCTAGGCCGCACATCAGGTTCTCGCTCAAGGTGGTCGGCGAACATGCGCCCTCGTGGGCATACGCGCCTGTGTCGTGGGGCTCCATGCGCGATGTAGTCTTGAAGACGTTTGGCAACGCGCTGGCGTCGCAGACTGCCTCGGCCGAGTCGACACTACTTCCTCCGTGGGCCGCAGAGCGGGGGACAGGAGAGACGATCACGATGGAGTGCCTGTGCCCGCTGGCAGACTGCGACGCAGACGTTGTCAGGGGAAAGGGATGCTATATATCCGTCGATGGGAGACCTATCACTGCCTCCCGGGGGACGGGGAAGAAGATTGCCTCTGTGTTCAGGACGCGGCTGAGCAGGGCCCGTGGGCAGTCAAGGCCGATATCGAACCCGCTCATGTGCTTGAGCATCATGTGTCCAGCTGGGACGTACGATCCCAACATCACCCCACTCAAGGATGAGGTTCTGTTTTCTGATGAGAAGAGCGTTCTTGACTGCTTCGAGGAGCTGTGCAGTCGGGTGTATGCCCACCGCAATGATGCAGAAGAGAGCCATGGCCAAGAACAGAAGCCCGGCCAGCGTGATGATTGTGGTGTGAGGGACGATGAACCGCCAGGTCTTCTCTCCGGAGACGGCTCCGCAGAGCCTACTCCGAACGATGACTCTGACGACGAATTTCCGGACAGCCTGTCAGATATCCCTCAACTTGATGAGCCTGCCGGACTACAGCATGCCACCCATGCACACCGCAGAGAGAAGGGGGCTGACAGGAAGCCCACCGGACCGCAGGCTCCAGCTCATGCCCCTACTCCCCGCAACGGAGGAGGCAGAAACGCCGACCCCGACGCTGAGTCGACCGTCGAAGAGAACATGTCTTACCGCTCCGCAGACATGCGTACAAGGGTAAGGGTCAACATGGCCCGCAACCTCAGCAGCAGGACCGACGAGGACGGCACCGCCGATACGATACCCGTTCGCATCCCTGAAATTCACCCGACACCGACTACGGAGAGGCCTGCTGCAGAGGAGGACGATAGCCGCAAATTCTTCCCTGCTACAGACCCACCGGACATACAGATCGCCACCGACGAGACTGCAGCGCCGGAAAGCAAGCGGGCGTGGCGGGGAGGCCTGACTGGTAGTGACCTTGACCGGAAGGCTGGTATGAACCCGCTCAGTCCCACTCGGGAATCCGTCCTCAACCAGGGGGTTGACGCCTCTGAAGTCAGAGGTAGCGTATCGGGCCTAGCGAACAGCAACCGACACAGCCCCTCCGAGAGACCTTCATCAAGAGCAGGACAGAGGAGGCTCCAGGACAGCCAACGCCACGCCTCTCCAAGCACCTCTCAAGTTCCACGGAGAGCAGGGCGGAGAAGAGGCCGGAACGGCCAAGATGAACGCAGCGAGTCCGTCTACTCCGGGGAAAGTTCACCTGCCCGAAACCCCATGGAAATCGGCCACCTAGGGCTTGACTTCGAAGCTGTCCCCGAGACGCCACGTCCGCTTCCGCTGCAGACGCCTCCCCAGTCAGACCGACGGAGACCGATGGGGATACGGGCCCCGTTCACGCCGCCGCTGCCGAGGGCGCACGGTGGGAACGGCCGCACCGATATACGAAACGGCACTGGTGACCCCGGAAGGGGTGCTCGCGTGGACTTGGAGCCGACGAATCGGGTGTCCCTCAAGCCACGGCTTCTCGACTCGGATACCAAGCCGGGAATTCGGACGATTGCAACGGGGCGATTGAGAAGGAGGAGAGGAACAGGATCAGATGGGCTGCTGCCGGACGACGACGACGACGACGTCGAGATCAGTCCTTACGATGCGCTGGCGGTGCCGCAGCTGGATCATGCCAGACTCGTACATCCAACTGACGGAGGCAGCGACCAGGCTCGGACCTGGGGAAGCGCCCAGTCAAGCCCCAAGATGCAAGGTGTGCCTCAAGGTGGCCCGCAGTGGTCCCACGCCTTGCAGACACTGCTGATGCGAAGCCGACCGCCCAGCCCAGAGCGCGAGCCAAGCAGGGCATCGGAGCGGGAAAGATCACACGGCGAGCTGAAAAAGGGGGACGCCGACGATGGCGGGCTACAGGAGCGAAGGAGTTCAGAAGCCAGCACGGGTGATTCTGGGGATCCCAGGCAGTACTATGTCAGACATGAGAGATTGAGGAAGCAGGGGATGGGCCAGAGGCTGCACTCGAGGAAACTTCCGCTGGAGACGCCGCTCGACGGCGGAGCAGGTACAAGCCTGCTCACGACGACGTTGGACGTATCGGTGGATGACGTAGCCAGGAGGATGACGGATACGATTCACGAGGAGGAAGAGACTACGGACGAGAGCGATGCAAGCCGACCGGGCCCGCTTTCATTCAGAACGATGAGAGACGCCTCCCAGGTGGAGAGGCGGTTGAGGGATGTGATTGACGGGTGGGCTGCAGAGACGCAGGACGGCCAAGATGCGCGTGCCGACTATAGGCTTCAGAAGCAGGCCAAGGGGGGAAGAAGATGACATGTACGGATGGAATGACGAAGGTCAATGTGATGTGTGCGTGAGAGAGAGAGAGAGAGAGATGTGAGAGTTTCAGAAGAGGTGCGTCTTGCTACATATGAACGGGCCAAGTGTGGGGAACATATTACGGCACCGTAGATGTTCTGTCTCCTCTCCTCTTCTCTTCTCATCTTTTCCCTTCTCTTCTCTTCTCTTCTCTTCTCTTCTATTTTCATTCTTGTTCTAATCTGCTTACATTCGAGATTTGCATCGCAGCATCATGCCAGCGGCTGAGGTAAAAGAAGAAGGACGAGGACGAGGACGAGGAGGGGGAGAGGGGGGGACCTTGTCAAACGGGGTGATAGAGTGGTGATGATCAGTACAATCGCGGTGACGGCGCATACACGACGGCGACTTCATGTATTTCCTGCATCGCATCCCTTTAGATTTTTGCTAGTAGCATTACTACTCGGTAAGTTGTTAGAAAAGGCTGACCGAACCGATGGGCACCGTCCGTATCAACAATGGCATTGACATTCTGCCCGATGACATGACTGTCGAATCGTCTACATACACGTCATGGTATACAGGTGTGTGTGTAATTGTAAGATAAGCGGCGTTGTGCCACCGACCAGCCTTTTTTTTTTTCTTCTCCTTTCCTTCCCTTTTTTCTTTCCCCCCCCTTCTTTCTTTTCTCCTTCTTCTTCTTCTTTTCTTTTCCCAACATATATATATATAGTATAGTCTCGATTATAGATTGATAGGGTAAGGGGGGAGGGGAGTCTATTCACGTGATGGGTAGTATCAGCTAACGATACCGATACAGCTACGTAGGGGGTAGTTCTATGTAGCTATGAGGATGTTCGCATACGTGTATATCTGTATCACGACAGGGAAAGATGCAGCCATGCAATTAGACGGCCTATCCGTATAACAATACAACAAGCCCACAGTGGCGCAGCAGCGTCTCTGTGCATGTCCCCGAGCCGTCAACCGTCTCAGCCTCTCACTCCATGGCCTATAAGGGGGATCCGCCCAGGGGCAGTGGGACTCGGGACAGCATCGGGGGGGGGGGGGGGTGCGTGTTGAAGCCTGAGTTTCTGGTTGACAAGGGAAGGAGCTGGGAAGTGGTGGGAGTACATGATACATGTGATGATATATACATGTACTCCGTACGAGTATGACAGGTGCGACAAAAACTACGTAATGCTAATTGGTGGTGGTAGTATTAATAGTAGTAGTAATATTAGTTGGCAGCAGCAGCAGCAGCAGCAGCGGAGTAGTGGCAGCAGCAGCAGCAGCAGCAGCGGAGTAGTGGTGGCAGCAGCAGTACAGATAGCGGGTAGTGGTGGTAGTGGTAGTGGTAGTGGCAGTGGCAGTGGTAGTGGCAGCAGTAGCGGTAGCAGTAGCGGTAGCAGCAAGTATTAATAGCAGCCGTCGTGATAGTGGTGTTCGTAGTGATGGTGGTGTAGTGATGATAGTGAGTGCTCGTACGAGTATGGATGGCAATACGTGCGTGCAGTAATATGATGCAACTCCGTACGGAGTGATCTGTCTTCCATCCTCTGAGCCGTACTCGGTATCGGATCTCCATTACGGAGGGAGCATCAGCATATGTCCCCCAGGATTGACGCCGTGGGATTGACGCCGTCGCCGTCGTCGCCTTCGTCTTCGTCGTCGTCTCGGCGCCTGGCAACAAGCCTGGTCCCTCATCACCATCAAGGCTAGAGATGGAGAGGTGTCAGAGCCAGCCATCCATCCATGGCGCGCCCGCGCTCCCCCCGTATCCCTTGCGCTCCCTCCCCTCTGTACGTGTGGGTAGCGCGTGTTTCTTATTCTGTCCCCATCCCATGGGCCGTGGGCTGCGGCCCATACGACGTGGCTAAGTCGGTAGCTGTACAGAGTAATCCGTACATTACATGTATAGCTGCCGTAGGTCTTGAAATACCTTTATACCACCAGCATCTCAACTTGCCAAGCGTTGAGCTGGCCCAGCTTTGGTACCCGGAAACCGACGATTCAGTCCAAGCTGATGAGCTCCGCCCCTTTCTCTCCCTCTCCCTGTCCCTCTCTCTTCTCCTTCTGCGCTCTGCCGATGGCTTGGTTCCTCTTCCCCGCCACCACCACCACCACCACCACCACCACCAACCACCCACCAACCGACCGAACCGCGCGCATCTTTTCTTCTTCTCTTTTTTTCTTCCTCTCTCTTCTTTTCTTTCCTTCTCCTTCCTCCCCTCCCACCATTTCTTCTCTTCTTTCCATTGTGGTTCTTCTCTAAAACTTGTTTAATTTCCATTCCTTCTTGTAATACAATCTCTAATAATAACACACACGCACAACAGACAACACACACACACACACACACACACACACCACCGACAGTCGTCCCCGACGATCCCATCTCCACTACAGTACAGGGGTCCCGCGTCCATCCTTCGTATCTGACAGACTTGCCTGCGCTTTAATACCATTCTATCATAAACGGGGGAGAGGGACTCTTTCTTTTTTTTAGTTTTTTATTTTTATTTTTTTTTGGATGACACGCTTTGGGAAGAATTCTTGAAGAACAATCATAGAAGATACAATCATACACACACACACACACACACGCGCGCGCGCTCACCTCTCAAAGAACTTAACCCTCCATCCACCCTTCAGGATGCTTGGACTGTTCTGAGAAGGAAGAAGAAAAAAAAAGAAAGGAATCCCGCTGCTCTTTTTTTCTTTCTTTCTAGATCAAGAGAAGAAGAGGAGAAGAGAGAAAGGCGAGCAGATGCGCCTTCGATCATCCTATCTGCCTGCTTCGCTGGCTCCCCCTGCCTGTGATGACGACAACATCGCGTCCCCAACCGCCAGAGTATCTCTGTCGAATCCCATCGAGCTACCCACACATGTTGACGACGACGACGACGACGACGACGACGGCAGCAGCAGCAGCAACAGCGACATGACAATCACGATGCTGGAAGGCTCAGCCGCCGATGCCTTCATCGGCTGTCAACACAGCAGCGGCACCAGCGGCAGCAGAGGGCCGCGACGGCGACAACGACAACGACGACCGCCAAATGGTATCGCCATCCCGACCACCACCAGCACCAGCACCACCACCGTGCCTCTCCTCCTCCTCGCCCTCCTCCTCGCCCTCCTCACCCCGACCGTTGCCGCCGTCCAGATCCCCTTCACCAACTGCCTGTCGGCCGAGTACAGGTTCAACAAACCCCGTCCGCTGCAGTGGGAGCCCCTGTACGCCGACGCCGTCTTCGACACCGAGACCGACAGCCATAACCTCCGCCTCACCATCTGGGGCAACGTGAGCGGCTCCGTCAGCGATACCACCCTCCCCGCCGCCAACAGCCCCTACTGGCAGGACGACAACGAGACCGAGGGCAAGATCGTCCGCTCGCCGGACCCCGACGCCGCCGATGCCAAGGCCACCACCCTCTATCGCAAGGTCGACATCCTCACCTACCAGCCCTGGAGTCAGGCCGTCGACTTCTGCACGGAGGCCTTGGTCAACTATACCTGCCCGCTCAGTCCAGTCTTTAGCCCGGATGTGTAAGGATAACCAACCCCCCCCTCCCCCCCTTCTTCTTCATTCTCTCTCCCCCTCCCTCTCTCCCCCTCTCTCCCCCTCTCTCCCCCCCTCTCTCTCCTCTCCCACGGGAGGGGAGGGGGGAGAGGTCACGGAGCCGACGGCAAGACAGACGAGTACTAACCCGGATGAGATGATGGCAGCCAGGAACCATATGGCCTTCCCTCCTTCAACCTGAGCCACGACTTCTACTCCTCGTACGCCTTCTCCACCTTCAACCCGACCCTGATCGTCATCTGGGGCGACAGGGCCGCCACCGACATCGGCTGCATCTCCGCCTCCATCACCCCGGACCTCGGGAGGCTGGCCCAGCTCGTCCGCTTCCTGCCGCTGCTCGTCCTAGCCCTGACCGGCGTCGCCGTCGTCTTCGCCGCCGTCTACAGCCCCTGGGGCAGCACGAACGTCTTCCACTGGACCTCCAACTACGGCCGCGACGCCGACCTGCTCAGGCTCGTCACCCCGGGCTTCGGCGACTGCCTCCAGTACATCCAGTTCGTCGTCCTGACCGGCGGCCTGGGCCTGAGCTACCCGGGCTTCTACCAGCCCATCGTCAGCCGCGCCTCCTGGGCCGCCCTCATGTTCGCCCAGAGCTTCGTCAAGCACGCCGACCCGTGGGAGCCCGTCGTCGACGGCGTCTACGTGACCGAGGCCCGCAACGGCATGGCCAGGCTGGCCCAGCTGGCCGGCATGGCCGAGCCCGCCGACGTCTGGGCCGGCATGATGGTCTGGCTGTGCGTCATCGTCCTGGCCGCCACCGTCCTCGCCCAGGCCGGCTTCCTCGTCCAGTGGCTCCTCCGCTTCCTGTCCAGCACGCCCGAGGAGGACCTGCGCGCCAAGAACCTGCCGTTCTCGGTCGGCAACGTCATCCGCATCGTCTACAACTACTTCCTCCTGCCCATCATCTCCCTGTCCACCTTCCAGCTCGTCGTCGCCGACGAGTCGCCCTCCTTCGCCGTCGCCCTGGCCGTCGTCACCATCGTCGCCCTGCTCGTCTTCACCGCCTGGTCGCTGCGGCTCATCATCACGACCAGGCCCAAGTCGGTCCTGTTCGACGACCTGCCCATCGTTCTGCGCTACGGCCCGCTCTACAACACCTACGAGGACCACTCGGCCGCCTTCGCCCTGATCCCCGTCGTCCTCACCTTCGTGCGCGGCATCGCCATCGGCGCCGTCCAGGCCAGCGGCATCGCCCAGGTCGTCCTGCTGGCCATCTGCGAGATCATCCAGACCCTGACCATCCACGCCTTCCGCCCCTTTGGCCGCCCCACCTCGATGAACGCCTACCACACCGTCTTCTCCGCCCTGCGCTTCGTCTCCCTCATGCTCATGGTGACCTTTGCCCCCTCGCTCGGCGTCACCGACGGCCCCAAGGGCTGGATCGGCTACGCCATCCTCGTCCTGCACGCCGTCGTCCTCACCCTCGGCTTCTTCGTCAACGCCCTGCAGACCATCGTCGAGGTCGTCGCCCTCATGCTGGGCGCCGGCGGCGACGACGACCGCGGCCTCACCAGGGGCGGCCTGTCCAAGATCTTCGGCATGCGCCAGCTCTCGCGCCGCGCCACCCCCCGCGACGGCCCCTCCCGGGCCAGCCAGCTGTCCACCGCCGCCATGCTCGACGTCGACGACGGGGCCAAGACGGGCTACTCCATGCCCGGCGGCCGCCTGAGGAGCTCCTCCGGCGCCAGCCTCGGGGCCATCCTCCTGGGCCCGGCCGCCCACCGGAGGACCGGCTCGGGCCTCGACAGCCCCGACATGTACGTGAGCCACCCGGGCCAGCGACCGGTCGACAGCGCGAGCTCCTACGCCCCCGGCACCCCGGGCGGCACGAGCACCTTCTCCTTCCTCACGTCCGCCGCGGTCTCGAGGACGCAGAACCCGCCCCCCGTCCCCGAGGCCTCGGACCCCTACTACAGGCCCCCCCGCCGGCGCAGGGACACCCTCCCCGGCTCCCAGCAGCCGGACGACTGCGGGCACGGGGACCCCGCCAGCGCCGCAGCCGCCGCGGGTGCGGCTGCCGGGGCTGCCGGGGCTGCCGCCGGCGCCACCACCGCCGGCGCCGCCTCGGCCGGCGCCACGGACTCGAAGCGTCTGAGCGCGCCGGGTGACGCCGCGGATCTGCCGGGCGACATCTCCCGGGGCGCCACGCCCGCGCCGGCCGCCAACCCGGACATACTCCCGCCCAACCGACCCGACTACTCGACACGCGAGGTGGACTTCTACTACGGCGTGCGCGGACCCGCCCTCAACTCGGACGGACCGGGCCGCAAGCTGGGCACCGGGCCGGCCGACCCTACCGGCCCCGTGGCCACGGCATCGGTCTGGTTCCGCAGCATATTCGGCGGGAAGACCAAGGAGAAGGGCAAGGGATTCGAGGTCGTGCGCAGCGCCCGCATGCCCCCGGACATGGCACGCAACGGCGGCTTCGGCGACGAGACCCCCCCCGAGGGTATCCCCGTGGCCATGGGCGTCCTGCGCAACGGACCCATCGAGTCGGATGACGACGACGACCGCGGCGGCGACGACCGCGCGGTGGCCCAGCAGCAGCGCTCCCGCTCCCACTCCAAAGCCCAGTCCCAGTCCCAGTCCCGGTCCCGGTCCCGGCCCGGCAGCAACAGCAACAACAACCCGGCAGCCGCATCACGGCAGCGCAAGCCAGACGGTCTGCTGACGGACGACGGAAGACCCCGTCCCGGCGACGACGACTCGGACGACCCGGTCAGCCCGGTCAGCCACCACCACCACCACCACCACCGCCACGACGACGACGACCCGCTACGCGACCCCGTCAGTCCCATCTCCATATCCGACTCGGACGACCCAGACGAGCAGATGCCGGCCTCGCCGGCCTCGGGTCCCGAGATCCCGCGGAAGAGCTCAAAGAGGCACTCGGCACTGATGGACCATCCGAGCGTCCCCGCCCCCGTCCCCGTCCCGGCCGCCGCAGCCGAAGCAGCACCACCCGCCCGACCGCTGACCGCGGGCCAGAACCAGACCCGCCTACCCTTTGAGCACCACGGATCTCAGCGCTCCGCCAACGCCGGCTCGTCCCGCTGCGGCGACGACGACGACGACGACGACGACGAGGACTTCCGCCCCCTGTCGAGGCTGCCCAGCTCCAGGAGCGACAGACCCGTCAGCTTCGGCGTCGTCTCGCAGAGGAACCCGGCTAGGGTGGACCCGGCGTTCTCCGACGTGGATATACTGTCTAGCTCCGCAGAGGTGATTGATCGGGGGAGGTGATTGCTCTCGGTATACCGCATTGTATTGTTATAATTCATCATCCTTCTCTTTTCCTTCTTCTTCTCATGTTTTCTCTCTCTTTCCCTCTCGCAATTTCTCACATTTTCTTCCTGTCTGATTGAGTGGATAGATACGGAATGATTCGGTGTTATTGGCGTCTGTATTTTTTAACATGGGGGCTTTTCTTATGCCATTTTTGGTCTTCCATACTCTCCCCCCTCCTCTTCTTCATCTCGTCTTTTCTTGTCTTTCACTCCTTTTTTTGGATCTTTTTTTTTTGTCATACAGCGACGGCGTAGTTTGTTCCTCTTTTATTTTTTATTTTTTTGAAAAAAGTTTCTTCTTTCTCTCTTATTAATTTCCTTGAGAATAGCTCAAGGTAGGATTAAAGAGGACATAAAATTGGTATCTGCTTGTATAAACACCAGCAAACGCCGCATAATGGAAAAAAAGTATCTAGTTTAAATGGGCTCCTGAGACTGAATCAGATGAGGACATGTCTCCCGTGACGACGAGAAAGTCAACCGAGGAACGGGGTAGTCCTGTGAGGACGACGATGGGGTCTCCACGGGCAAGGACCTCGGGTCAGCTTCGACGGATCCAAGTGCTTTGATACACTGGCCTCTTGAACTACTGATTATCCTTCTCCTTCTCCTACTCCCTGGTATAATTTCCTCCTCCTCATCTCGACAACCTCATTCTCGCCTCGTGTGATGATTCCCTCCATCACCCTCCAGCTCGTGTCCCGTTGCTCTCGGTATATGATGCCTCTGTCAGCCAGCACCCCCAGGGCCGACTTTACCCACGAGTAAGAGTCGAAGCCTGGGGAGGCCAGCGGCACGTCGACTAGGCCCATGAGGGAGGAGATGTCGCCACGTCTCTTGCGGACTACGGTGGTCCCGACCTGGAACTTGTCTTCTATGCTCTGCAGGTACGTGATGTCAAAGCCCTCCACCATCTCGATCCGGAGGAAACCCATCCGACGGACAGCGTGGAAGAAGAAAGCCTGGTCCGTCTGCCTGTCCACGTACCAGATCGACGTGTGCCTATACATGCGAAGGTTCACGGGTTCCCCCTGGCTAATAGCCACCCAGACCTCCCACCGGGAGAAAGTCGGGGGCATGATGATTCCGGGTAGAGTGACTGTGTGACTGTGCTATCTCTCTCTCTCTTTTTCTTTTTCCTTTCCCGGCTCAGGCGAGGATGAGGATGGGATGCAGTCGGTATAACCATCATAAAGGGAGACCGCCTCTTACACTCTTATATATATATATGTGTGTGTGTGTGTGTGTGTGTGTGTATGTGCAGACACTCCAAAGCGTGTGACTTCAGGTCGAACTGCATCACTGCGTCGCGGAACGGCCTGCTACACCATGAAAGACCCATCGCCGCCTTGCATTCAGTCCTTCACTTCCCGTGACGCCGCTTACGGGAGTGACCTGACCCGGATGAGCGGGCGGTTAGGTATCTAGGTAGGTGACGAGATAGGGATGCTGCCACTCTTCTCAAGCGCACGCAAGACGGTTGGAACTTGATATCAATATGTACAATGTGTATACAGAAAGATGGAGTTGAGCAAACAAGGAGAACGGACCACGGTGGGAGTGAATCGAGACACTCTATACGGTCGGCAATCTTCAAAGTCTCTCGCCAAAAAACAAGACCCCCCCCCCAAAACGGCTGGCTGCATTGTTCTGTTCTCAGATTCACAGACATACGATGGAGAGGATGTTGATGAAAGAAAGATGGGCCCCCCTCGCGAGTCCAAAGCAGAAGCCATTGTTGATGCTATCCGCACCACGTCCGCCCGCGTTGACTGCGTACTGCGTTGACTACATTGACTACGTCGTCTGCATTGACTGCATCAGCTGCACTGCATTGACGAATTCATTCACACAAAAAATGCATCAAAGATGTAGACAAGGTATATATCGACGTCAGCTGTATTGCGTTTCTGCATTCCTTCTGGATTTGCTCCAAGGTGCCATCGTAGGGCCTCTCATCTTAGCCACACACCCCGTTTCGCAGTCCCTTGAGTTGATGCTGATTGCGTTCCGGCTCGAGGCCAATATGGATAGGTTCTGTTTTGGGGCAAAGGAAAGCGAGGACGAATGTACGAATGTATTCCGAGGTAGAAAAGTCAAAGGCATTGGTTCGTCTGGGACAGGAGATGCAGCATGTGCCGGGTCTTAATCGGCCCATCGCTCGCATCGAGTGAATCAATGACAGCCACAGTATTCAACGGCAGTGATGCCTTGGTTAGCTTAGCTTTCTTATAGGTTTGATGACAAGCTTGTCCAACTGCTCTCCCGGAGCTCTGTTGTGGAATGTAGGATCTGCGTCGATTTGGGTCCGAGCATCCTGGTCCAAAGTCCGGCAGCCGGCGGGCGAGCTGAGCTGCCCAATGTAGGGAATAGGAGAGCTTCACGGCTACCGTCACCTTCTCCTCTCTCGAAGGAGGGGGTCCCATGCTTGGTGAAGCTCCGGACTATCGACCTAGCCACGGTTGGCTTGCCAGTTCCCCGGTTATCCCGTTCAGCCAGAATCAATCCTTGCCGCCGCAATCCTGACTCCAACTCTGTACCAGGTCAAGGAACTAAACGCGAGTGCCTTCGAAGCGTTGCGGATCCTCAGAGCTGGCATGTTCGTCAAAACCGACTTGATCCACTACCCCCGGATTTTGCCATGACGATTCGAAGGCGGCCATCGTTTATGATTGGAAAACACAAGAGCAGCAGCAGAACCTGGATATGTCAGCACGTAGATACGTGCACTCTGTGCATGCCAAGGTCCGAGGATATGATGCTTCAATACCTATCGAGCTTGGCCACCTCGCTTTTGTGCCAAGGCTACGTCGGCCTTCTTGATAGGTTGTTCTGCAATCATCTGGAATCTGGGAGGATGAAGAAGAAGAAGAAGAAAGAGAAGAAGAAAAGAGGCAGGAGCTACCAGGATCGAGCCCTTCATTGTTTCTACATCATGCCTATCCCGCTCGCTGGTGAGAAGTGCAAAAGGCACGTACAGAAACAAGAAGGGTTGACCAAGCGTGTCCGATTAGACTGAGCGACTGGCCTCTTGCCTAGAGATAGGGACGCGATGATGATCATGATGGCAGGCAACACGTTGACCAGAGATGGTGTGCGAGGTAGCAGCAGGATGGTGATGATGGGGGGAGGAGATGCATCGGTATCGAGGATGGGTCGTCGTGTCAGGACAATCTGCATGCAAAGAAGGGGCGCTTATCCAGTTGCCGCTCTCCAGATCGACAGGGCTCCGCGGTTCGTTGGACGAGTTCTCTTGTAGAGATGGAATGTAGGAATCGTCTATCAACATGGGACAGGCAAATCCTTCAAGTGTAAATTCCAGCACATACCGCACGAGGAAGATCCGTTGGCCAAAAACAATAATCAACTTGGCAGGATCTCGGTTCCCCCCTCTCCTCCCCCCAATTTTATATCATGTTGTGGTTAGATTGTTCCTGCCACCAGAGGGCCGCCATGAAGAATCTACATGTACCTCTCTACTTGACGCCGACAAATCCCAGGCCAGCCCTGGCCTTCTTTGCCGCCCTCTTGAGTGCTTGCTCCTCGGCATCGGTCCACTTGACGCTCAGCTCGTCCCACTTCTTGCCGGGGGTGTTGTACTCCTTTCGCCACTGGGACTGCATCTGCTGCAGGCGGGCCATCTCACGAGGGTCTCCAGAGCCGCTGTATACGATAAAGGCCGTGCAGGGCGGTAGGGACTCGTGTATGCGCTTCAGACGACCCGAGAGCCTGGCTACGGCTCTGTCGAGCGAGTCCCCGTCCGGCTCGGGCGCCCTCGCCTGCGGTCCGCCGTCGCTGCTGCCGTTGCTGGCGGCGTCGACGCGATTCTTGTTCCACCACCCCTGGAGGGCCTCGAGCTCGCGCATGCGCGCCCACACAAAGTCGACGCCGCCACCACGGATCTCGAGCCCGTCCGGGTCCCCGTTGACGGCGCGGATGACGTTGGCCGTCACCTCCTCGTCGTCCTTGCATCCGAGCTGGTACGTGGCTCCCGCGCCGGCTCCCTTGGACGGCTGGCCCCAGTCGACGGCCGCGCTCGTCTTGCCGACCTCCAGGCCGCCGACGGCCGCGGCCCCGCCCTGGGCCTTGTAGGCCGTGCCCGCCCGGGCCAGGCGGCGGAAGATGTTCTCGCCCTGTGAGTCTGACGTGCCCCACAGCTTTCCCTTCTCGCACTTCTGCTTGACCAGGTCGAGGCACGTCTTGGCGTCCTCGATGCTGTTGTGGCCGCTGGCCCCGGCCTTTTGGATCTCGCGCGACAGGTATTTCTGCGCCAGCCACTTGAGTGATGACTTCAGCGGCGGGCCGCGCGGGTGGGGGAACAGGATGGATGTGTCGACAATGAACGGGTGCGCCAGCTTGATGGCCTTGGTGTCCGACTCGAGCGAGTGGCCTACCAGGATCGTACGCGGGTGCAGTATCTCCACCAGCTTCTCCTGTATGTCGCGCAGCGTCGTCGTGACGGGCGCCAGCATCTCCTCGGTGATCCCCGAGAAGCGCGTGACGTAATCAACAATGGGCTTGTCCGGCTTGACCAGCTCATCCAGCACCACCTCGCCTGACCAGTTGACGATGCTGATGCGCGTCAGCGAGAACTCACTCTCCCCCGTCATGCACATCTCGCAGTCGAGAGCTAGCACCTCGCGACCCGCCGTGATGCTGCCCTGCTGAATCTCACTCTCGGGCACGTCGCCGTCCTCGATCTCGTCAACCTTGGTCACGGCCCATCCCTCGGGTGCCTTGAATGCATCCCGCGCCTCTCCCTCTGGCAGGAGAGCCGGGTGGATGACGAATCCATTGTCCGCCAAGTCGTCGACGGTGGCTATGAATTCGGTGATGCGCGTACGCTCATTCTTCCACCCCTGGGGCTCAGAAGCAGGCCTCACCCCCGACCCCTTCTTGTTCTTATCCCTCGATGGCACTGTCAGAAAAGCCGTCATGGGCGAGTGCATCTTCCCGTGCTTGTCATCGCCCGGCGTCTTGACGGGCCACAGGTGTGGGAACATGTCGGCGAACGGCTTCAGCGCATCGGGGAGATCGTCCTTGACCAGTTTTCGCGGATAGTATTCGTCGGGGGACGATGGGAAGCCGTGATCCGGTGCCTTGCCAGCCTCCCTCTCC
Source organism: Geosmithia morbida (assembly GCF_012550715.1). Lineage (NCBI taxonomy): Eukaryota > Fungi > Ascomycota > Sordariomycetes > Hypocreales > Bionectriaceae > Geosmithia > Geosmithia morbida. The sequence goes on from NW_023336195.1 coordinate 861,432, forward strand.
CTCTCCTCCTCCTCCCTCTCGTACTCCCGCATCCTGTTGAATGCCGCCAGGTCCACGCCCGCCTTGAACATAGCCTCCTCGAGCCCAGGAACCATTATGGACACAATCTTCCTAAACTCGGGCCTGTGCGACACAGCAACCCATTGCGGGCCCGCTCCGTCGGCGAATATGTACGTCACCAGGTCGCGCAGACTGTTGACGTTGATCTTGGAGTTGAGCCGGGCGTTGGGCGAAAAGGTAATGGACGGGTAGCCCTTGCCCGGTTTGGGCAGCTTCTTGGCCTTCTTTTTCGGTCGCGTGATGACCTCCCAGTCTCCGCCGTTGTCACCGCCGCTCTCCTCGTCGTGCGTCTTGGCCCGCTTGAGGCTCCCGCTTCCGTCGCTCTGACCGCTGTCGTTGGCGGCGGCGGCAGATGCTGCAGCGGGGCCCGTCGTCGGGCTGGTCGGGCTTGTCATGATGTCGGAGATGATGTCCTCTGATAAATGTCGTGAATTCGTCGTTGACCGGTTCTCTCCCCCCTGCTCGTTCCCAGACTGCACCTTGAGGCGGCTGGCTAGCCTTCCGAGGGACGAGTGTCTTGCGCGCTTGACTTTTCGCTTCAGACCTTTGCCCATGCTCCTCCTAACTGGCGACAGTTGGTGGCGGGGAGGCAAGAAGTTGGGGAGCGGTTGCTATGACCACGTTTCTCGTACAGCCGTGAAACAGGGAAGTCGAATTCGGTCGCTTGGCACGTTGCGCAAAGGTCAACGCATATCTAGAGGAAGATTGTCTGGTGAACCAAAAGCTTAGCCAGCTTCTTTGCTGTTGAAGGTTGCAACCAACTTTTTTTGGGTGATAACAAGTCTTATCTTATCGGATAAGCGCGGGCCTCCCAGTGGTGTAAGAGGGAGCGGCAACTTGAAGATAAATGTTATAGTTACAGTCCTTGTTCTATGGAACAAATACCAATCATATTTATTATGTCTTGATCTTTGTGGTTTTTTTCTCTTCCTCTCCCAAGTTCTCTATATTTATCGTTTGTCGTATGTGTTTTGTCTCATCACTACTACTAGGTATGATTACTAGTGAACAACACTCACGCACTCCCGAATTCGCCTTTGAGCACCTCCATGCCCAGTTCAGACAGGCCCTTCATGGGATCGACAACGGCAAACTTGAAGAAGGCCTCTGACTGCGCGTCGCGCGGGTTGGCCGCCCATGTTCTGATGAGGGAGGTCTCACCCTCGCGGCCAGGCAACTGGCCTATGTCCTGGAGCATGTCGTAGGCATCCCTGGTGAGCTCCCACTGGCGGGCGAGCCCTCCCTGGGGCGCGAGCTGGAGAACCATGATGAGCAGGATCTGGCAGAGAGAGACCTGGTCGATGTATCTCAGCGTCTCTCGGAGCTTCCTGTCGACGGCGGGGCCGCCGACGGCCCTGGTGCCGGCGCTGCCACCGCCGTGAGCGTCGTCGTCATAGTCGATGGCGGCACCCGAGGCAGCCGTGTTGGAGAGAAGCTTGGCCACGAGGAAAAGGCCCTTGACGCGGATCGGGTTGAAGGGCGGCTTGTATCGGTAGGCGTCGCAGGCCGTGGCGGCCAGGCAGGCCGTGGCCAGGGCGGCGGGCCAGTCCTGCCGGTCCGCGTGGAGGACGGCGATGTCGACGACGAGCTGCGGCAGGGGCGATACGGCCCACAAGTCCAGCGAGACGAGGGGCTCGCAGGCCAGGTAGCGGGCGCGCAGCATGGAGGTCTGCGGCGTGGGCGTGCTGGACTTGACGATGGAGTCGCACTGAGCCGTGGCCTCTTCGGAGATGGCACGCGCCGCGTCCGCCCTGCCCGCCTTGTTGGTCACGGCGGGGTGGGCGGCCACGTTGGCGACGTCCGGAGCCACGCTCATGCCGTTGATGTCAGTCCTGGGAGACGCCGCGCACGCCTGGTACACGTTCAGGTCGTCGGTGCAGCGGAGACAACGGCATTGGAAGTTATACGTCTCCAAGGCGTGCCTGCGCGACGACCTAGGTCGTGTGTAGTCTGGGAGAGGGAGGGGGGGGGAGGTGAGGAGAGGTAGAGTTAGGAACATACGAGGGATGGGCTGTGGTAGGTGAGCTTACCGGTGTAGGATATCTCAATCTCGTCTCCTGCTTGGATATGGGTCTCTGCACGCAGGACAATGTTCCTCCCGATGAGCTGGATCATGGCATTGGGCATGCACGAGTGGTTCATCATGGCGAGCGTGGGCTCGATGAAGACGGCTACCTGGCCCATATCTGGGTCTGCCCAGTTGAAGGCATTTGTTTGAATCTGCGGGCTGTCTGTCAGTCATCTAGGCATGATGTGGATCTCGACAGTGAAGAAGAAAGAAAGGAAAGAAAGAAGGGATAGAAAATGTTCTGATGAGAAAAAGAAAAGAGGAAGAAGAGCTTACCTTGCACATGATTTCACACGCTTTCTTGATATTGTCATCATCCGTCTCCAACCCAGCATACGCACAGGCCGCCGTAGCCATCATCTCGACATCAGGCCACTGCGCACCGCTTCTCCAAGCCTCGACATGGCTCTCCAAGTCGGCCAATCCGTCCTTGACCCTTGTACTCTCCTCTCCCTCAGCCCCTCCCTCGACCTTTTCCCTGCCCTTGCCTTTGGCCTTGGACTTGCTGCTGGTGTCCCCGACCCCGAGAAGGACCTGCATGAGCAGCCTGACGGGCGTGGGCAGATCCCCCCTCCCAGCCCCGTGCACCTCGGCCAGAGGCTTGCATTCCCTGGAATGAGCGGCCTTCCAGTGCGCCCTCTGGCAGTCGGCGCCGCAGTACCGCGCTGACTGGCAGCGCGTGCAGGCGCGGAGGCTGCCGGTGCCTCCCGTGCGCAGGCAGTAAGTGCATACTGTGGTGGCGTGGGATAGGGACGGCAGGAGGAGGGGGGGCGACGTGATCAGGATCGTTGCGCCCGGGGCGACGGTGCGTGTAGACACGAGAGCCCGTCCCTTGGTGGGGGACGGACGGACCTCGACGGCTGCCGACGCTGCCGACATTGTCCTAGGAGTTGCCTAATGCAACGTATGCGTGCGTGCGTGCGTGCGTGTGTGTATGTGTGTGTGTGTGTGTATGTGTGTGTGTCGAGGGTTGAATGATGAGAATGGGAGGTGAGAATTGGAGAGAAGTTGAGGTCAAGTGGATCGGGTTGCATGCTGTTTCCACCTATAGCCAGGCAACTCTTGCCACAACACCATTCACTCAGCATTCTACAGGAAGGGGAAGAAAGGATAGTTGAAAATGAATCAATCGACGGATGGAAAAGCAATAAATCTGAAAAAGAGTTGTATGGTGCAAGGGAGAGCAGAAGACTCGATGAAGAGTTCATTACTATCATCATAGAATAATCTATAGTTCATCATGACCACTCCCCCTGATAGGCTGATTTTTCCTCGCCGCAGCCAACCTATCACTGAGATCCCTGCTCCAGTGCTCCTTGCTGCCCTCGTTGGCCTTCATGATCTGGTCGACATGGTAGTCCCAGCAGCCCTCGTTGGGTTGTCGCCCGGCGCCGGCCTGGCACAGCTTGTCGTCCAGTCTGTCCACCGTGGGCCACTGTCCCAGCGTAGCCCCCATGTCCTCATCGAGAAAGGTGTCGAGGGCGAGCTGACCGACCTTGCGCTGCGCACCCTCCCACTCCTCTCCCTCCAGGGCCAGCACCTCGAGGAGCTGCCTCATGCCGCCGCTCTCGAGGAAATCCCGGCGGATAGCATCGCTCTTGACGAGCCCGTTGACGACCGACACCTTGGCCTTGGCCTTGGCGGCCGCCTGCGCGGCGCTGTCGGCAGCGGGCACGAAGCCCGAGTAGAAGATCTTCGCGAGCGGGGCGTCGGCACCGGGGCACGCGTCGCCCATGAGGAGAGGCCAGGCGCCCGTCATCTCCCTGAGGGCGGCCGGGTTGTTGGACAGCGCGCCGGCCAGGACGGACGCGGCCTGTCGGTCGTACATGGGCTTCCCCGACCCGTCCGAGCCGTCCTGGCCGGCCATGAGACACAGGAGGGCCTTGACGGCGTCGGTGTCCTCGGTGATCTTGAGGCCGTAGTAGATGTCGTGGGAGATGTCCTCGAGCGACTCGAGCGCCACGTCGACGGCCTCCCCGCCCCTCTTGGCAGCGCCTGCCTTGACGATGCCTAGCGCCTCGTGGAAGAACTGCGCGTCGTTCTTGGGCTCCTTGATCTTGCCCACGGACTCGTACTCTGGCGCGCCGGGGGGGACCTGGGGCTCCTGCTTCCCCTGATCCTGGTCGATTACCATGACGGCCTGATCCTTGTCCAGACCGACCAGCTCCGCGGGCACCTCGTCCGCCACGTTGATCTTGGCCTCGCGCTTGCCCGTCGACATGTTTAGCCGCACGTGCAGGCCCTTGGGGATCTCCTGATCATCGTGGACGACCTGAAAGTCGTCTGTGGGGCGGAAGATGCGGTGGTAGCACTCGTCCGGGTTGGAGGTGTGGCAGATGATGTCATTCTCTGCTGAGGCTTGCTGCGATGGTGACGCCGCTGGTGGTGGTGCTGGTGACTTCGCGAGGGCTGGGGCTGGTAGGAGGCAGAGGAGGGCGATGAGGAGGATCACGAGGAGGGGGGATGATGGCGATGGTGATCTGCGTGAAGAGGGCATTGTGTCGTCTGTGCTTCTCGTGAAGAATCTTCTTTCTTCTGTTCTTTTCTTCTCGTCAAGATGATGATGTTCCCAACTCCCCTGGGGTATTGTGTGGGGTGGGTGGGTTGCTATGTCCAACAATTCAAGAAAGAATGATGTGTAAAGGAATCGCTGGGTATAATGCTCGTTGATGAAGACGGGATGATATAGGAAGATGGAGCGACGCTTCCAAGCACCATACAGAAGACAGGAATGAGGAACTACATGGGTATTATAGAGAGGAACTTGATATAACAGAGCTGCCTCTGAATGAAGCCAGATTTCATCGAAGCCAGAAGAAGGCCAAAGTGGCGAGAATGGTTGTACATGATTGGCCAGTCCCCCCTAGTCATCCGACAAGATGCGCTGTCCTCTAATTATCTCGCATCACGAACGAGAAACTTTCCCTATCTGATGATTCTTCTTTCTCTTCAGGTCCATCATCCCGTTCTTATCCTTCTCTTCTCTATCTCATTGCTTGGTGGAAACTGTATCAAGCTATGGGCTGTGCGATGTGGATCATCATGCCCACAAGTTCAATGCTGCAATGCCTCAACCTCGGTACCAGACACTGCAAGGACGTACGGCAACTTGTCGTATGAATGGATCGCCGTCAGCTACGCCGGATGAGCTCCGATATATCTCGAATGGCTGCTGTTTCCCTATTTCAACACTCGCAAAAGGTTCACCTCATCTCTGGCGTTCGAAAGGTGGCCCCTCTCCCTCCTCCGGCAGCCGCACACTCCAAGCCCGACCCGCCCGTTGGAATGTGTAGATGTGGTGCGAGACAACAAAAAACCAGCCACACCCGAGGTCATCGGTATTTGGAATGTCATGACTATATATGAGTACAGATCCATACGTCTTCAAGGCTGGGGCGGTTCAGGGAACTTGCTCTATATAAGCATGAACAGCCCTCTCGTATGGCACTTAGCTCGTAGAAGAAGATACTGCACCGGACACAAACATTTCAAGCCGTCCGTAGAATTAATAGCAAGATGACCCTTCTGCTATTCAAGAGTCTGTCATTATGGCTCACCATGACTGCTCTCATGGCCATGTGCATCCAGGCGGCGCCCGTCTTCCAACAACACCATGGCACCATGACAAATGACGTCGCCATCAGCAAGATGCAACTGCTCCACCACGACAGGATGCGGCTGCTGGAGGGCAGCGGTATCGCTATAGAGGCAGAGCAGCAGCAGCAGCAGCAGCAGCATGATGAAAGCGAAAAAAAGGTGAGTTTCCAAAATCGATATACTGTTGCAGATCTTCTCTCTTCTCTTCTATTCTACCTCCCAGTACTGTGGTATAGCTGACACGAAGTACGCAGGGTGAAGATGATCGTCTTCGGAAGAATTCTCTGGGTAGAGCCGTCTATTCAGACCTGTACTATCGACGCACAAGTAAGACGGGCCCCTCATCTTCCGGGACGGCATACGATAAGATGGAGTATCTGCTTGGGAGGCTGATGCTCGGTGGCGTTCTTGGCGTGATGGAGGGTTGGGTTCTGGGGTTCTTGTCGAAGCGGTGGTCGCGGGGGAGAGAAGAGTGCTCGTACAAGTGCGTATATGCACAGCAGCAGCAGTAGGACTAGGAGGGACGAGACGTCTTACACACAAAGCCAGAAGTTGCTGGATTGGATGGGAGATTATCTCAATAGAAGACATACCGCCAAAGATGGAGAGACAAGCTCGTATTCATATTTAATCTATGGGCCCGTGGGGTGGTGATATAGGATGGTGATATAGGGCGGTGATATAGGGCGGCCCCCTCTCATGTGATAGGTAAGTTCATGGTTATGACGTTGTAAATAGATCTGTTGATGGAGATGTGGTGAAAACGGAGAGAGAAAGTAGGAGGTTGATTGGAAGAGGACAGGAGTAAACTGATCGGTCGAGAAAATGCATCGATATGCGCAATCGATAGAGACGCTCTGTTGCAGTAGCATGGCGTGACCGTGTATTGCCTCTACAGGTATTGATATATATACATGTACTTGTAATAGGCATTCAACGGTATTAAATGTAATCTGTAAAGAGGGACAAGAGGGAAAGGGAACCTTCGACATGGACGTTGCAGAGGATACGAAAAGGGTCCACAGTGAACACAGTGTCCAGCCACGGCTGCTGCTACTATACGATCGGCCCCTAGGGGTCACAGTGCGTACTTCGAACGTCGTACTGACGCTCCCATACGTCGTATTCACCTGATTAATAAAGATTCTCTATTACTCGTCTGCTCGTACAGATACTTTTGGTCTCTCGTACTTGTCGAATCTTTACAATATTCCCCATTTCCGTGCATCCCGCCCATCCACTAGGAGCAAACGGCATAGATCAACCTCCGTGCCATCTTCTGATCGCATCACCTCCCGGTAAACGCCCGGCAGTTATTCACTATAACCCCCTTCACCCTCCAACCTCTTTGCCATCAACCTCCGGAGGGGAACCGTCACCACCAGCTTCTACAGGTGGTATCTACCATCCACCAACCACCACAACCAACCTGCCTTGGGTTCCCCTCGCTTATCTTCTCCCACCAATGATTCACACGCCGTGTCTCTGGGTCAGCTATACAACAGATCGAAAAACGAACCCGGAGCGGAAATCGACATAAAAGGACCAACCGCTCTTAGCTCCTCGACTCCCCCCCTCCCCCCCCCCTTTTTTTTCTTTCTTTTTTCTTCTTCTTCGATCTTCGCCCTCTCTCTCTCTCTCTCTCTCTCTCTCTACGACAAGATACCCTCGCCCACCATGCTATCACCGCGTCGCATGCGGCTCGTCATCCTGGCAGCCCTGACCCTCCTCGTCCTCCTCTTCTTCTACCGCTCCAGCTCCGTCGACGGCCGCGACACGCGGAACATTCAAGATTTCTACCACAAGACCGTCAACGCCATGGAGGACAAAACCCGGTTCGGCACCGGCAGCAGAGACCCTTCCCGTCCCGGTCTCGTGGCTGCCGACCGCGACCAGGATGGTGATGTCGATCTCGACGACGCGCGCATCGGCGCCGGAACCCACGACCGCCTCAAGGCCGCAGAGGTCAAGGCCAAGGAGAAGGCCAACGAAAAGGCCGGTCTGCGCCCGGACCCGCCCAGCAACGTCGTCGGCGTGGGGAGCTCTGCCGACGGTCAGGTCAAGAAGGTCGAGAGTGGTGGCAGCGGCTCCTCTTCCGGATCTGGCAGGAAGGAGGATGCCGTCACCGAGGAGGAAAGGGATGCCGAGGCTGAGCTCAACTCTATCCTCAAGAAGTCTCCGAGTATGTATCACCCGTCTGGTTCCCCTATATCCATGCCTGGTATCTCGCTTCTCCTGTTCCGGAAACGGTGCTAACCCGGGCTTTCCCCCCCTCCCCGTAGTCATCATCTTCTCCAAGACATACTGCCCCTACTCGAAGAAAGCCAAGGAGCTCCTCATCAACAAATACGCCATCACCCCGGAGCCCTACGTCGTCGAGCTCAACGAGCACCCCATGGGCCAGAGCCTCCAGGACACCCTGCAGGAGAAGACCGGTCGGAGGACGGTCCCCAACATCCTGATCAACGGCGTGAGCATCGGTGGATCCGACGACATCCAGGCCCTCGACAAGGAAGGCAAGCTCGTCGGGAAGATTGTCGATCTGGGAAGCAAGCGCATCGAAATGGTCAAGCGGCCTAGTTCTCGTGGTGGCGATCGGTCCTGATCCAAGAACGGAACCGCCTTGGTCGACAAAACCACTACTACCACTGCTATCATCCTGGAGACCTTTCTCTTCTTCTTCTTCTCTTTATGGCGTTGACGGATTACCTTGTAAAGATTGGTACAGAGACTTTCTGGGAGGCGAAATAATGGGGTATTGTATTTTACTTTGTTTCTTATACTTCTCGTTTCTTCTGGACTATATATATTCATCTGCCTCTCCCATCTGTCTTGCTACTCTTACTCTGCGCGGAAGCCCAACTTGATCAACTATAATTCGTCTCTCCTCCTCACTTGCATTTAGAGAGTAGGCTTATGAGTCACTGATTCACCAAGCAACTTGTCAGTTCGCATTGCCACCTGACACGGTGGGAAGCCTCGATCGTGTTCAATCGATGGCACCTTGCTTCCATCGACAGCGATTGTAACACCCAGGGGCAGTCTTGCTCACACTGGCAGCTGACAGCTGGTCCCTCGAGAACTGTACTTTGGGGGGGGGGGGGGGATATAAAACACGCCTATTTCCATAGAGCTCTCCCTGCTTCTTTTCACGGCACCCTCGTCAAACAACATCTCAATCGACCTTGTTGGCTGCACGATCTTGTTTCTCTCTTTTTTTTTTTTTTTTTTTTTGGCAGAACGGAACCAATACGACCCTGGAGCATATGCCGCAGAGCACCAACACGTCATATTATTTTCCTCCTCCTCCTTACAGCTGTTATAGCCTCCTCTTTGCTCTAGGATAACGACAACCCCCTCGGCCATTTCTCTGGCTGGCGCGGACGGCCGCCTTCTTACTACAATGCAGAGATTCTTGCAATGCTCGGAGCTCATCCTGAGGGTAGCTGAGCTCTCGGACCTTCAGACCATCAGCGCCCTGATGGAAGTGAGGGTGGGCAAGAATCTCTCCAGAATTCTCGACTTGCAATGTGTGTGTGCGCGCGCGAGTACGTGTCCTACTGCTGACAGTGTTGTAGGATCTAGGAAGGCTCATAGAGACGCACCGAAGGTCTATACTCAGAGAAAAGCACCGGTCCTACTCCTACCCGTTGCCCGCCGGCTGCGCGTCACCATCGGCATTGCTGATATATCAGCTCACCTTTTCCGGCCCGAGCAAGGGCCTCGCGTGCTACGCCAAGATCCACTCGGCCGGGGACTGGGGCTCCCTCAAGGTAGTCGAGTGGCGCAGAATAGAGGTGGAGAGGCTCCTGGACGCGCCATACCTGCGGCTGCGTCCCGGGCCGGCGGCTAGCGATTTCACGTGGCCTCGGCTCGACGCGAGCGGCAGGTCCGGGCTGCGCGCCATGCTCAGGCGGGCGCTGTACATGTGCGACACACTGCACGACATGGAGGCCAAGGCCTTCGTGGACATGGACATGCCGGTGAATCGTTGGCGCAACCGCCGGGCCAGGGACGTGCTGCCCGAGGGTGGACCCGCCTTCGCGGCCCAGTACCGGTCCCTGACCGGGAACAGCGTGGGCCTCCGCAGGATGCTCGTCAAGGAGATGGTGGCCGTCACGGCTCGCAGGCACCAGGTGGCCATGCTGCAGAGCCTGCCGGATGACGACCTCATCGGGCTGTTTATGCTCTGCCGCGTCGCGACCGAGAGCTGGCGCGAGAACCACATGACGCCGCGGCACGACGCTGCGGGCCAGCCCCTGACCCTGTTCGAGCAGGAGGTGTCCTTCAAGGAGACCATCCTCCGCTTCGGCAGCTGGTCCCTCTACGCCGAGGTCCGCGACTTCGGCCCCCGAGCCACCCACCGCCGCTGGCTCCTGAAGAAGACGCAGGCCGACGTCGTCGATGCGGACCCCCAGGCCTGCCTGCGGGCTGAGTCGTCGCTCATCGCCACGCTCAACTCGGAACTCGTCAGGAGGCTCAACACGTCCATCCAGAGCATCGAACGCAAGGTATTTCCCATTGCCGAGGCCATGATCGGGGCTCGCTCGCCAGCGTTTGAGAAGGCAAAGCGCCAGTCCATCTGATGTGGGACTCTATGAGGTTGGGGTTCCTTGAAGGACAGTTGCCGATTTATTCGGTTTGATATTCACACAGAGCCTGGTTATTGCCCTCCTTCTCTCTCTCTCTCTCTCTCTCTCTCTCTCTCTCTCTCTCTTTTTTTCTCTACGAGGAGATCAGCTGTCAAGCAATTGCCAAGTCCTAGAAGCAAACGTCTGCTTACTGCATCGCATCGGGCTTACATGTAGGCTATTTTACGGTATACGAGTACCCGTATCGGTGAGGTCGGTCACCCCGGGTGCTATTGATACCTATATTAATCATCTCTTCCCATCCGGGAGTCGGGGTTCGGGTGCAGGTGCTCGTGCGAGACGTGTGTGGGATGATAGCCAGTGTACAGAGTGATTGGAACTGATGCATGACGATTGATGGCTGTGGCGGAACCATTGTCAGCATTCAAGACGTTTATACCGAGTACGAGCAGTCGGGCAATAGCCTGGAAATAGGAATCCTGATTCTCGTACTTGTAACGGCTGATGTATATTTTCTCTCTCTCTTGCTAGTTAGTATATATACGTACATATAGTCATGTAGTTACTCCGTAATACTCGTAATACTTGTAGACTGTATTAATAGTAATGTCAGCATCGCCGTCACGCACATCAAGAACATATGAGGCAAGACATACAGCTCTGGAGCTATTGGACTACCATCTCTGCATGTAATAATACATTGCTGGCTAATTATGGCATATGCGTCCGACTCGGTACTTGTTTATTTGTCCCTATCCCCTCCTCCACCTCCCCACCTCTGAATAGACAACCTCCCCC